>NW_019175170.1:0-203 GCF_002260705.1 Seriola dumerili
AGTTGGGCTTTTTTGGTGATGGTCGCTTGACAAAAGAGCCTCAGCCATCATTGCTTTTAAGACATTTTATAACAAGACATGAGGTTATACTACGCTGTCTTCTTCAGGACAGCCTGGACGCTACAGTGACTGCTATCGAATAGTGACGAGACAGTCCGGCCAGTAGTTTTGAAAATGTCTAGGATTTCTGGTTTCTTCTGTGA
>NW_019175171.1:0-145 GCF_002260705.1 Seriola dumerili
CTCGGAACTCCTGTCGAAGCTGCACTGTTGTTAGCTTAGCCCAGCTACTGAGCTAACTCGTAGGGTGTTGTTAGCATTCGCTATCAAAGCGAATGAACTTAGCCGTGAGGAGCTAAACCAGTTTCTGCTATCGGCTGTGCCGGTG
>NW_019175172.1:0-241163 GCF_002260705.1 Seriola dumerili
AAAAAGTCATAGTATAGCATGGCATAAAAAGTCAAAATATAGTAAGTCAAAAAGTCATAAAAAAGTCATAGTATAGCAAGGCATAAAAAGTCAAAAAAGTCTAGTTAGAAGTATTAAAGTCATGCAAAAAAGTCATAGTATCAGCTAAGGTCATGAAAAGTCATGAAAAAAAGTCATAGTTTAGCAAGGCATAAAAGTCATGAAAAATGCATAATATAGCAAGGCATGAAAAGTCATGAAAAACAGTCATATTAGTCATAGCATAAGCCATAAAAAATCATAGTATAGCAAGTCATAAAAGTCATAAAAAAGTCATAGTTATAGCGGCATAAAAGCATAAAAAAGTCATAGTACTAGCATGGCAATTAAAAAAAGTCATAAAAAGTCTATAGTATCGGATGAAAGTTCATTGAAAGCTGATGTGCATAAAAAGTCATAGTATAGCAAGTATAAAAAGTCATTGAAAAAAGTCATAGTATAGCCAAAGGATGAAAAGTATCATTGAAAAAGTCATAGTATAGCATTGGCCATTAAAAAAAGTCATCATATATAGTAAGTCATAAAAGGTCATTAAAAAGTCATAAGTATAGCAAGGCATATAAAAAGTCATTAAAACATGCATTTTACAAAAAGGCATAAAAAGTCATAGTTGTCAAAGTGGCATTGAAAAAGTCTATAAAAAGTCATAGCTATAGCAATGGCACTAAAAAAGTCATGAAAAGTCATAGTTACTAGCAAGGATGAAAAAGTCAGAAAAAAATCATAGTATGTGCATGGCATAAAAAGTCAGTAGAGTTAAAAAAGTTCATTTAAAAGGAAGGTCATAAGTAATAGTGTAAGTGCATAAAAAAGTCATAGCATAGAAGCAGAAAAAATCATAAAAAAAGTCAAAAAAAGTCATAGTATAGCAAGTCATGAAAAAGTCAAAAAAATCATAGTAATAGCAGGCATAAAAAGTTCATAGTATTAGAAGTCATGGAGAGTAAAAGGGGTATTAGAAGCATAATAATAGATTCATATAAAATATAGTCAAGGCATAGTCTAAAAGTCATAAAAAATCATAGTATCAAGGCATAAAAGCGCATAAAAAGTCATAGTCTAGTATAGAGGTCATAAAAAAGTCATAAAAAAGTCATGTTATAGCAAGCATGAAAAATGAAAAGATAGTATAGCATTGCATAAAAGTCAAAAAAGTCATAGTTATTAGCAAAATAAAATCATAAAAAAGTTATAGTTATAGCAAGCATTAAAAAGAATAGTAGAGCATGCATAAAAGGATCATAAAAATCATCATAGGTATAGCAAGGCATAAAAATCATGAAAAAAGTCATAGTATAATTTCAAAGCATAAAGTCTTAGATAACAGTAATAGAACAGGCACTCAAAAAAAGTCACAAAAGAAGTAAGCTCATAAAAAAGTCATAAAAAAGTCATAGTTATAGCAGGCAAAAAAGTCATAAAAAAGTTCATAGTATAGAGCTAAGGTAAAGCCAAAAAAAGTCTATAAGGATAAAAAGTCAATAAAGTTGTAGCAAGGCATAAAAGATCATAGTATAGTAAGTCATAAAAAGTCATAAAACAAAGTCAGATTATGGAATTAACAAGTCATCAAAAGTCAAAGTTCATGAGTAAAAAGTCATAAAAAAAGTTTCATAGTATAGGGCAGCATGAAAAAGTCATGAAAAAGTCATAGATAAGCCAAGCAAAAAAGTCATTAAAAAAGTTTGTATAAGCAGGCATAAAAAGTCATAGAAATCATAAGTTCATAAAAAGCTCATAGTATAGCATGGCAAACAAAAAAGTCATTAAAAAGTATCAAGGATATTACAAGGCATAAAAAGTCATGTATAGTAAGTCATAAAAAAGTCATTAAAAAAGTAATAGTATTAGCATGGCATAAAAAGTCATAGTATAGTAAGTCATAAAAAGTCATGAAAAAGTCATAGTATAGCAAGGGATAAAAAGTCATAGTATAGCAAGATATAAAAAGTCATGAAAAAGTCATAGTATAGCAAGGCATAAAAAGTCATGAAAAAGTCATAGTATAGCAAGGCATAAAAAGTCATAGTATAGTAAGTCATAAAAAAGTCATAGTATAGCAAGGCATAAAAAGTCATAAAAAGTCATAAAAAAGTCATAGTATAGCAAGGCATAAAAAGTCATAAAAAAGTCATAGTATAGCAAGGGATAAAAAGTAATAGTATAGCATGGCATAAAAAGTCAAAAAAGTCATAGTATAGCATGGCATAAAAAGTCCAAAAAAAGTCATAGTATAGCAAGGGATAAAAAGTCATAAAAAAGTCATAGTATAGCAAGGCATAAAAAGTCCAAAAAAAGTCATAGTATAGCAAGGCATAAAAAGTCATAAAAAAGTCATAGTATAGCAAGGCATAAAAAGTCATAGTATAGCAAGGCATAAAAAGTCATAAAAAAGTCATAGTATAGCAAGGCATAAAAAGTCATAGTATAGTAAGTCATAAAAAGTCATAAAAAAGTCATAGTATAGCAAGGCATGAAAAGTCATGAAAAAGTCATAGTATAGCAAAGCATAAAAAGTCATTAAAAAGTCATAGTATAGCATGGCATAAAAAGTCATAGTAAATTAAGTCATAAAAAGCCATAGTATAGCATGGCATAAAAAGTCATAAAAAGTCATTAAAAAATCAGTATAGCAAGGCATATAAAGGCATAAAATTAAAAAAAAACGTCATAGTATAGTACGGCATAAAAATCAAAAAAGCGTTATAATACAGTAGGGCATAAAATGTTTGAAAAACGTCATAGTATAAAAAGACAAAAAAATTAAGTTTTTTGCCTTTTTACACTACGCTTCATTATAATAAGGCCTAAAAAGTAAAAAAAAACAACCTAATAGTATATTAAGGCATAACAAGTTACAAAAACATTACATTATAATCAGGCATAAACGTCCTCGTATGCTGAGGCCTAAAAAGTTAAACAAAATGTTATAGTATACTAGGGCATAAAAAGTTTTTTAAAAAAGGCATAGTATAATACATCATAAAAAAAAAAAATTCACAGTACCGTATGGCAAAAAATGTACATAGTACAGTAGTAAGGCATAAAAAGTCCTAAAAACATCATAGTCTAGCTTAGTCTTGAGCTCTGGAGCTTAAACAGAAACATCTCACACACTGCTCTAAAAAATATGTAGATGTTATTTTACAAAATATATGTCAGTATAGTAAGGCAAAAAAAAAATTGTACTATAGATGATGATGGATGAGTAAGAAGTTACGATAGTGTGTGTCAATAAAAGAAATTATTAACTTTAACACAATGAAATGGTCCAATTGTAAGGTTTTGGATGCATCAATTTTCATTTATTAACCTGGTGATAAGAAAATATTTCATTCCAGTAGTCACAACCAAATGGGATTAGAACTTATACAAGTAACAGAATTGTGCAAAATTGTGTGCAACAATTGCCTGATCTACACAATGAGTGAAGAAAAGTCTGCAGTTGGTTGGATATACAGACATGACTGTACAATGTACGGAAAGGTATTTTTAAGTGCCTTATTATGGGAGACACAAATAAATAACAGAGGAATAATGAGGAGTGTGTTTTAGTATTCAAAAGTGTGTAGCTACTGAACAGAGGTAATAAGAGCCTTTACCAACATGCAGGAAAGTACATGGTTACTATATTAAATCTAACATTATGTTCAAATCAACAAAAAGTCATTAAAATGCTGGAACAATGGTGTTTGAGGTTTGTTTCTTACATAAACAGTCAACGTTTCATATTTTACCTTTAAAACATTACCGTACCAGTGTCCCGTACAGCAAAAAAGACAGAAGATATTTAAATTTGTTGCATAGCGTAAAGAGAAAAGTGTTATACATAGTGTAATTGCCAAGTTTCAAAATGCCAATCTTCTCTTACTTCCTCTGTAAATTGTTAACCCTTGGTCAAATCGTTTCATTCCAGATCTACGTAATTATCTACGTCCACATCTGCAGAGTCCTCCAGCAGTTCCTCCAGAACTAGCTGATTCTGTCCAATGTCCTCAAACTGGGTCAACAGCTCTCGCTGGACTGTTGGGATGGTCTTATATTCAGCAGATGGTGCTGGGCCTACATCTACAGGCTGCAGCGTGACACGGGGGATGTCTTTAGGAGGTGTAGCGCCCTTGCTTCTCTGGTTGAGAGTGTTACTTATCTGGTCCATGTCAATTTGAAGCATCTCATAACTGGGATGACTGACAGTGAATGATAGCGCTGACCGGCAGGACCCATGGCAGGCTCGCAGCTTCATGTCAATGTCCACCTGGTAACATAAGCAATATCGTGAGGACTGGTAATGCCACAACAAATAACAAAAACACAAACTATCCGTAAAGAAGCAGGAAGCCCAAAACAAAATAGTACAAAGAACCGCAATGTACCAGTTAAGATATGAAGCAGTTTTACTGAATAACCAATAGAGAAGTAAACCAGAGGCAAGAATTGATGTGTTTCTTTAAATAGCTATAGCTTCTTATTTTTGACTTGTTGAATTTGTGGTATTTGACAAATTAGCTGAATATCTTTCACACAATGATCAGGATCAAACCTTATTTAGATTCAGGAAGTTTTTAGATAAATATTTATTACATTTGAGGACAAAATTACAGTCGAGCAGGAAGGGAATATAAAGCTTGATGTCATCAGCATAGACATGAACCCTTATGTCAAATTCTGTTCATGGTGAATGTTGCCAAGCATGTACAAGAAAAAAGCAGTGTTCATATGTTTGTTTTTCGTTTTGCTCCAATGAAAGGATTAACAAAACCATTTAAACAATTGCAATAACAATGATGCCAACATTATTCTCAAAACAATGCATCAGAATATTGACATATGTGATGTCAAACAGTGCATGGATTGAGGAATAAATCTTTCTTTGTATCTCATTTGTGAAACCTTGTTTAAGTCCTCTTACGCTCTGGTTTGGATTTTGATAATTTTCAATACGTATGTCATGATGATGATAAAATGAGGGTACTTATGCCTCACCTCAGTTCGATACAAGTCATCAATCTGTTCCTGGATGTTGCCATGCAGCTCCTTGAGTCGCTGCGACAGACTGGATGATCGTTTCCATAGCGAGGTGAGATTCCTGGCCAATCCTTCTGCGTGTTCCACAAACTTCAGCTCTGAGACTGGAGACAAAATACAGCATTATTTAGTCGGTGTTAATTTAGTAAGTCTGTCTTTATTTTGTCCAGAGCACCAAAAACAAACACAGTCAGTGAGTCTTACTGTATCTGTTGACTATGACTCTCCGGTTGGAGTTGTAGATGTGTGTCATCACTGTCATGGCCTTTTCAGCTGCATCTTCATACATCTTTGCCGACTTACACACCTTCCAGAGTTTTCCCTCCACTTTGCTCTTCATCTGCGAGATCAGACCTTGGAGTCTGCAGCCAGAGGGGCATTTCGAAACCTATGGAGAAGGACACCAGTTGATCAGATGTACCTGAGAGGCTGTTACCACAGTTGGAGAGCAATGTGCATTTGCAGAGATATCGTATTAAATGATATATGTATTAAATGTTTGCCATTTGTGATAAGTTGGTCCCAGCTGTTGAAAAGCACACTGCAATATAATGAATGGGAAAACTGAAAACTCCATATTGTAGGTTGAAAATGCCCCTTTCACATATTCTAAAATTACTTTCCCAACCTGAGGGAACAGGATTATAAACTAATCAATAGTTGCTGATAAACTGCGTTTGCATGTTTCTTACCCAGTCATCATCTGAACACAGAGGGACGTCTGATTTCACTCGACACTGTTGCTTTCTGTGTGTCCGGGTGTGACTGAGGGACTGTCGGCCATCCTTATTTTGCTGCTTCAGCCTCACACACACTGCAGAGAAAAAAACAAAACAAAAAAACAAACACCAAACGGTCAGTTCACCTTCAACCGACCTCTACACAAACATAAAACGGGATTTTTGTGCACATATTTGTTTTGTGTCGTTGGTGCAGGACTTTAATCTTCTTTTATTTATTTTTTGTAAAAGTTGACATAGACTTTAAAAGCATTACAGCATTACTGACAAACCATTTTTAATAAACTTGCTTTCATCAGAGTTTGATGCATCTTTCCTTTGGTTTTGATTTCTTTTCATTATTTGTTATTTAATGACACATTAAATAAGGGACATTGTTACTTTAAGTTGGTTAATTTACCTGAATAAACCCACCATTGATTACAGTGTACCATAAATATGTTTACAATATCTGTCAGAATATTACAAATACTGTATTTGGTGTAACAGTGAAAACAATAAAAAAGATAAATGTGGAAAATGTGTCTTAACATAATGTAAATGATTCTACAGTGACAGACAAACATGTACACAAGAGTCTTATGATAACTCACAGTTAATGGTCATTAAATGTTTTTATTTTTATATGATGTTTTTTACTTCTTCACAGGAAGATTTCAGTCACTGGTTGAACCACATTGTTAAATTCCCTAAGAGTAAATACAAATCCTCTTGTAATACTGTCCTAATTTAGGATTTACTTTTCAGAAAGTAACAGGTATTTGGTAAATATATGTGATACAGCATACAGTAGAAATTTTGTAGCAACATAATGTAAACCTTTAGCTATAATTGGCTTAAAGGGTCAAACTTTACCTTTATTTTATTATTATTTAAATTATTTAAAACTGTATATGTAATTCTTTTTAGAGCAGATGATTTAAACTGTTTCACAACAAAAAATAAACACGGGACAAAATACAGTCATTTGAAGCCCTGTACCTACACACAGATCTCTCTTTTAATTAGGTACCTTTGCAGTGATAATTTACATTTTTCCTAAGTTTTTTTTGTATCCCAATGGATAACAAAACACATTATCTGTGTTTTTGTGATTTGTAATGTTTGCTGAAATAACGCCACAAGCCACTGAAGCTGAAGTGAACATTGAATCTTTATTGATCGAGCAGAGTTCAACAAAAAAAAATGGGAGAACATCAGGTTATTCCAAGAACACTGGTTTGGTAATCCTAACACACAGGTCAATGCCGTTTACACAGTGAGTTGATGAAAAATACAAATATACACCAACACTGTTTGACTTGATTTTGAAATCCCAGAATGATTCACAGAGTCTGAAACCCCCTTTGCTTTTTGTCCTCAAATATTTATTTACCCTCTTTACGGTTACCTCTCCTGGTTTGAATCCTTTGCTTTCCTATTTTGCGACCATATTCTAAATGCGTATAAAAGTATATATTCGGTGTTATTCGACGAGTTTCCTTTACGTTCCCCTGCTCCGTATCCCATTAAAAAGTATTTGGTCGGATAAACATCCTAACAGTTTTCAGGCTGTAATTGGCCGGTTTGTACGTCACCCAGACAACTCCATTTTCAATCTCATACGGTGTGTTTTTCTCCGGGTCGTATGAGCCTTTGTAATAAATCCCATTTAAGTTAGCTGACTGGCAGTTGTTGTACCACCACCCGCCCCCGTACATCTCTGCGCAATTCTCCTCCCACTTATCGTTGTCTTTGTCAAAGGTGCTGAATTTCATACCGTTGTGGGACAGAAAAGATGCCATGTCAGACTTAGGCATCACCAGAGCGTCGCCGGCATCGCCAATGTACCCGGAAACATGCAGCGCGTAGCCCTCCTCCTCGGAACCAACCCTGATTGTGTACTCAGCACTTGCTACACCCCCTTCCCAATCCTCAAGCTCTACCTTCAGCATGATCTCACTCTGATTAGTCAACAGGTGGAGATTCTGGTTGCCTATCCAAAAATCCCCCTTGCCCTGCGCGTTAACTGAGCCGAACCCGTTGCGGTATTCGGCCCAGGTGCGGTTGAAGCTGAGCGCGCCACTCTCTCGCTGCTGGACTAATAACCACCCGCCCATTAGCCCCTCCTGCTGGCAGTAAACCTCCACTACCCTCTTGGAATCAGTGCCGCCGGGTTTGATCTTAAACAGTCCATTCGTTTCCCCTTTGAGGTGCTTCTGGTGGGCTTCAACGCAATCTGCGAACAGAGAGGGGCACACCGCAGACCGCGAGTTAGCTTTGACCGGCTGGTTCTTTGGTTGGGCTAGCTGAAACTCACTGCAGTGGTAAAACCGAAACTTTTCCGACAAAATGACTAACATCTACCCTTTCTCTAACCTATTTTGGTCAGTCTGCAGGATCTTCCGTTTTTTGTTACAAACACGGCCAAAGCTACTAATGAGGACACTAAAGTCAGGTCCTCTGTGATATTTCTGGGAATCTGGGGGGTTAACGAGATTAAGAAGACTTTACTTTGGTTAAAATAATCCATTAAATGTTTTTTTAAATCAACCAAAAATCCTCAAAAGAATCTGGACATACAGATAGAAGAGAAGATGTCTGTCTATCTGCATACAAAAACCCTTTCGTCTTTAGTTCCCACACAGTTTGTCTGATTACACATTGAGCAAAAACATCGCAATAATTGTAGATCTTAACCATTAAACACATCGCACTGACTGTGAATGTAAAAATCTTTAAGCTCTAGCCTCAAACAACAAATACTGTGTTCACCTCACACTTTTAGTATTAGGGCTGACTAGCAAGCTAGCTGATGCTTAAGCGTGCTGTCTAAATGAAGACCTTGTAGATTTTACTCCAGGTCTGATGTTTCGGTACCTTTTCCTACATAATCGGCCTGCCGCTCGAAGCGTGTGCTCTTCACACTCCGGGCGTGGAAATCAGGAATGTCGTCCTCTGCAGCGGCTGTGTGGAATGGACCGAGGTCGAACCCAAAACCAGCGCCAAATGGATCCCCGAATCCTCCTTTGGAACCTCCCGTGAGGCTTCCCTTGGTGCCGCTAGTGTGGACCGTCTTGCTGGTCAAAGATGAAGTAGAGGAGGAGGAGGAGGAGGATGCATGGCCAAGGCTAGGGAAGAAGGAGCTCATCCCTCCCCCTCTGCTGTTGTCCGCCATAGCCTGGCACTCGGGGCCTCCGTTCATCACTTCCTCCATCCGCTCCACTGGCCCTTCCTTTGTGTGGACAATGACTCTCCTGGTGCTTTTGGTGCAGGTGATGGATTTGCTGGACACGTGGTGTGTACTGGGCTGGCCGAAGCCATCAAACCCTCCACTAAACAAATCACCATCGCCGCGTCCTCCAAGCTCAGTGATGGATTTTGATGACGTGGAGGAGGAAGTGGAAGAGGAGGAGGAGGAGGAGGAGGAGGAGGAGGAACCACCAAAGGAGGATGATGATGGTAATGTTGATGTAGCTGCAGAGTAGGAAGTACCTGGGTCCTTGGAGACGGTTGCTGGGGATGTCACAGATCCTTCCTGCTCCAGGATCAGCTGGACGGTCTCCACCTGAGAAAGATGAAAACCTTCAGTATTAGTTTGCGTGGCTCTAGAAAAGGTGGAATAATTAAGGTAATAAAAAGAAGTGATGACGTCTTCGTCAGTCCTCGCCCCAGGATACACTGCATGACTTACGGGTGCATTTCCCGCTCATTCCTTTGTCTGAGTTCACACTGTATTGGTTTATGCTGTTCTTAGAGCTTCTTCTAACGTGATCGTACTTCTGCCCTCTACAACCGAGGTACGGGAGGACGACCTGGAGAAGTGGCCTTGGATAGCAGTAACAAACTAGAGTTTGAGGCCCTGGCTTGGCTGTGTGTCTGCTTTGAGGTAGACATGGTTCGCTCCCACATTTTTAACATAAAACGTGTCCAGCTTTATGACTCTGGAAGTATTAATAAGCCTCCAAGCTTTTCAAATTGTTCCTAAAACATCTTTAGAAAAGGAAAACACAGTCAACTCATACAGATGTCAGACTGGAAGTCACACCTATAACGTACAATATATCTGATATGGCAAAATAACGAAGCTTGTAATCCCGAGATAGCGGGATAAAGAAAATATTTGCAAGTATGGCCTTTCTTGGCTTCCGTATAAACACATAAGTGGTTTGTATGAATTAAAAACAATAAAGAAAATTGATTAATTAAGTAATCAGTAAAAATGTATAAAATATGTGAATTAAAACTATCAGAAAATAAGACAAGCTGAGAACAAAACCAGACAATTAGAAAGCGCATTTAAAAAGTGAAGTCAGAGAGACACTGAGGTGCAGGAATATGTTTGGCCTTAAAAACATGTGAACAGTGTGAAAACATTGGGCTTATCCTTAAACAATGCCCGACCTTCACTTGGGAAAATTCATGAATGGTGTTGAAACGTGAACGTGTTACTCACCTCAGGGAACACGTCTTCTCTCTTCTGCGCTGCCACAGAGCCGTGGCTGGACTTGTAGACGCTGTCCACGATGGCGTCCTTTAGCGGGCGGCTCTTCATCACGTACAGCGTCCCCACGGACTCGATGCGCTGAGGTGACTGGGAGTCCAGCTGGCTGACCTGGGAAATGGACGGAAACAGGAAGTGGATGGAGTGGCTTCTTACAAAATAATTCAAAACCTTCAGTAAAGATCAGGAGCTGGTGTAACAAAAAGATTTCTTAAATCTGGACTCTGACTCCTGGTTCCTCCAGTCAAAGTGCAGGTAACGTTCCTAAATAAGGGTGCGGTGGAACCACAGCGTGAGGTCTTTACCTGTTTCTCCAATGTCACGTAGCTCTCCTGGTCCACCTGGTACTCGGTGTAAGTGCTGCAGGATCCTTTGCAGGAACGGAGCTTAATGTCGATGTCCACCTGACGGAGGAGACACAGTCAGACGTGCTTCCTGTGTGTTTACACCCAGGAGTAAACCATATCACAGCGAGACGAGGTGGAAGCTAGTTGTTGATATAGCAATGGCTAAGTTTAGCTAAAGCTAATTATATTTAAATGTAATATAAATAAATTCGGTTTATTTCACGTGAGTGTAATAAAATGCTATGATGATAGACCATAAAAAACCCAGCTAAACCCCTGCTAAAGCTAAGCTAACTAGCTGAGCAGATCAACAGTAAAAAACTACCCTTAAATTACATATTAAATGCATTAAATTGTAAAAGAAATCATTATTTCTTGATTTACAAAGATACATTTAATTTGTATAATCTGCCTTCCTTTAAATAATAAACATTTTTTTTTTTTTTTTTACAATCTCAACTTGTAAACGTGAACGTGTAAATGTTGGTTTTCGTCACAGTTGCGTCTCCTTACCTCCAGCCTCTGCATCTCGACGACCTGGTCTTTGACTCGATCCTTCAGGGCGGCCAGGACCCTCAGCTGTCTGTCGATCTTGATTTTCAAGTCAGTGATTCTCTGACGCAGATTCTGGGCCAGGTCGTAGTAGCTGTTGTCGCCACCTGGTGGAATATATATATATATATATATATATTATTTCATAATTTTCATTATTATTTTAAGAGAAACACTAAATGTAAACCTCCTTTTTAAATACTATGTATTTCAGTATAAATCAACAACATTGCATACATGACTGATGAAAATGTTTTTTAGATTACTTCAGGTACAAATGTTTTAAGTTGTCTGTATTTGGGTTTAAGTTGAACCTCCCGCTCACACACACTAACCAGACTCAATGGTGAGTTTGTCCTTCAGGTAGTCGTAGGTCTGTTTGGACACCGTGTCAGCAGAGCGGTGCTTGGCCTTGTACTGATCCAGGAGGTTACGGATCTTCTCGATCCTCTTGAGCATGCTGTGGTCGTATTTATCCATCAGACCCTGGATCCTGCAGCCTGACGGGCATTTAGAGCCCTGATGGAGGACAGAATAGAGAGAGGGAGAGGCTGCGTTTAGAGGCCGGACTTTTAAATCATTAAGATTGGAGCTCTGGCAAAATGTGGTGAACTTTGTTGATTTGTAGAAGACGCAGGACAAGATAAGAAAGAAGCTGTTTACCCATTCATCGTCTGTGCAGAAAGGCCACTCCCTCTGAGTGGAACATTTCTCAGACCTGGTGCCGTGCTCCACCGGACGATTTCCTCTGGGGTCAATCTTTACGGCCTAGAGTGAGAGAGACAGAAATCAGTGACGGTGCAGAGGTCCAGGGCCTTGTTGAACACGGGTCGCAGTTCTTATGGGCCAAATGCAAAAACATTGACACCTTTAATTAATAATTAAATAATCAATAATTAAAATAATTAATTTAATTTAAAAAATGTTTTTCATAAGTGGAAATTGTCATTCAAACACATATCATAAGCTGGACTGAAACAATTCCATTTTCTAAGACCATGTGAGTTTGGGTGGATTCTCTTCTTGAATTTAAATATGTAGTCTAACAAAAGTAAGTAAATGGGAAAATAAGTACTATTTTGACATAAATTTAGACAAATGTTATTATAAGGCTGTGTATTATTTAGGTTTATAAACTGATCATTAATAATAATAATTATTATTATTATAATAATAAAGTTTATTTGTATAGCACTTATATAGCACAGTAAAGGGGGAATTAACAAACAGCAATTAAAACAAAAGAAAAACAAACATCATATTTCTGTATAATGGGAGAATAAAACACAACATATCAAACGTTCATAAAGCTGTCAGATAAAAGAAGAGAGGGAGGAGATTATAAATATTAACTTCTCCCCGCTCCTTTTCAGCCATGCCATGTTTGCTGGTTGTTCTCTGAGAATATGGTAAAGTCTATTGGTTACTATTTTTTGCTGTTTTTTAATTTTCATTAGTATTTTTATTTCATACAGTCACTCTATCGGAATTAAGTAAAAAAACAAAAGTCACGCTGCTGCCTCCATATTATTTTGCGAGAGAAGTAAGCATGGCTTATAGTAAGAATAACCAAAATTATGAGAGTAAGATGCTGTATTAAACTATTTAAAAAATGTATTATTATAATTCTTTATTATTATAATCGTTGTTATTAATAAAAGCAGCTAAACAGGGCAGATGATTAGATTAGATTACTTAATGGCCATTTTTATTGGCCAATTTCTATGTTTTAGCATAAAATTTCTTTAGTTTTAGAATAAAAGTTATGTTTTTATGTTTTAGCATAAAAACGTCCATAAAAGACTTTCCTTCCAATCCTTGCTTACAAAAAATTAGTCGTTAAAATAAATTTGGAAACATAGTTCTGTGAACAAAGTTTCCATTGTTTCCACAAGTTAGGTCGGATATCGTTGATATAAAATGGAATATAAAATGTTTTAATGAATAAAAAATGTAATTGTGATCTGATGTGAAACTCACCTGAATTGAAGCCACACAAATTAAACCCAGACAGACGAGCGCGTTGAGTCGTTCCATCTTTGTCTCTGCTGTCCTTCCTCTGAGTGAACGCTGCTTGTCGAATGCTTCTCCGACGCTGCTGTCGGATCATTTGAAGGCTCCTGGTTCAGTCTGACAAACCGGTGACTCATCAGCGTTTGGTAACAACATCCGTCAGGTCAAATCAGAGTTGAGTAACTTCTGCTGCGGACAGCCGATCGATGTGGAGGCTGTTTGTCGTACTGTGTGTGACAAAGTACACACACTCCCTGAACTCAGACTCAGATCAGTTCAGTTGCTGCAGGATTTACTGGCATTTGCTACAGAATGTTTTCTCAGGTTAAACAGTGACAGGCGGCGCTGACAGTAAAAATTATTATGAGTCATTGAGTAATTACTCAAATGAATCAATGCAATAGTAAATAATAATGACTCAATTATTCTTAGTCACTATTTGTGATGTTTTAACTCAGAAAATGTAAAAACATTTGTATGAAAACAGATGGAACTGTTTTAATTTTCATGTGATGTCCCTCTCTTTGCCCTTATTTCCTGTCTCTCTCTCTCTCTCTCACCTGTCAACTGCCAATTAAAGGAAAAATGGCAAATAAATTGATAAAATAACAATAATCAAAACAATAACAAAACAGGAGATGCTTAGCACAAAGACTGGAAATAAGATGAACCAGCCTGGTTATGTTTGAACAAAGTCTCACTAATTTACACATTATATCTTACTAGTGTAAAAACAACAATATTTTATTTTTGTACATTTTGCCATTAAATGAAATACTTTTTTATTGCTGTTTAAACTGGAAAAGATACGGGAGTTTACTAAACATTAGAGAAACTACAGCTCAAAAATGAACATGTTGTACTGTTTGTTTAATCCTTACAAAAGTCAAATTGTTAATGATGATAGCATTAATAATAATAACAATAATAATAATAATAGTTGTGGTTTTATGAGGCGGTTTATGGCTGTAGCTTCATAATTATTAGACTCTCCACAAGACACAACATATTTCCCTAAATGCTATTTAATATAATGAGGTTTATCTTCCACCCACAATTTGGATGCTAGCTTGTGTTTTTCTGCTTACACTTACACATGAATCATTCAAATAAAAACACTAAAAATAAACAAAAAAAGCATAAATCCAATACAGCAGTTATCATCAATACAAACATTTACAAGGTCTGTAGAAATGAGTGTTTTTAACTTGTAGGTTGTAAACAGCAGTGAATCAATATAAATATAAATTAATATTAATATAAATTAAGGCGAATCCTAAAAACAGTGTGACAGATATCCAGTCTTATTTCTTATATTTCAAATTTAATCTTGACATTAATCCAACAGCAACTTTGAGCCAAGCTGTGAAGCAATTATAGTTTTTTCTGGTGGGTTTGGGACAAAATGTCATTTCCAGGTAATCACACCAACCTTGTGAGGACTTCCAGTCGGGATTTGTGGACTCTGGGGTTTTTTTCCCCACCCCCAACATTGGAGGCTGTCGATGGGTTACATGTGGGTGAGGGTGAGGCGGCTGGGGAGGATGCAGCAGCAGCAGCAGCAGCAGCGCCACCTGGTGGTAAAATAACTGATCACATGTGAGTCATCTTCAGTATAAAGCTGCAGTCTGTCAGTGTTAATTTACTTCTCTTGTTGCCACTATGTGACGTGAAATCCAAACGACTACATTTCCATTAGCAGCTTGTATGTTAAACATTCACCATACAGTTGTTTATAATCAGTGTATATTATAACAGCTCATTTCTATTGGCAGATGAGTAATTGTTCACTTACCAGCAGCAAATGGACACTTCTATTTATCACAATTAAGCAACAGTCACACTTAAAACAAGAATTTATGAAAAGATTAAATGGACTCTGATTAACCTTTTATGACAAAAAGAACCAGTTTAATTTGTTATTCGGTTTACACTCAAAACTAGTAACAATCGAGTAATATTAAATATGTTGTTTGTTATTTCATTTTGACGTTTGTTAGACTTTTTAAATATCGTCACATTAATTAAATTCACACACTAATTGGCAATAATATGTAAATCAAAGGCACTTGCTTCACACATAATATTACTGAGGAGCCATTTAACATGGTTTGTGTTTCTGAACAGAAATGGAGCAGTGATAAACAGGAGAACACCAACAGGTGCTTTCAGTCACTTATTAGTGGAAGACACAGTCATTTGATAATAGTATCATGTGGAGTCCATTGCAAACTGTTGGACAACGTCTTCATTTCCAACATTAAAACTAATTTACGTTAGGTATGTTTGTTTCCGTTTGTTCACTGCCCGGTTATGAACTCCTCACCAATGAGCCAGCTGACCTCTTCTCTGCCTGTAGAGACAACAAGATAAATAAATGAGAGAACTGGATAACTCTGTTTTCATGGTTTTAGCTTCACTTCTGAAACTGCTATAGCTAGCAGCTAGCCCCCTCTGTTGGCCAAAACGAGCACAAGTTAAACGTCTGGTCACTCTAATACAAGATACAAATGTGGGGTTCAGTGTCTTGCCCAAGGAAAAAAGAGCCTGGAATTGAACTGGCAACCCTGCCGTCAGTGGCAGCTTCAACAGCTCTGATCCACAGTGTCTTTCTTGTGTGTTAGTCGGTGGTTTGTGAGATGCTGCAGGAGCCTGAAGCTCCTCTGGCAGTGTTCACATGCAAACGGCCTCTCGTCTGTGTGGATGCGCATGTGTTTGGTGAGGTTACTCTTGTGGTTGAATTGCTTCCCGCAGTCTTTACAGTGAAAGGGTTTCTCCCCGGAGTGGATCAGCTGGTGCTTCTTCAAGTTCGACGCCTGGGAGAAGCACTTGCCGCACTGGGAGCAGCGGTGCGGTTTCTCCGACGTCTCTTCGCAGTCGTGATTGGTCAGCTCCGCCAGCTCGGCGAACTCCTGCCCGCACAGGGAGCAGCGCGGCGGTTTCACCTTGTGGCTGACCTGGTGAGCTTTCAGTGTGGACAGGTGGGAGTAGCCTTTCCCGCACAAGTCGCAGGTGTACGGTTTCTCCCCCGTGTGGCCGCGCTCATGGATGACGAGATGCTGCAGGAGGCGGCAGCCCTTGCCGCAGTAAGAGCAGCTGTACGGTTTCTCCCCGGTGTGTATGATCTGGTGCTTCTTCAGGTTGTTCTTGTCACTGAAGGCCTTGTGGCACAGCGTGCATTTGAAGGGCTTCTCTCCGGTGTGGGTGTACTGGTGCGCCGCCAGCGACACCCGGATTCGAAACCGCTTCGAGCACAGCGTGCACTGGTACGGTTTCTCCCCCGTGTGGATGCGTTCGTGCTGCTTCAGCTTCACCAGCTGCTTGAAGCTTTTGGCGCAGTGGCTGCAGCTGTGCGGTCTCTCCTCAGAGTGACTGATCATGTGGATTTTGAGGTCTCCCCTCCTGGCGCAGGTCTTGCCACATTTCTCACATGTAAACTGTTTCTCCTTAGTGTGGATCAGCTGGTGCTCCTTCAGAGTTCCTTCCCTCCCAAACTGCTTTCCACACACCTTGCAGCTGAAAGCTTTCTCCCCAGTGTGGGTGAGTATGTGCTGTCGGAGGGTGTGCAACAAGTAGAAGCTCTTATTGCACTGTGTGCAGGTGTGACATCTTTTCCGTGGAGTCTCATCAACTGTTTCTTTGCCCTCGCGGTTCTCTGTGTTTTCTTTATGAACGCGTACATGCAGCTTCAAGTGCCGTTTAGTGCGAAACGTCAGGCTGCATCTCCTGCATGAAAAGGTCTCCTGCTCTGTCTGTTCGGACTCTGTCTGGCTCAGTTTACCTCCCGTCATGCTGCAGTGATGCCGCTGGTGTCTGACCAAGTTGCTCCTCCTCACGAAGGATTTCCCACAGTGCTCGCAGTGGAGAGATCGGGGCTCGGACACACTTTCCTGCAGGTTCTCTGCTCCATTTTCATTTGTCACTGACACAGGAGACGGGATGGTAGCTTTAAAAAAAAGAGAAAAGGGGGAAACACACAGTTAAAATACTTTTTTTCCCCCAGGGAGGACAGATGGAAAGAGAAAGAAGTTAGTGAGAAAAGCAAACGTGTACTTATCTTCTATGAATATCTTGAATATTTATAGTTTTTAGTTAGAACAAGTAGTTTTGGTTTAGATCTTTAATTTTACAGAAACACTTACCTCCGGGCTCAGTCATTCCTCCATCTTCAGTCTCTTCCTCTGCCTCAGTGCCACGTTGCTCCGGTGTGGAGATGCATTTCCGTCTACATTGTGACTTTGCGTTGGGGCCCTCTCCTTCCTCCTGAAACACCTCTGAGTCACTGCTGGCATCACTCAGCATGGCTGATTTGAGGGATTCTGGTAGTTTGTAGTCCTGTATGAGCCACGTCACTCCATCTGAGCTGCCGCCATCCTCCTGAAACTCTAACAGTGTCCCATCAGCCCCTGCGTGACTTGGCTGAAGTTCTTTACCTTTAGCTTCCTCAGAGCTGAGGTCGCTGTCGTCGCACTCCGACGCTTTTTCTTCTTTACATAAATTGATATCTGCTCCGAGGTCAGTGTGGAACCACTCCTGGTGCTGATCCAGCTCCGAGTTTATCTGCCATGAATCATCAGAGTCGCTATCTGCCTCCAGCTGCTCATCCTCCTCTTTTAACACGACCTCGATGCTGGCGTAACTCTGCTCTGCTGCCTGACGGACGATGTGACCGTTTGGTCCTGGAGTTTTCATACAGTCCACCAGGCGGACAGAGACCTCCTTCAGAGCGAGGACCGAGGGCTCGCCTGAGGATCCTGGAGGCAAAACGTGTTCATTTACAAAACACAATTCACACATTGTCGCAGTTTCAAAGAGTTTCACAGCTTACGTAAAACGGAAACACTAGGGCTGCTCGGTTGTTGCAAAAATCATAATCAAGGTTATTTTGATCAATATTGAGATCACGATTATTATTATTATAACATGATTTCTCATTGACACCACAGATTTATTGAACTGAAAAAAACTTGGTCTTTTTAACAGTGGACTTTCTTCAAATTTAAATGCAATTCAATGGGGAAATGAGTAAAAAAATGTATTTTAAAAATTAGATAAATAAAAAATAATATATAATAACTTAATTTATACAATTAAATGTATAATATAACAATAAATTAGATCAAAATAAAGAAGATGAACTGTGTTGTAACATTAGTGTACTTCCACAACCTACTGAAAAGTACTCAACATATATTCAGTATAGAAAAATAATAAGTGAGACCAAGATAAATGAGATCAAACATGTTGTAGTGCACTGCACCAACATACATTCAACATGTTGGTAAACTATATTCAACAACAACAGTGATTGGTCAGTTTAGGCCACTTCTGTTTTCTCCTACAAGTTTCTGATGCTGGTAGAAATTGCTGACACTGCAGACACCAGGTAAAGTTAAAGAAAAGACTCTAATCTGCTGCTTTTCAGAAACACAACCTGTGAAGTCATCACCATGATCTGACAAGAACTGATCATCCATCCAGAGCAAAAACCAAACAAACCTCATCTGCCTCCGTCAGCTGCAGAGAGTGAACATGTGATGTTTAGTTTGAGGCGGTTTGGTCTTGGCAGCTGCTCACCTTCTGGATCCTGCTTCACGACTGGTCTCGGGTCTGCCGGTGTTTTCATAAAGTCCATCAGGTGGACCGACGGCTGCTTGGAGCGAGACAGAGACAGGCTGCTGGTGGACGCCGCCATGATGCTCTCAGTCGCTTCAGTCGGTCAATGGACAAACCAACGAAACTAAAACACATCAGATTAACATTAAAACGTGTAAATAACAATAAAAAAATCACAGAGTGACAGACTGTGGCGAGTTTTCCCACATCGAAATAATGTGATTTTTGTTATGAATTAGCTATTTTGGTTAGCTCTTTGTTTTGATAACATGCCTTCGGTCTGTCCTCGATGCTAACATTAGCTCCACACAGCTCCTGCCCCACTTTAATCTCTTATCTTTTGGGGTTAAAGCAAATTGTAGCTACGCTTAAGTGAAATATCTCCATTACTTACCAAACGGAGTCCAATCATGTCTGTTCCCGGGCTAACGTTTGAGCTAAGCTGCTGCTGAAGACGAAACCCGGCTCGTTTAAGCGTAATAAATAAATTCCACTTGTGTGTTTCGTGTTTTTTTTAGTTATAAAACGAGCTTCTCTTCCTTTCATGGCGGTACATTTGAAAGCGAAGCTACGAAGAGCTAATTGTACGAGAGGAGAGAAAACTCCTGATTTGTTTGTTTTTCTTTCCGGGTTTAGTTGACGGACGTGTTCCGGTTAACCAATGGGCAAACGAGAGAAAGGAGAAGAGGCGGGATGATTTGAAGATTTAGCGCCAATCGTGTTGCCGCCTGGTCGCAAGTAGACGGCAGCCCATGTAGGACAAAAATATAAGAAACCGCGTTTTCCTAAAACCTCCCGGTTTTATTTGTTTAATTTCGCGTTTATTAATGTCCGTTTAAAATTACATTTATTAACTTGTCTATCATTAATTTTATGTTTCTTCTATGATAACTTTTGAGTAGTGTGATGTTTTTTGTTTTTTCCTCATGTACAAGTAAATTTTTTAGCTACTTGAACTTTATTTGATTATCCTAATTCCATGGTACTTTTTTCTGTGTATTCTATTTATGTATTCATTCTATAATTTACATCTACAACATTTGAGAAGAGAATATTGTACTTTTTAATTCCACTACATTTATAGTTACATTTTACATTAAGATTTTACACACAAAACATATGATACATTTATATAGTGAGAGGTTTTGTTATAATTCAAATTGCCCAACACTATATACATTTGGTACTTTTACTTCAGTGTCAAAACAGTCTTAATTCTTCTTCTGCTCTTCCTCAGTTTTATGTAAAGAAGATTTATGATTTTGAGAATTGACCTACAATTGGCATAGGCTACTTGTTTAGAGTAAAATGAGATAAGAGAAACAGAGTATTGATATCACGCTGGGATTTTATGTCACAGCAGGAAAAGTAAAACAATAAACTTTAAATAACCAGAATATTATATACATGTACATCTACTATATGTAGCATAAAGTGTAGAAAAATATTAAACCTGTAAAAAAATAAACACACAGGAAACTGAGAAGAACAAAAACAGATTCAATACACCTTGGATGTGCAAAGACAAAAATAAGAAATGAAAGAAAATAAAACAAACTGCAAGAAAGATGTGCATAAAATTACACAGTGAAAAAAACAAAGTAAAAGTTAATTAAACTTATGTACTATACATCTCTGTCCTCTGTGTATCTCATCTGTATTCGCCACTAGATGGAGCCACATGATAAGTTTGTGTCCTCTGCAGCTGTCGTCATCGTCACACTGGGTCTCATTGAACTGATGTGATCATTAAAAAAGGAAAGTTTAGCTTCAGGACACACTGTTTAAAAAAATACTGTGAGAAAAGCTGCGTGTTTGATTTGTAAATGTGCAGGAACTGGCTGTGGTGAAGCATTAACACAACGTACATGTCAGTGTTCACACTGAAACAAAGCATCTGTCCATCAGTGTTAACAGCTCAGCGTGACACAAATATTTCTGTGCTCAGATAAAAAAGAAAAAAAAAAGAAGAAGCCTGAAATAGATTCTGAGCCTCAGAGAGAAAAGACATCCTGCGGGTCCTCAGGCTGATAGCGGATAAAGATTCAAACAATCACTATAAAACTGCAAGACCGATGACACACACACTTGAGCACAAACACACACACACATATACATATAGATACATACGCCCACGAACACACAAATCCACAGACTGGATCCTTTGATAATTTGCTCTTTTGAAGATGGACATTTTTTCAAGTGCCTTTGAAGTGACTTTTCCTGATGTTGTTGGTTTGTGAGCCTCAGTTAATTGACTCAAATTCAAAGTTTCCCCCTTTTCTTTGTACATAACAGATGAACGTACAGTATGATGTAGAATCGCTGGAATCGGCCCGGGCACGGGGAGTGAAGAGCCACATCAGTGTGTCTTTAATCCTCTGAGCTGCTGTTACACTTACAACGACCTCCGAGGCAGCTTGAGTGCTCACTTCCTGTTTTCCGGTTGGTTTGCACTTCAACAACACATCAAGTCACATTTCAAATGAGTGTGCTGGTGCAGAAAAGCTCCTAAAACCTGGTCTAATCGTAATCACAGTACAGTATGTAATCCAGGTGGGGGAGGTTCATTATCTTTTCTTTTGAATTATTTTGGTTTTTTGCTTGAAGCAGTCAAATATTAAATTATATTAGTGTAAAATATGAAAAAAATGATGCACATTCTCAGATCTACTTTTACAGAAATGTCAATTTTCTTGTCATACACTACAGGCTACACCTGTGGAACTATTTTTCCACAGGAGAATGCATAATTTGTCTAAAAAAATCGGAATCATCATTAAAACTAGAATTATCTCCTTGTGGTTGTATCCCTGCGCCACTAGTTTCGGGTTACATCCCTGTTTACCAAGAGTCATTTAAAACATTAACCATTTGTCTGAAACATAAACATGTCCTTGTGTCTTTAAACCCCCAAATTCTCAGAAATACTATTGAGGATATGACCGTGGCTTCCTCGGTGGTAGCTGTGGTCGTGGGTCGTCCCTGTTGTGAAACCACTGGTCACATTGTTCGACTGCAGAGCTGGTTGTGTAAGGGTTAAAATATACTGTAGCACCATTTGCTTTAAATCTGGCTTTAAGAATGTTGAATGTTGGAGATGAAGCGTTCCACATTTATTTTCCTCATCGGGCCCTTTAGAAATTATGATGTTTTTGATGTTGATGTGGACGGTATTTACACCTCAGAAAACTAGTAATTATTGTAACTCCCACATGACATGAATGCAGCGTGCCGTATTCAGAACGTGTCACCAACGCAGCAGCAGGGCTGAAAAAGAAAACCTGAACATGAAATGACTGAAGTCGCCCAAATGACTCCAACAGCTTCCTCGTGTTTTTGAAAGGTTTGATGAAGGACTTGATGATGTGTTGATAGTTTCTCCTGAACACTGAGGTAAATCCATTCACCTTGTATATAGTTCTGCTGCATTTATGGCTTCTGAGAAAAGAAAACATCTTCTTCAAATGATTCATATCTACATCTAATTTTTATTTTTCATTTCAGTCCTGTCCTCTGGAGCAGATTGGGACATAGAGAATCCTGCCTTGTGGTATCAGTGCACTGCACTCTTTCATTTTCTTTAAGCTACCACAATCAATCACAGTAAACACGAAGCCTTTATTTGCTTTGTAGAGTTTCTGATTCATTTCTTTGACAGGCAGCGGAGCAAAATTAATGCAGCAAAATTGGACAGAGATAAGATTTTGTGCTGATGGTGGCACTTTATTATTCATCCTATAAGGACATGAACAAATGAACCAAATCATCTGATAGTTGTTTTCACTCAGAACCCAAAATGTCAACCTCATGATGAAACAGTCAGGGAATCGTCGGTAGAATTCATCCTCTTGGAACAGTCAATGCTTATGCCAAAGTTTGTGCACATCCATCCAAAATTTATCATCTAGGGGCCGTGAATGTGAGGAGCAAATTTCATGACAATCCTTCCAGTGGCTGTCAAGATATTTCACTCTGAGCCTTATGGTGGCGCAAGAGGAAAAGGTCAGGGCATCACCAAACTCACCGGGATTCAACCTCTGGGGACCATGAATGTCTGAGCCAGAATTCATGACAATCCTTCCAATAGTTGTTGAGATATTTCAATATGGACCAAAGTGACTCATCACTGGCCTTTCCATCCGTAGAGCTATGTTGCTAGCATAGCTGAAGAGCTGGTTGTTAGCAGCAGCTAAGCTAAGCTCATTGTCTTTTTCTCCACAGTCATCAAACAAACACCACTGGACGAGTTTGGGAGCACGTGTAAAGGACAGAGGTAAAACTTTCTGTAAGACTCTCCCTGGGACGCTGATCCAGTTCTGCATTTCACTCAAAAATCTGCATTCATCACTTCCTGCGTGGAGCAGATTTCCCATCGGCGTAAACACCACACACCTAAATCTCTTTGGCAAACAGACCGGCTCTCCTGCGTCTCAATTAGAGAGGATGATGTTTTAGTCACAGCCCCAGCTGGTGAGTTCACTTTTATAGAAAACTCTTGGAACACGTTGATGTAAAACACAAGGAAGCTCCAGTTCACCTCATTGTGTTCTGTCTTCCAAACTTCAGATTATGAGTATTTTTTAGCTAATTTTCTGATACTAACGTTTCAGAACCAAAATGATAAAACTATAAACTGGCCAGAATATAAACATATTTTCTCTAGAGGATACGCTTGAAAACTTAAAGGTCACTGAATAAAAGTTGTCTCATGTACTTTTCGTTAACTTTTACTTGGAGATGTACAAAAAGTTTTCTTTCATTTACTTGCTTTGGAGCCCAGGAGGTGTCATAGATTTTTTTAATTTCATGCGCTATAAATAATAATTAGTGCCCTTGAGTTTTAATAACTTTTTGTGCCATTAGTCTCAGCTTGTTTGCGCCCCATGCTTATTATTGATTGGTTCACAGACTCAGGTACATGCATATACTTTGGTTTTGGCTGTTAAACACAACATTGAGTTTTCTTTGAGATCCCTTCAACGTATTGTTTTACTGCAAAACCTTCGATGACTCTGCAGATGTGCCTCAGGGACGGGAACCTCGTGAAGGTCGTCTTCGTCGTCCTTCTCAAACTTCCAGCTAACTCCAAAGGCATTTGATGCTCTCTATCAGAAAGCTGGAGGTAAAACAAACAGTATGATGTGAAAATCAAGAAAACAAATTAGTAATCTGATTAAATCAGTGTGATCCCTGGAGATGGGAGAGTTTTCGATGAAAACAGTTCACTATTGTCGTCCGACTCGATCACACAAACCACCAAGAGAAGAGATATTCTTCCTTTTAAAATAGAAATGTTTGAGTTCACTTTTTAGTATTCACTCTGTAAGCTGCGTCTGCAGTGGCTCAACATTTTGACCTCAATTTCACATATTCCCCAGCGAACGTTTAGAGCACACACACACAAATACACACAGGCCTTCCTCGCCCTCGGTGCAATGCAAGATTACAGAGGTTTACATCCCCATCCTCCACCATCAAAACCCTTTTACAAGTTAATACCTCAGGTGCACACAAGCTTCAACACACATGCACAAACACACACAGCTGGCAGGTCAGCATTTGCACACAAATTGCCTGGTCGGTTTGTGTGTTTTGGTGAAGCCCAGGAGGATTCCGGTCGGCCGAGGCTTCATCCGGAGGAATGGCGACATGTTTGCAGGGAGAGAAAGTCCCAACGGGAAACCTCTTCTGCCTTCAGATCATGTGAAGACCACACTCGAGAGAGTCTCAGGTTCTCCTCTTCAATCCCCGTCGTTCTCACTTTCTGTCGCTGTAGAGAGGAAGTAGAGGAAGGTAGAGGCGTGCAGCGTCGAGCAGGTCGATCGATACTTCAGTATTCATTGTTTTCAGTTTCCTGCAGTACTATTCAGTATTTATTATTACAAGCAAGGAGGAGTGAACATGAGCTTATGTGGACTGAAAGGTAACTCAGTGATTGGTCGGTTTCGGTGATGTCATCCTGCAGGTTTGGGTCCGACAGCATTTTATCTAATATGAATTGGGGAGGAAATGATCTTTTCAAAGCCGAATCTTGTCAAATCTCTTCGGGAATCTCATTAAGTTTTTAACAGTTTTAAGTAAAAGACTGTTTAAAAAATGATCAGTTAGAGAAGGAGGGGCCAGAAAAGCGGCCCCAGTCACCCAGGGGCCCCAAAACCGCCAGATTTACAAACTGAAATTATTATTTAAAATTAATATTTCTTATGTTAGTCCTCCCTCCGTCTCACTTTCCCTTCCCTTCATCTCTGTTCCCTCCTCCCTTTCCTCTTTTTCATTTCCTCCTCTCACTCCATCTTTTTCTATCTTTCTTTGCCGACCCCCCCCCCAACCCCCCCCCCCCCCTCCATTTCCTCCGCCCCTCGGATGCTAATTGACTTCTGATGCATTTTTAATGTCCAGCCACTGAAACCGTGGCCTGCCTGCCACCGTGTGTGTGGCAGGTAAATTGAATGTGTGAATTGCTTGTGTCACTGTTTGTACAGTGTCAAATGTGCAATGATCATGTTTATGTGTTTGTATTTCTACCGCTGTGCGAGCACGCAGGTGGATGTGCGGCTGTGTGGATGTTTTCAGGCGTAATCTTGTCACAGGAAGTCAATTTGTACTCTTCCTTTCGTGCGTCGTTCCACGCTCCCGGAGGACGCCTTAATGGCAAACCGAGCGAGTTGACTAACAGGAAGTGAGACAGGAGAGTTTCTTGTCCACAGCTGATATTTTTGTGGCGAGCAGCTTTTCCCCAAACTGTTTGATGGTAGCTTGAGCTTCATTTAATGAACTCGCAGCGTTCCTGTTGCTGCCAAAACTGGGTCACTCGTGTGTGTGTGTGTGTGTGTGTGTGTGTGTGTGTGTGTGTGTGTGTGTGTGAAACATGCAGTAAATCCTCCATAGTCAGAATCAGTCTCTAAAAATGACAATGTTTGTGTGACAGTGCAAAAAATGACAAGAGGAAGCGAAGTCAGCTGATGTCGTCGAGGTCCATGTGGATGGATTGGTCCAAAAAATGTTAAACTTTAAAGGAGCTATATGTGAGTTTTCCTATTGCTACATCGCTAACGTTAGCATTAGAATAAAATATCCAACTTTACAGCAGAAATCAACATGTTTACAGCCTGGTACAAAAACAGTTTTGGTCTCTAGAGATAATTTCCTCCTTCATGACACCTGTTTATATAACTCACCTGTTTACATTTTATTAAGGACTAAAGTTATGGAGCATTGAGGGCGTGGCCTCTTTGAGTTAAAGGTGGGTGAGCATATGCTCTCCACATGTCCCACCTCTTCGCCAATTTTTGGATTAGCTGGGAGTGAGGGGCGGAGTCTGGCAGTGCCAAGATGGCGATGGTGGAGCAGCTCGCCGTGAGCTTCAACACCGCTCTTCAGAAACCTGTGGGTGATGTCATGGAGGCTANGTTCACTATTGTCGTCTGACTCGATCACACAAACCACCAAGAGAAGAGATATTCTTCCTTTTAAAATAGAAATGTTTGAGTTCACTTTTTAGTATTCACTCTGTAAGCTGCGTCTGCAGTGGCTCAACATTTTGACCTCAATTTCACATATTCCCCAGCGAACGTTTAGAGCACACACACACAAATACACACAGGCCTTCCTCGCCCTCGGTGCAATGCAAGATTACAGAGGTTTACATCCCCATCCTCCACCATCAAAACCCTTTTACAAGTTAATACCTCAGGTGCACACAAGCTTCAACACACATGCACAAACACACACAGCTGGCAGGTCAGCATTTGCACACAAATTGCCTGGTCGGTTTGTGTGTTTTGGTGAAGCCCAGGAGGATTCCGGTCGGCCGAGGCTTCATCCGGAGGAACGGCGACATGTTTGCAGGGAGAGAAAGTCCCAACGGGAAACCTCTTCTGCCTTCAGATCATGTGAAGACCACACTCGAGAGAGTCTCAGGTTCTCCTCTTCAATCCCCGTCGTTCTCACTTTCTGTCGCTGTAGAGAGGAAGTAGAGGAAGGTAGAGGCGTGCAGCGTCGAGCAGGTCGATCGATACTTCAGTATTCATTGTTTTCAGTTTCCTGCAGTACTATTCAGTATTTATTATTACAAGCAAGGAGGAGTGAACATGAGCTTATGTGGACTGAAAGGTAACTCAGTGATTGGTCGGTTTCGGTGATGTCATCCTGCAGGTTTGGGTCCGACAGCATTTTATCTAATATGAATTGGGGAGGAAATGATCTTTTCAAAGCCGAATCTTGTCAAATCTCTTCGGGAATCTCATTAAGTTTTTAACAGTTTTAAGTAAAAGACTGTTTAAAAAATGATCAGTTAGAGAAGGAGGGGCCAGAAAAGCGGCCCCAGTCACCCAGGGGCCCCAAAACCGCCAGATTTACAAACTGAAATTATTATTTAAAATTAATATTTCTTATGTTAGTCCTCCCTCCGTCTCACTTTCCCTTCCCTTCATCTCTGTTCCCTCCTCCCTTTCCTCTTTTTCATTTCCTCCTCTCACTCCATCTTTTTCTATCTTTCTTTGCCGACCCCCCCCCCCCCCCCCCCCCCTCCAATTTCCGTCCGCCCCTCGGATGCTAATTGAC
Organism: Seriola dumerili; assembly: GCF_002260705.1. Classification (NCBI taxonomy): domain Eukaryota; kingdom Metazoa; phylum Chordata; class Actinopteri; order Carangiformes; family Carangidae; genus Seriola; species Seriola dumerili. Next base: position 27,381 of record NW_019175172.1, read on the forward strand.
TTCTGCATGCATTTGTTAATGTCCAGCCACTGACAACCCTGGCCTGCTGCCACCGTGTGTGTGGCAGGTAATTCTGATCTGTGTGATATTGCTTGTGTCACTGTTTGTACAGTGTCAAATGTCGTGCAATGTCATGTTTATGTGTTGTAATTTCTAACGCTGTGTGCGAGCACGCAGTGTGGATGTGTCGGCTGTGGTGCGAATGTTTTCATAGCGTAGATCTTGTCACAGGAAGGTCAATTTCGTACTCTCCTTTCGTGCGTCGCTTCCACGCTTCCCGGAGGAGCCTTACATGCGCAAAACCTGAGCGAGTTTGACAACAGGATACAGTGAGACAGACGAGAGTTTCTTGTACACTGCTGATATTTTTCGTGGCGAGGCAAGCTTTTCCCCAAACTGTTTGACTGGTAGCTTGAACTTCATTTAATGAACTCGCAGCGTTTCCTGTTGCTGCTCAAAACTGGAGCTCGCCTGGTGTGTGTGTGTGCTGTGTTGGGTGCTGATGCTGTGTGTGGTTGTGTGCGTGTGTGTGTCGTGCTGTGTGTGTGTTGGTGTGTGTGTGTGTGTGTGTGTGTGTGTGAAACATGCAGTAAATCCTCCATAGTCAGAATCAGTCTCTAAAAATGACAATGTTTGTGTGACAGTGCAAAAAATGACAAGAGGAAGCGAAGTCAGCTGATGTCGTCGAGGTCCATGTGGATGGATTGGTCCAAAAAATGTTAAACTTTAAAGGAGCTATATGTGAGTTTTTCTATTGCTACATCGCTAACGTTAGCATTAGAATAAAATATCCAACTTTACAGCAGAAATCAACATGTTTACAGCCTGGTACAAAAACAGTTTTGGTCTCTAGAGATAATTTCCTCCTTCATGACACCTGTTTATATAACTCACCTGTTTACATTTTATTAAGGACTAAAGTTATGGAGCATTGAGGGCGTGGCCTCTTTGAGTTAAAGGTGGGTGAGCATATGCTCTCCACATGTCCCACCTCTTCGCCAATTTTTGGATTAGCTGGGAGTGAGGGGCGGAGTCTGGCAGTGCCAAGATGGCGATGGTGGAGCAGCTCGCCGTGAGCTTCAACACCGCTCTTCAGAAACCTGTGGGTGATGTCATGGAGGCTACGTCCATCTCCATTTACTGTCTCATTCCTCTCTGCCTGAATTCACAGTGGGGTCATGGATGTGGATGCACATGGCAGTTGCTAGGTAATAAGGTAATGATTCATATTTCTGCTACCAATCAAATAAAAGTAAAGGCATGGCCATTGGCCAATCGTCACTGTTCGTTTACAGACACAGGATTGGACATAACCAGGAAGAAAACAGAATATAGGTAGAAGGAAAGTACATTCATGTCCCGGGCAAGAATATTAACTTTTATATCAACTATTGAATTTATTAATGATTATTAAAAGGCTGCTCACTGGTTAATGGTTCTGATGATTATTATGCTGTACAGGTTTTTGTTTCCCTGGAAATTAAACAGAGAAAAGCAATTTTTAATATTAAACACAACAGCTGTTCAAGTGTAAAAAATATGCAAGAGCAACACAATAAAGCCTCAATGTAAGATTTCTCTCACACACACACACACACACACACACACACACACACACACACACACACACACACACACACAAACACACACAATTCATTAATATCACAAAAATCAGTGTGAGAAATATTCAAGAATAATTAATGGGAGCATCGTCCTGCCTCGTTCATCTTCCCTCTGTCACATACACAGTTTGCAAGACTAATTAATTTCCTTCTTCTTGGAACTGTACATACAAACCGTCCTGCTTTCAAAAGGTTTCATACATCTGATGCCACACACACACACACACACACACACACACACACACACAGTTCATTAACCAGCTGCAGATCCTCTCACATATTCAAACTTACACTTACAGGATATATGTAGAAAAATGTACAGCAACTTTTCCCCCCTAGAAAAATGAGAAATAAAGTAAAAGGCTCGTTAAAGAAAGAAACAGATGAAGTTCAGAAGGAAAAATATTATTGTTTTGATTCACATTAGTTGTGAATATGAATCACACACATCCAAACTAAACACTCTGCGCCCTGACCCATCAAAACAGGCATCTGGAGTGTGTGTGTGTGTGTGTGTGTGTGTGTGTGTGTGTAATGATGGGTGAGAGTGGAACAAGAAAAGAGACAGACAGGTACATTGCACAGTTAATTACAGTAGTAATAGTAAAATGGTTTTAGTTTCCTACATTGTGTGTGTGTGTGTGTGTGTGTGTGTGTGTGTGTGTGTGTGTGTGTGTGTGTGTGTGTGTGTGTGTGTGTGTGTGTGCAAGAGAGAGAGAGAGAGACTTTTGTTAGCTGGAGGCCTTTCAGAAATAGTTTTACCATTTGTTTTTTCATGACTACCATTTTTTTTCCTTTCTCTATACACATGGGTGTGTTTGTATTTAAATATGTGTGTGTGTGTGTGTGTGTGTGTGTGTCTAAGTGTGCGTGTAATGAGATCAGGGATTTCTGAGATAACCGTGCTGATCGAGCAGGTTTTTATATTTCAGGTATAAGGTAATGTTCCCTGATTTCACACATGGCTTCGCTTGATGTGAAGCAGCAGGCAGAGATGAGACGGCTCATACACACACACATACACACACACACACACACACACACACACACACACACACACACACACACACANCACACACACACACACACACACACACACACACACATACACACACACACACCTGCACTTCTGTACTTGTAAGGACCCTCACACCCTCAGTGCTCTTACTCTTTAGAAATGTCTTAATTATCAAAACATGTTCTCACCTTTTAAAATTCTCATTCTCCAAAATGCTTCTTACCAATAAAAACATCCACACTTTATAGAAAAGTTTTCTCACTTTCCAAAACTTTCTCATTTTTCACAAATGAATATAAATTAGAAAAGAAAATGTCCCTGTTTTCCAAAACCCTCCACACTTTCTCTGAAATTCAATTTTCCAGAAATGTCTTCACTTTCCAAAATGTCCTTGCTTTTGAAAAAAGTCCTCCCTCTCATAAAGTAGGGAGACCTTAAAATAACAGAACCGCATCAGTGGTTCTTTATGCTTGAGACATGAACTAAAAGTGGTATCTTACATTACTGTGGCTGTTCTTTTAGCCATTAGTTTTATTTGATGTCACTATTAAAAGGCAAGACAATTTAAAGGATCAGTTCACACTAACTGCAAAAAAAAAACTATTTTCTCACCTTGGCATCTATAACATATAATACTTGTATTAAAGCAGCTTTGTGTGAGTTATCTTGGGTAATGTGAAAAAGTGGAGCTGAGCTGACAGAAAAAATGGAGCTCCGATGAAGAAATGAATAAATAATAGAAACTCTAAACTCAAAAAGGTTCCAGGAAGACAGCAAGCATGGTCAAAGTTCAAAGACTTCTCCTGAATAATCTATGAGCCTTTCTTTTATTCACATGAAACCTACTGTGCTGTAATATGCTGAGCGAGATTTGGGCCTGAACATTCGTCCAGTGAGACGAGTTAATTCCCCACAGAGCGACGCCAAGGTTGAAAGTCCAGTGCCAATAAAAAAAAAATTTTTTAAAGTGTGCTGCATCCTACATCATTATGACACAGGTGGTGGTTACAGTCTCTGGAAGATTTAATGATTTCACAGGGTACTGTGGGATTTGGATACAGACTCAGAATTTGCTTGAGCTCATCAATTATGAATGGCCTGAAGGGAAAAGCTCGGCAGACGAAAAGTATAATCTTTTGACATCACATCTTTTCAGCGTTTCACCATTTATTGACTCAAAAACATTAGATTCAAAGCGTGACGCTACTTTTCATGAAGGTCGTATGAACAGAAACCACAACCTGAAACCAGGCAGAGTGAGAAATCCCAAAACCTTTGATCAAACGGGTTCAATAAAATCCCAAAAGCCTCAAACAAGCTCAATAAAATCTTTGCATTATTGAAGATCTTTGAAGCTTGTCAGCCAGAAAAAAATGAGAAAATTCAATTTGTTCCCGTTCTTCATTTTTAAAACCTTTTCCACTGCAAGAGCTCGGCAAAATATAACCATCGCTACATGTTGTGCGTCTATATTTCCACTGTTCTGCATCAGTGTTGGGAACTGAGTTTGTGCAAGAGAATCTGGGCGTGGCTTCGAAGGTGATACTAGGTACGAGTTTCAGGTATTTTTAGGGGTTGGTGGCTGCGATGGAGTTCGATATCAAACGTTTCAATAAGGAGAAAAAAACACAGCAACAATAATACACCATTTTACGACTATTTTACTTCTGTATAAAGTAGGACAACACGCACAACAAACTCGTCAACGTGCTAACATTTAGCATGAAACACAAAGTAGAGCTGAGGCTGAAGATCACCAAAGTTATTAGGCTTTGCCCTCTGGGGACCATGAATGTCTGAATCAAATATCATAGTTCAATCCATCCGACAAGTGCTTTAGACATTTCACTCACAATCACAAATGCTGCCTTCAGTCTCAAGGTACCAACAGAGTAAAAGTCCAGGGATCATGAAAGTCATGAGGAGTGATCCTCTGGGGACCAAGAATGTCATGAATTTCATAGCAATCGATCCAACAAATTGTTGAGATATTTTTGTCTGGACTAAAGCAGCGGATTGGTCGACCAACCAATATTTTCCATCTATAAAATGGAAACGGAGGGAAAATGTCACTTTTATCTCGCTCATATACAAGACTACGACATGAAAAATACATTTTTCATTTCATGAGGCCTTTAAATGTCTGAACATCATGCCTCAGTTGTTCTGTTGTTGTGTATTTAATAACTAGAACAGCGTCCCCAAGGAGAACAGAGGTCCTGAGTTCAGCGGGAACAACACAGCCTGTCTCTTTACATTATCCCAGCGTCGTGAGGTTTCACCAGGCCACGGCCTCAGCTCCGTCTGGAACTTCCCCCTGCTTTCCTCAGCTAATATTCTGCCTTGACAAGCTTCTGTCTCACAAGCATGGCCTGTGGAAATGTGCTGCTCTTTGACTCTAAGGACATCATCGCTGAGACATAAACAAGTTAAAGGGAGAGAGAGTTTCAAATTTGATGAATAAAATTCTATGCTGTTAACCTACAAGCTCTGTTTCCCCTCTGACTACAGCATCGTCGATGGATGTGATTGGGTGCGATTTCCTGCAATTACAACCACATAATGTAGGAACTTTAGCCTACGTTACTGCAGCTACGTGAGAGATGACCCCCAAACACCAGCAAAGAGGTATTAAGTGACCCTTTAAAACAGTTATGATTGATATTTTTATGATAATGCAAAAACAATGTGGCTCATAGTGATGATTATTATCAGTTAAATCTACAGCTCCCCTCACCTTTACTACAATTAGGTAGTGCTGTTGCTATGGGAGCTAATAGGGATCTATATAAGCAAACAACCAAACACACAAAGGAAATGACAGTTCAATATTATTATCAGGCTAATCATGCACTGCGTTAGTAAATTTAACTGAAAAGTCCAATCAATTAAAGGAGCTATTTGTAAGTTTTGCTAATGGTACATAGCCAGTGTTAGCATTAACAGCTACTTACCAGTCTTGCAAAAAGATTCAGCCAACCTTTATAGGACAAGAGGTTGTAATACGTCCTGCGAGCAGCTAGACGGACAATGCAACAGTGACTCAGTATCGGAAAGTGACAAGACAAGCTGGCTTTACTGAAGCTAGCTGGTTAGCATGCTAACTTCAGTAGAAAGTGATAGAAATAGAGAGAGCTCTTGGCAAGTAAACGAATTAAGTTTCTTCTAGACTGAAGATTGAAACCTCGTTGTGTTGCGTCCTTCCCAAGTATCTGGTTTCAGCAGGTAATGCATCACTTTAAGGGAGTTACACCATGTCAGCAGACCTTTAAAGTTTTCCTCGAGTCAGCAGGAGCACCTCTAGTTTTCAAGGACACCTCAGAAGGTCGGATGCTCGCCAGGACCTTGTTTCCTCCGATTATTATCAGGTACAAACGTGCTTTATCATAACTGTTTCTTTTTAGTGTGGAGTCTCTTGAGTTGAATAAAGCAACAGACTAAAGAAACTTTTAATGATTCTTGCAGTTACTTGACAGACCAGATAATATTGGGACAGGAAATGTGTCTCGCCCGCTTGAAGCAGCTCTAAATACTCGCTAATATGAGATCAAAACAACTCAACACATACATACACACACAATGTTGTCTCTCCCAACATCTCAAAGTAATTTAGAGAAAGAATCAGCAGTAGCTGCAGGGAGATAAAGGCAGGATGAAAGGAGAATGTTAATGATCTCATGATCTGCGGGACGTCTGCAGATCGACTGTACCTGTGAACCAAACTTCAGATGCATAAAACAAATTAAACTCTACAGTAAAATGTGACCAGACTCAACCTTTTTATTTAACCTATTGAATCAAATATAACAGATAAAGTAGTCTTTTGTATTTGGTCTCAGATTGAACACAAGGCAATTTAGTGGCATTGTGATTGTATTAACCTTGTATTCAGACCTCATCCAAATAGTTCTGGGGTTTTTCCCAGTTCAGGAAACTAGAAAGTCATGAGTGGATGCGAGCAGATGCAAAGTCGCTCAAGGCGGCACAATTTGAAGTGAAGATGTATGTTTTGCTTTTTAAGATGTTGAGTGGAATATGTCGACTGATGAATGTAGTAAATGTGATGTAATTTGCAGTTTTCTTGATTAATTGGACAGAAATCAAAGGGTGCTGACGTTTTGACCACCCCCCACCCTCCACCCTCCACCCCCCACCTCCCGCCTGAAGCTAAAAAGTTCACAAAGCAAAGCTTCCTCGTCTTGCTGTTAAACTGTATTTGAATAACTGACGCTGATGTAAGCATTAAGCTTCTGGTAACTGTTTGAATAGATGAGTGTGAGCCTTTGTATTTCCGGCCTCGTGCCTTCATGGTTTACAGAACCCAGCGTGCAGCGCAGCAGGGGGACTGGTGCCTCTGGAGTTTGGTGTTTGGTGTTAAGAACATTTTTGATGCTTTGCTTTTAATATTTGATCGTTTCAGTCTGAATAATGAATCAGTTCACCCCCATTTAAACAACATATTTTATCACTGACATCATGGAGTATCCATCCATGCAGAAGGTTTTGGTTTTAGATATCTGTCTAGATCACTACTGCTGTCCTCATGCAGGCAATTAGCATAAATAGTGTAAATAGATGCAAACAACTAGCCTGGATCTGTTCAAGCTACCTGTTTGTGTCCTGGTTCTGCTAGATCTCAAGTAAAACTAGCAGGTAATTAGCTTATCTTAGCATAAATGGAAGTAGAGGGAAATTGACACTGGATAGAGATGTAGCTGTCTGCTAGTGCTTCCAGTCTTCATGCTAAACTAAGCTAATGTCAATTAAGATGCAGTTTAAACTTCTCCTCTTTTGCTCTGCCCTCTGACCTCAGGTTGTTTTTGCCTTTAGACGAGATTTACGTCGGAGAAAAGTTTGTATTAAGTCGAGAATGAAGCACAGACAAACTCAAGGATTCTTTCGTCCTGAAGAAGACTGAGAGACGATGTCAGTCTGTTTTCTTTCAGCTGATGAGAATGGTTTGGTTTGGTTTAGATTTTCTTATCACTGAACCCACTGAAGGTCATTCATGCCTTAGGTCCCTCTAAGCCTGTCCCACACCAAATCCCCTCTCAGGCCTCCAGGCCATGGTGGGACGGCCACCGGAGGAAAGAAAGCCAGAGTTACACCATTTCTACACCAAAATGAACAGGTATGAGCTGGAGCTGATAAATTTTACCGGGGAGTAAATGCAGATTGGACCCTTTCACGTTAGCAGATGTTAGGGAGTTTTTTTGCCCCGTGTCGTCTGCCTCTGGCTTTCACCTCTACCATTAAAAACGAAGCATGTGGTCTTGGAGCTGAGAGCCACAGGTAGATTAGGGAAGTGAGACAGTATTCAGAGACAGACTAAAACACGTTGTGTTCGGTCTTTTCGTGGGATTTTAACAACGAGACAAACACAGAGTCCATCAGTCTTATCCTTTAATGGACGGCCGCACCTGAAAATCAGCTGAGAGCGCAGGTGTGAGCCCCCAGTGGAAACAAAACTGTCGTCTGTCTGGACTAATGAACCTCACCGCCGCCGTGAAAGCAGCATTAAAATGTTTTGCACGAACCACGGAACGGGAAAATGTTGCAGCTCACAACCTGGTTATAAACTTTAAGCATGAATGTGTGTGTGTGTGTGTGTGTGTGTGTGTGTGTGGGGGGGGAGATAATGTGCCAAATGAGGAGGAAAGAATGAAAATGTGCTGTTAATAATTCATGTGGAGATACCAGGAAAAAGGGAGTGTGTGTGTGTCTGCTGCCTCCTGCCTGAGTGTGTTTGGCATGTACTGAATTTTTCATCACTGTTAGCAAATAATTGCGTTGTTGTTGTTGTTGTGTGTTTTGCTGTAAACAACACGCTGCAGCCCGGAGCTGGGCAACGCCCTGCTCTCACCTGCAGAGTGAACTCTTCACACTGCAGATAAAAACACTAAACAAAAAAAGAAACTTTACACTGATCTGATGTTTTGTGAGGAGCCGAACATTTGCATGAATTTATGTGATAAAATCTGGCGTGCAGCTAAATCTGACTTTCTAATATGTAAATCTCACCGTGCTCGCTCATGGGAGAATTTCTTTGGCGACTCCTTTAGTGGCTTATTCGCTGAGACGCCTCGTTTCAGTCAGAACGACGTCTCAAACTGGAACTGAAAGCTGCTGGAGAAAAGCCAGAGACGTGTGTGTGTTTTCTTCGTTTGCATATGTTTGTGTTTCATCGTCATAGCTGCCAGTTCATATTGGTTTTGAATATCCGTCATTACGGTCATCCAGAAAGCAGATAATGAGAATGGACCATTTGAATGAGTATCGGTAATATTATATTATTATTAATATTATATACATTTTCTCTCTTTCAAAAACGCTTCTGATCAGCTTCTTCATTGTAGATGAATGTATTTATTGGCTGACAGCTCATGTCACGTGCGCTCTGCAGGTGTGATTGGATCATACAAGCACATTCTTCAGGGTTTTGGTTTCTCTGAGCGTTTTACCTGAAATCTGCCGGCCAATCAGAAGAGAGGCTCAGAGCTCAGAGTATGACTGATTAATGACACTGGAACCAGACATGAGCAAAAACCTGAAGAAGAAGAAGAAGAAGTTGAGGAGAGGATAAATCTTCAGGGCCTGAATTAGCATAAGAGTGACGCTGCTCTGTGCTGCAGCCCCTCCGTCTAATTTACAAAAACACAGTATGGCTTGAAGGCGACATACTGAGATTCACAAAACAAAGACGAAATTTTTCATCTTGGAAAACTTCCTAAATGTCTGTTTGCTGCCTGTTAAGAAAGCTGTGATCTGCGGAGGCCGACGGGCCGGCTGTGAGGTTTCTAATTGGCCGGGAGAACGCGCGTGTCCGGTCATTGTCTTCGTCTTGGCCTTTGAAGGTGTGAAGATTGCGTCTTCCGCTGGGAGGTAATTAGTTCCACAATAAGAGCAGAAGGTCAGCATGTATATTATATGAGAAATCAACCAAACACTGATAATGATGTGTGTGTCTGTGAGATTAACTGAGCTGAAGAGTTTAGCTTCCCGCTGTGACATAAGGTCACCTTATTAAGGCTTAACTGCAACTGCTCCTGTGACACTTGTGTTTAATACATCACAGTTAAATTCATTAGTGATGTAATCCTTGAGTTTAAATTTATTAGCAGTCTTGCAAATTGGGGGGAGCTCTGTGGGACACCCCTGGTTCCCACATAGGAAGTAAAAGTCCCACAGACAATGTTAAGGAACTCACTTTTGGAGTACTTCTACAACAAACGTCCAGACAAGATGAATATGTGATGTCTTCTTTGATAACAGGTGAAATTCTTAATTCTGTGAACAGAGAAACCTGTAATGGAAAGGTTAATCGTGACTCCCATGGTGCATTTTGGCAAGAAATATCCAATTACTAACCTTTAAAGCTCCATATTTTCCTCTCCTCCTGAGTTTTATTTGACGAAGAAGATAAGATAAGAATATTTGTGGTTTTAAGAACCAAAAACCATCTCAATGTAGTTTTACATCTCCTCAAACGGTGGTTGGAAGCTAAAGATTATAATGTTTAGAAACCAAACAAGAAAAGATACGTCTTTAATCAAAAGAAGATGAAATAATTAAAACTGGTAGTCATAACAAAAACCTATAGGATCGTTACACAATCTGGATTCCTATGGGGGTCATTCAAACAGGTTTGTGTGTCTGAATGATGTATTTTTCCTTTCCTCTTCCCCCGCTCCCCAGACACTGTCCCCCTACCTACCTACATACAACACTGAGAAGGTGTATCATCCAAGACATCCAGAGCCTTCAAGCAAGCAGCTCAAGCCCACTTACCTGGCCCGAGTGCAGAGCTTTTTGACAGCCTCAGCGACCTCTGCCAGGGAGAACAGCAAGGCCAAGTCCCACAAGTGCTCCTCCCCCACAGATGTCGTGTTGGTTCAGTTCAGGAGTTCCTCAAAAAGCTTCTTTCACCACCTGACTGTATCTGTAGCTAAAGTCAGTCCCTTAAGTTTCACCTGAACTCACAGTCTGAACGTCCGACAGCAGCACAGGGCGTTAAATCATATTCAATTATTCAATGAAAGTTGCTGCTCAAGGGATCAACAGTTAGAATGAAAGCACCAGAAAAGTTTACATGGATTCGTTTCAGGGCTGAGGCGGAACAATGAGTCACATCAGAAGGCGGACAGACTGACGGAGATAAATGTCAGACGGCGAAAAGAGAAATGAGGACGGGGGAGAGGAAAAGATAATTAGTGTTTACAGACAGCTGACAGAACGATGTCCAATGGAAAAATAGAAAAGGGAGGAGAGGGGGTGGAGATGGAGAACAACAGTCAGAGTAACACAGAGAGAATCTGAAGTGAGTCGACTGCACTGTGTCCTGCTTTGTTTTCTCTCTCTCTCTCTCTCTCGCCGGTTTCATCATGTTCCTGTGGCGGCTGATTGGAAGTCTTTGAAGGAAAACTCTTGCGTCTTGAGTGTGTAGATCATCAGAATCTAACACTGTAACTTGTTCGTTCACATTCATGATTCCTACACATCCCCAAGTCCTAAACACTGACCTTAGTTTAAACCTAGTTCTAACCTTCAGCCTGAAACCAAGTCTGAGCCTCAAACAGGCCTGTGAAGACGTGAGATGTTCTTCCCTTCAAACAATAAACTCACATATAAACTCAATCCAAAATATACCCACACTTTCCAAACGGTCCTTACTTTGCACAAGTTTCCACACTTTCCTGGTCCTCACAGAGACGTACATGAACACAGATCGAATGCACCTTCTGCAATTTGCTTTGAACAAAAATTCATTTGCTGAATGAATGGAATCAGTAAGAAGACAAACCAGGAGTTCATACGTAACGTTCGATATTTTCAGTTTTTAGTGTTTCAACAAATGAAAAAAACAAAACAAAACAGCTGGTGAATGTTGAAAAGTAAACTCTGAAAATGAAAAGACTAATTCATTACTGCAGAACATTTTATGAAGCTGTTTTCTGAAGAGTTTTCTTTCAGAGGCGACAACATGAAAATCAATTTGCAGAGATGTGAACACTCGAGAGAAAAAAGAAAAGTTTTAATTTTGTGGCGTGTTAATCGCCTGGTGGAATAAGTTATGGAATGACAATATGATAACAAAGCCATTGAGATGTAAAGGGTTATATAAATTTAACAGCTGCATGTGTTAAAACTGTTTCGCCGTGACTCTGTTGTTAACGTCATAATTTCTTGTATTTTTTACGAGCAGTTTAGTGCATCAGTTCTCAACAGTGGAAGAAATCAAACGTCCACTTTTATCTGAAAATAATGAGCCTCAATAAACAAACAATAAGTTCTCCTGTTTTAATAACGATGACACATGATAAGCAGCAGTGAGTCACGAGCAAAACAAAACAGTCACACTCGATTAGCAAGTGTGAAATTAAGATTAATTAATTTGTTAACGTTGATTATGATAAAGTGCTGCGAGCGGCGTCTCTGTGGGTCCGTGGGCTCCTTTCTCACTTTAAACTGCAGATTGCTCGCTGAGAAAGAAATATGTCTGAACTTTTCAACTCGTACACTGAGGGCGGAGAGGAGGAGAGGAATGAGTTAAACATGAAAGACGAGAGGAGAGAAGAGAAGAGATGAGGGCAAGAAAGGAAATAGAGAAAGTGATGAAAGAGTTTGGGGTCGTTTTGAAGGGAACTGAGTGAAAAGAGAGAGACAGAGAGAGAGAGAGAGAGATTGATGTAAACAATTCTTTCCTTTTGATGTTCATCCATCCATCCATTCGTCTTTGTACTCACCTACTTTCCATCCAGATATCAACTATCGTTTTCCCGTCTTTTCATCCATCCTTCTATCGCCCTATTATCTGTTCATCCATCCATACTTCTACGATGTTTTTCCCTCCTTTCACCCATTCATTCATGTCCAGCGATTTGATTATCTATTCGTCAATCCTTCCATTTATCTATCTATCTATCTATCTATCTATCTATCTATCTATCTATCTATCTATCTATCTATCTATCAGGGATCCATTGATCCCTGTGAGTCGAGTGGAATGAAGAGGTTTGGACCTAATGTTTTCCCGTCACTGATGCTGACGTTTTTTTTCATTCATCATATTTCTCTTCTTCTTCCTCATTTTCTGTTGGAATATCTGTTTCACTCTCTGCGTTGTATTTCAACAAAAACAAAAAGAGAAGAAAAGAAAATGAGAATATAAATGACTTTTTTCCCCCACTGGAAGGTAAACTGAGCGTTTGATTTGTTGTTATCAGACTGTCTGTGTTGCTTTGCTTCGACTCACTGCTGCAGCTGTTTGAAATGAACTGAATGATGGAGGACCATGAATCTCAGATGCATCACACAGCATGTATATATTACTCCAGCAACACACACACACACACACACACACAGAGTCCATCATCTCCTATGCTTGTTATTTTGTTTATCAGTACGTTTCATCTGCCCTCCAGTAAAACATCTAAGATGCCAAAACATTTCCCGGTAAACTGTCCTGAGTTAACTCCCCTGAAACTCAATAACTCGGATCTCATTTGTTTTCTAACATTTCTGCCTTCGCTCGCTCCATCTCTCCTCTCCGCCCTCACCCTGCACCATCACTGACAGCCACTCAATAAGCAGCATGTGCAGTCGTCAGATGAGACCACAGGCCTTTAAAAATCATCTCTGAAACACTCGCTGACGTTGACAAGCCATTAAGTTCAGGAAATTGATTTGCAGATTGAAAATCCATTTAAGTTTTAAAAAGCTCAAAATGACCCTTCAAAGTCCAAGTACGGAGGTCACTGCAAGTTTTTATTTAGCGCACACACACGCAGAAAGGCTCGGGTGGTGTGTGTTTGACATGTACTGACACTGAAGCTGCAGCCCTCTGCTTCCCAGAATACATTTCACCAGTACAGCACAGCATGTTCATACATTCATACAACAGTTAACAACGAGCCCGCTGAGATTTCATTAGCTGCTCCGTGCTTGGTTTTAACCCAAGCCAACAAACATTAAACTCTAATCAGTCAATGTCAGGGGGTTTCGTTTGTGGCTGAATGAGAAGGAGCCAGAAACTCTCGGGTGACTCACATCTGACTGTCCACAAACTTCCAGCGCAGAGGGAAACTTTAAAGTCAAACACAGGCAAAGATGTGACGGATGAAATCTGGTTAGTTTTTTACTTTTTCCTCTTGGTTCACTCGACTCCACTTACAGCTGAGTGGCAAAGGAAACAAGAGTAAGCTTGGGAACACAAGCAGACATCCTTTTGTGTAGATGTTTTGTTTTTGTCAGAGATGTGAGCCACGAGAAAAATGACAACAAAAGAGAGGAGGCTCTGAGCCTCTCTTCTGATTGGCTGACTGTTTTCTGAGTGATCCAATAAAAATACAGCAGATTTCAGGTAAAAACACTCAGAGAAACCAAATCCTGCAAGGTTTGGATGGTGGGTCCAGGTGGGCGGGGCTTAGTGACTGCTTTGTTGTGACATCACAAAGTTCCAGAAGTCCTGACGGCTGGTTTTAAGGCTCAGTTTCTGAATACAGGCTGTGTGCATTTCTCTGTGGACTGAGGCTTTGATACTTTCACAGTATTAATATAGAAGCTAGACCTGATCTATAATCAAAAGACTTTGAGCTGAATAAAGGCCAATTGAGTGTTTAACAACATTTCTGTGCATCAGTCAGATAATACTAACATTCTTATATAGAATTAATATTAAAACTTGAGAACTGGATGAACTCAGGACACTTGTAGAAAGTTTGTCCTGTTGACATTCAGCAGAAAGTTGCTGAAGTATTGTTTGTGTGACAAAAGCAGCAGCGTTGAGCCTGAGGAATGATTCGTCTGTGGCTCAGAACCACCTGGTGACACAAAGACTTCCTTCACTTGACATGCCAAACACAGAAAACAGCGTTTCGCTTCAACAAGTTTCCTTCTTTATGAGAACGTGCGGATGCAGATAATGAGCAGATAAATTAAGGAGCACTCAAGACACAGCGGCTCGGTCTAAATGGAAAGGAAAAGAGTGTTCTTTGAAACTGTATTGCTGAAGTGTGAAGACGCAGAGTGGAACTCAAGAGTCAGTTAAACAAAAGTTTTATTTTCTTTCATTAAAACCACTGAAATGAAAAATGAAAATACTCTCACTTCATTGGCTGTGAATAAATGCACAACAAGACAAGGAGTCCTGCTTGGCAATAACAGATGATATAAGAGTGACTGACTGTAATGCTTTATAGAAATCATATACTACTTCTTTTTGACTGTTGATGTAATTTGAATTACATTTTTTTGATAAGATTTCTTGACAAATAAAAGTGAATTTCAAGGTTTTTATCACCAGCAAACATAAAAGTTTGTCATGCTCACAGTGAAAGTGTGAATGCTGATGTTTAAGGTGCTTCTGAAACCTCCTTTCAGCTGTCAGAATATAAAGTGGGCTGCGTCTGACTTTCCAGAAGAAATGGAAGAGAAGTGTTTTTAATTCTTCACACATCTACTCCTGTCACTCCTTCTGCGCAAAACCATGAATCAATGTGAGGAGGAGGAGGAGACATGGGGAGCCCCCACAAGTGACCCGAGCTCCTCCCAAAACATCACAACTTCAAACTGAGGGGATCTCACTGAACTCATGAATAACCTTCAGCGTTTCTAATGCAGCATGAAGCGAGGTGTGAAAACCTAATGTCCTGTCATTGGTTATTCAAAATGTGTGTGTGTGTGTGTGTGTGTGTGTGTGTGTGTGTGTGTGTGTGTGTAGAGCCGTCCCAGTCGGTGTGGCTGATTTTTATGTGTCATGGCTCTGCTTCATGTTTTGTTTTGTCTGCCCATGTGTAATTATGGTGTTTGGCTGCGGTGACAGATTTTCAATGAGTTGTCTGTGCATTGTTGGCGATGGAGCGCTCCACCTGTCAGCACATTCAGTGCAACAGAGCCTGTGAGTAAAGCGGAGTATCCCCTCCATCCATTACTGTTGCAGAGAGTATTTCACTCAGTAACTAATATTTAATTTCCCCTTCACACACACACACACACACACACACACACACACACACACACACACACACACACACACACACACAGCGACAAATCAACTACAAACTAAACCCAAAAATCTCATTCAGCAGCTGGTTTGATTTTTTATTTGGCAGCAATATCCCGACACACAGCTCGCTTAGACAAGGTGAATTTTGAAGGACATTACTTAAGAGTAAACACTGCTGATACAATTACTTCAGCACACATGTTCAAATACCCAGCCACTTAAAACTCCTGAATTCCTGAGTGAAAACAAAGATGGTGTCTGTTATAGAAGTTAATATCACAAAGGTAAAAGACCAACTAAACCACCACAGACACACAAAGACTATTAACATGAAATAATAAACTCTACATTGATGTGAAAACGTTTCTCTACAACATCTAATCCTCCATTGTCTCACTGCTCATGACTGAGCTCCAGTGTTGGTAACATTAGATCATATATGACATTTTATATTGGTAATGAAATGCAAGGGTGCGCTATCAGCTAGCTTACATTAGTTAGCTAAACTGAAACTTAAGGCAAAAGTTAGAAACTAGCTAACATTAGCGTTAAGCTATAGATGCTATCAGCTAGCTTACATTAGATAGTGAAACTGAAACTTAAGGCAAAAGTTTGAAACTAGCTAACCAATAAAAATAGCATAAATCCATAGACACTTGACACACTCTAATAGAAACTCTGAAAGTAAGAAAGTAAAGTGCATTAAAACAAGCTAATGTAGCTGTTGCAACTCACATTTAGCTGCAGTGTCTGCACAAGGCACAGGAGCAGAGATTTAAGGACGTGAGCCACGGATGGAGTGAGGCAGGCAGACGAAATGTTCAGCTAACATCAAGGTTAAGAAATGGTACAGTCCACTTCAGGGGTGTCTGAAATCGTATTGCAAGATTCTTCCAGGCATGAATATGGGAAATATATTCTTATATTTACAATTACAGGTAAGTAGGATATATAAATGTTCCAACCCCCCAAACTGTTGTTGAGTTAACCAACACGGATCTTTAACTGCCCACCACCACACATACACACGCTGCCATTTAAAACATGGTATTTTAATGATGTCCAGGTGACACCAGTGACATCAAGAAACTGGTGTAAAAACATTTGCAGAGGTTACATTCCTCTGTCTGCAGCCTGTTTTTAAAACCCAGTTTCTGGCAGCTCGAGCAGATGAACAAAGCCTTCACAGTGGGTCGCTTCACAATGAACACTGAGCATTTTTCATTTTCTTCTAATCCTAAACACCCACTACAGAACTGTTGTCCTGCGCCAGCATCCTGTTTCAACTGGATCTCTGTCAAATCAACCCGGAAAAGCATCGACATGCTTGTGCTGCGACTCTAAAAATGCTCTCTTTCTTTCTCTTTTTATCACTGCAAAACCATTTTCTGTCTTGGATCGAGCCTTGATTTTCATTTCGAACTGAATTGAGGTGAAACCAGTGGCAGCCTGGAATCCACAAACATGAGAAATGCTTTGTGGAAATGGTCAGCAAATAACATAATTTGTGGTTCATGAGCTAAAACTGGCAATATTTTCTGAAAGTCAGATTTGAATTGTAGGATATGATTTCCTCGAGCACTGTTTTTCCAGCGTGGTGAAAAGGTTGAAGTCAACAAACTGCACAGGAGGCAAAGTGAAGCCTGAATGTGCGTCTGAAAGCTGCAGAGAGAAGAGTGTGTATCATGGTGTTGACGGCACTCACAGAGAAAATGGGTAAAAGCGAGTCCAAGTGACGTCAGTGCCAAATGTCGCCTGGGCCTCGTGGGGGGGGGGGCAACGTCCCCAACAAAGCGACGGCCAACGAAATCCTCTAATTAAGTAATCAGCTGAACAGCAGGGGGCCGGAGCTGGGGACTGAGTGGGACTTGGCAGAGCTCAGAGACACATGAAGCCTCAAACCAACAACACTGGGACGCCGTCTCCTTTTGTTAGAGTGAAAACAGAACACCAGCAGTTCCAGGCGCTTCAACTGAGGATGATGGACTTTAATGCTTTGTCAAATTGCAACTTCTCCACACTTCAAACGCATGAAACAACAAAATACAAGAGAGTCCAGGCCTGACTCACGGTGTAATGTTCAGCTGTCCAAGCAAGAAGGTGTGCTGAGGACCGATACACAAAACCCTCAAAAGCTCAAACATAAAACCTGCTCACTTCATGAGTCGATAACTGTTGTTCTGACAAAATATTCTGAAGACGTGACACATTGGTTTGTCATTAGATGACTCAATAATGAATGCTGTCAGTTTGTCAGGTTATCAAGCTCTTCGTTGTATGTGTTTATAAGCTTCTAAGTGTAAGTATAACATGATCTGTAGTCAAGGTTTACACAACAACAGATGATAGAACTAATCATTCAGCCACAAAAACAGAAACAGAAACGCATACAAGGCTAAAAGTCTTATGTAAGTTTCAATACATGGATACATCATCCAACATCCAACTCTAATTATATCGCTAATTGCCTTAAATTGGCAGTTTCCCTATGGGATTTCTACATTGCTACTGTGAAGCTAACAGAACTAGCACCTAGAAGTCACGCTAATTGCTATGCTAGCAGGAGCTATTTAATGATATTTAAACACATACCAGTTCATGAAATACTGTGCTAGTTTTCTGTAATAAAACTATTTTTTAAAGCTGCACAACTTCCAGGCTTCATTGAAGTTCGAACCGAACTGCCGAAGTTCCACACGAGCTGGGTTGAGACGAGTGGAGTTGAATCGGTACTATGTGATGGAAAAACACTAATAGTTACATTGATCAAGGCCCTATAGTTTTGGTTTGAGCTTAGCAGGGAAATAAAATCAATGAATTGGTCATTGAAAACAACATTTTTCTTCCTGTATTCTCTTCTTTTAAACTTTTTGAAAACAAACTACAACCTTCCGTAGCACTTTCATGCTGCTGCACTTGTTTCAAAGAAGTTGCTTCAATAACGACGTCACAAACCGAAGATAACTTCACACTAATCAGACAAACGCTGAACTGTTCACGGTCAAACCTCTACCTGTCCATATTCGTCAGTATTTCCAACTGGATGAACTAATATAAGCAGCAACCTCCCAGCAACAAGTCTGCAGCAGCCAACAGCCTCTCAAAGAGGAAACAATCTGAAGTTCTTTTTATGGAGAAAAAATTAACATTTCATTAGATTCTCTTGAGAAATGATTGAACATAATTACAGGCAGTCACCAGTAATTAACCGATCAGTGTGATCATTGCCCGTGTAATTTGCATAATTTCCTGCACTTTGCTAAATTGGTTGAAAATGTTGACGTCTACAATCAGCTGCCTCAGCCTCCCACCGCTTCTCAGACAAGATCAGACGCACACTTCTGATGAGGAAGTCGTCAACAGACATCAGCAGGAAACACACACACACACACACACACACACACCCATCTCAGAGACGAAAGATTTGAGCAGGATAGTGAGAAGAAGTTGTTTCCATGGTAACTTGCAAATCAATTAGACTTTCCTGCACAGATGCATATACAAATTATTCAGCTGTAAATCTTAGAGGCAAAATCAAGACTCATGTTTAAACATATGTTAAATATACTCAGTGGTTTATATGTGGACACTCCTCATCCTTTGGTGGACTTGTCGTCTGGGCGGTGGACTTGTCGTCTGGGTCTACACTCGACTCTTATTGCCACAGCTTAATATGATATGTTCTACAACATGGATGAGTTTTTAACTTGCTCCCTACTCCCCACACCGCGGGTCAGTGCTGCTGCAGGCGAGCAAACGTACAGTTACAGTTAAAGAAGAAAAACTAAGCCGATAAAACGTCACAGTGGAGAACTGAACCGTGTCTATTCTCACTCTCCTGACCCTGTTTCAGTGGCAGCTCCTGCCTGTTTTTACATGTGTGTCTTCCACCTTCATGTTGGCAGATAGACTTTACTGGCATCGTGAAACACGACTCTCGCTGCACAAACTCCTTCACACCGAGCTGGAAAGAAGACGTTGGCTTCAGGTCGGCCCTCTGGGATTTAACATTTCTAATGTTTTGAATGTGTGTGAACGGCACAGGATCTCGACAGAAGGTAAATATATGCCGTACTGTGCCTGCACTTCCCAGCCAATCGGTGGTGTGTGTGTAACTGGAGGGAATTTCACGGTGATGGGAAACAATCAGAGGAGCAGTCTGGATAGATCTCACCAACATGTTTATTAATAAAAGTCCTAATGGATAAGAACCCTGGAGGGAGAAGTTCTGCCTTCAAAAGAACTGTTCATGAATAATAATGATAAACAGACAAGACATCCAACGTGCGAGTGGTTCATTTTAAAAGACATTGAGGACGCAGTCATCTCTGTTTTAATCTGAATATGGAAATAATGTAAATGTGGAATTGTTGCTGTTAAAAAAAGTCTTTAATATCACAGCTGTAGGTTTTCTTTAACCCTGGGAATATATGGAGGAAATGGAACAGGAGAAAAGAAGAAATGCGACACTTTACCCCCGTGGCTTCCATATTATTTAGCATAACAAGCAATTATATTTCTAATAAAGTGCCGGCAGCCGAGCTTTATGGCTATTATCGGCACAGCTGGAGAGTGTCCTTGACCAATTAAAGACAGGCTGAAAAAAATGGTTATTACTAATTCAGGACGCTGGAGGAAACCTGGGAGAGATGATCTGTGTGTTTGAGGGCCACATTCAGGAGATCAGCAGACGCTGATTACATCCAGGCTGGAAATGATGGAACTGTCACGTTTGTTTTACCAAGTGAAATTTGTCAAAATGAATAAAGGAGGAATCTCAAGTTTCACACGTGCAGATTACAAGACACGACAAAGACACGACACATGATTAGAGTTTATTGTTACATTCCGGTTTCATGTTATAACAACAAACTTTCCTCATTTTTTTTAACAAATCTTTAATGTTGTAGATATTTTCTGAAATAAGTTTTGTGATGTAATGAGAAAAAGTGATTTGTTTTTATGACAAGAAACGTTTTGTGTAAAGATGGAATATTAATAATGTAATTAGTTTTTTAGTAAGACAAAGAAAATATGTCATTAAAACTAGAAATTAGAGCCAATATTTTATTCATTAATTTATTTTTTTAAGCTTCCGCTCACACACATTACAAATGAAAGCAAAATGCAAATCTACCTGTTCAGTGTGGTTGTATGTGAAGCGTTACATCAGTGCTGTACAACAGTCACATCATTTACTTCAGATGCTTCCTCTCAGGCGCTCGGAGAGCTGTAGCTGCTGACAGTTTGAGAGCACGTCGCTGTGTCGTGTACCTTTGTGTACGACGACTGTCGCTGTTTGAGTCCTTTCTGTTTCATATATTTATAAAGCAAAACAACCTATATACAGTAACGTATCTTACATCACATCCACAGAACAGGAAGTAAACACTTTTAAAGGATCTCAAGGTCAGCTGGTTCCTGAGCAGAGAGAGAGAAAAAACTATATTCTGGTTTATCTGTTCTGGTTTATATCCTTTACTGTTGTAGTTCATTGTTTCTATCATTCTTTCTTTTCTTTTTTTTTAATCCTTCTCCACGACTCAGAACAGCACCGAGGATCTGGACGCAGATGTATGAAGGGAACTGACCGGTCGAGTCCCTGCCAGTACAGACTGCACAGTGTTCACACGCAGCACCGGGGAAAAGCCTCCTGATCTCACATGTCGGGGATTCCTTCAGGCTTCCAGCTTGTGAATCCGACAGATGAAACTTGTATATTTTCTGCATGAAGGACTCGTGGTGAGCAGCTTAAACTGCGGGAAGACGTCTGTGACAAGATGCGTCGTGTCAAAGATTTAATATCAATTAGTTGTTTGTCACGGCTCGTACTCTCGACTGCGTTTTCCCATCTGTCAGCAGAAAGAAAAAAAAACAGCAGAAAGAGGGTTGGAATATTTTTCTGCTGGTTTTGAAATGATAAACTAGAATTAAATACATAAATGATGCTGTGTTCAGCGAAGAAAATCTATAACCACTAAAGGACAAGCTGCTGCCTTTCTGTCTACTGGTCAACACTGATGACGCAGCCATCTTGTTTGAATAAACTTTAATAAACTACCAGAATTGACGACTTTTGTCCCCCAAAGAATCTCAGTGTCTGTCCAGCTTTGCCCGAACCTCAAACCGATCTTCCACCTAAAATTGAATAATTTACATCATGGGAACTTGTTTTTTGTCCCCAAAGGGAAGTTGAGTGTTCGCCATGTGACACACAAACACACACTGTGTCTGTTCGGGTCGGTCACTGTTACACTGATCAGGACACGGTTCACAGAGTGCTGATTGGTGTTTGTAGAGAGCTGGTGAAATGTGCTTTCTGCCCCTATTATGTGGAGACTGACAGAATGTGCATGCTTCTGCATATTTCTGTGTCTATGTGTGTGTGTGTGTGTGTGTGTGTGTGTGTGTGTGTGTGTGGGGTGACAAATTATTGATGTTTTCTTGGCTGCCCCAGTGTGGGACTGTCTGACAAGTTTCACACAGAGCTGAGCCGGAGGGGACAGTCGTTAGGCCTCAGATCTGACAGACTCACACCAGCAGAAAAACACTCGCCAGAGGAAACTAACAGGACTCTGGTGCAAACAGCAGCAGCAGCATCTGGGGGGGGTAGTAACGGCAGTAGCAGCAGTAACAGGAGTAACAGGAGTAACAGGAGTAGTATATTCCAGAAGGAAAAGTAAATTCAAAATGATAAATGATAGCAGCTGTTATTTATTTATTTTTTGGTGAAGCAAGAAAACAAGGTAGAAAAGGAAAACAGAAAAAAAGAAGAAAATGGAAAAAACTAAGAGAAGAGGGAAAAAAGAAAAAGAAGGAAAAAAGAGAAAAGTAACTTCACAGTTGGACTTCAGGAATGTTTTCAAGGGTTAATTTGTTTCAGGTTTTATATAAACAGTTTCCTAAATCCTACAACACCTCCTTTACCTGAGACATTGTGTTGGAAAACACTGAAAATCTAATTTACACCTGGATTCTCCCCCTGTGTTTTCATGTAACTGCCAGTTTATCTTGTTCATTTTTTGAAAACAGGCAAAATCATGTGTTGCCGTAAAAATACCGGCAGTATCCCACGACATAATAGCATTATGGGTAGAATGGATTGGTGTAAGTAGTACTTGTTCCAGTTTATACACTGCACAGTGGAAGTGAAGGCGGACTGCAGAGAAGTCGAGGTCATAGAGGTCGGACGCGTCTGTCCTCAGCAGCGTTGGACAGAAGTGGCAGCCATCCGTGTGCAGCCGCGGGAGACAGGCGTTACATGGATAGCAGGGAACAGATGAGTGACAGCTGAAGGCTAAAACATGGAAAACCAACAAGCAGGGACGGGGTTGTTACTGTGGTCCATCGGTGCTGGGGGAGATGAGAGCTAGAAGTCACCCGTCCTGCTTCTGCCCTCCATTAATTCCACTTGGGACACTGAAAACTGAATTATCTGAAGTTTCGACCATCCATTCTTTTTATATGACGGCAGCCAAATGAGCAAAAGAGAGATGTAGCGGTGAGAGTGTGTGACCTACATCTCCAAACACCATTAAATAAATCAATATGTAACTGCAACCATTATGGGTCAGTTTGGAGTTCAGCAGAAGCAGCCTGCTGTTCAACACTGCAGCCACAAAAAAAACAACTAATTTCTTTGATTTCTCAATCACATTTTGCTAAAATAACAATAACAACTGCAACTGTTTCTAGAAAGACAAGTTTGTTGTTTCTGAAATGAACAGAAGAAAACTGCTCCACAGCAGCGCCACTGAGCAGAGGTCCAACTCCTCATAGACGTTTCAGCACCATGGACAACTCCTCACATGTACTGTACAACTGGGTTCAGTTGAACGCTTTTATTTAACTGTGGTATCATCAACCTTCCTTTGTTCCACCTCCTTGCATGAGCAGGGTTTAGAGTTGTTGAAAATGAGCTACTGTTGTGGCTGATGCTCATTCTGTTCCGTCTGGTCAGGCCATTATCAGGCTGATAACGTGTAGTCTGACCCCAGCATTTAAGTTGTTGTTACCACCTGAATGTAGAATATGTTGAGTATTAATATTTAGCTCTGACTTCGTAACTCCCCACAAATAAACACCAAACTCATCAGAGCAGGGATTAGGGAGTGACAACATAATTTCCTGTCTGGGTGAACGTAGGACATTTTGAAATGCTGCAGCAGCTGTGATTAAAGAGTACACTGAATATACTCTATATTACAGTGAGAAGACTGTGAAGAGTATGTGATTGCTTTGTTGGTCAAAGGTAATTCAAACATTACCGTCTCTAAAGGTCTTGTAAACAAGTCTGAGACTCTTGATTTACATTATAAAGGAACAAAAAAGCAAGTAATTTATTTTAACTACAGCATATAGCATGTTTCAAGATGATAATAGTTGCTAATAGATGGCCTTGTGTATGCTGGAAGTCATCTAGTGTTTACATTTTTCTGTAAAGTCGAGTAATGATTGATATTTCAGTCACTGAAAAGACTGGAAAGAAAATTTTGACAATAGAAAATTAATGAAAAGACTCTTCTGATAAATAAGGTTGAAAATGTTAAAACATAATTTTTAGTTTGTTAAAAAGACAAATTTCCAAAATGTAATAATTAAATACATTTTTGGGGCATTTGTTTTTACACAGTAAACCTCGATTTTAAAATCATATGGTCTTTTTAAGATATTTACTCAAACATGTACATCGCTCTTCTCCAGGCAATGTTCTCATTTCACATCTGCAGACAAAGACCCCCGCCAACGCAGTATGATCTGTTTTACAGACAATGGATATTCCATATAATCTAAACACAATACAAAAGTGGTTTACAACGAAAGGCGTCTGTGACCTTGACGTCCAGAGATCAAATTTAACTACATATGTGATATCCGGTTCTGGACTGTGAATAAACTCCCACTTCAACAGAGTAAAGAAAGGTTTCCCACTGAGCGAGGAGATGTTTCCTGTTTGCCAATGGCATTAAGCCGAGCATCATAACCAGGTTTCACATTAAAAGATTATGAGCTTCACCGTGTTATTGTAACCACTTAGTTTTAATGCTTTGACTCATAGTGTTTTACATGATTTTTAGGTCTCATTGACTTTTGTCTCTGTCACTGATTTGTTCCCTCGACTCTTTTGTTTGCCAGTTTTTCTGTGTTTGTCCTTTTTTTTTTTATTCCAGGGATTGACTCAGGTTTTGGTCTTGGCTGTGGCTCAGGCAGCCACCTGATGCTGTTATTTCTGTGCTGTCACCATTCAGTAATTATGAAAGCCATTTGTTTTGAAGTACTGCCAAAGCGCGGACAGTTATTTGGTTTTGTGTGTGTGTTCCTGTATTTCTATCTTTGTGAAGACCAATGGAAACCTTAAGGGGACATATTGAAAGACAAAAAATAATTTTCACATTTCACATTTTGGGAAGTGAAGACAATTATAGAAAGTGGGGACGTTATTCAAAGGAGAAATTTTGGAAATATTTGGATATATTTATACAATAGAGACATTTTCTGATAAAGGGGACATTTTTGGAATGCAAGGACACCAACAGGGGACTGCGACAGTAAACAGACCAAGTGTGGACCACTACCTCTAGTGACTTCGAAAAAAAGAAGAAACAAAAAAAAATCCAAATAATTTTTTCATTAGTGCACAACTGCTTTTGTAATTTTCTTTAAAATAAGTCAAGAGGGGCATTGAAGCAAAATTCCGTGAGCGTAACAAGGATCGAGCCCACGTCCTCAAAAGGCTGCGGCCTTCATTCACCCTGCACTGTGGGCTAATATATGTCCTCACAGATCCTGTATGTCTTTGCAAAGCACAGCGGCATTGTACTGCGTGTTATGTAGAACAA
This sequence comes from Seriola dumerili, assembly GCF_002260705.1. Classification (NCBI taxonomy): domain Eukaryota; kingdom Metazoa; phylum Chordata; class Actinopteri; order Carangiformes; family Carangidae; genus Seriola; species Seriola dumerili. The sequence continues at coordinate 52,863 of NW_019175172.1, forward strand.
TTTGTCCCCATATATAAGGTGTGTCCTTTTAATGCACACCGCCATCACTTTAGGGTCTGTACTATCAGTCTTATTTAATCTTGTTTGACCATTGAATGTACTTCAGGGACATTTCTGTGTATTGTTCTGTTCACCTTGCAATGGTAAATCTTGAAAAGTGAGGTCTGGTTTAGAGATGGTCCAGTTGTCTTCACATGACTGAATTTTTTTTACTCATCACAAGTGATGACAGTTGAATTATCTCTATAAAAACTGAGCAAGCTCCATGTGCTAATGAAGAACAAGAGATGTGTCCAAAAGCTTCTGAAAATGTCCAGTGAATCACTCAATCCAAGGACAAAAGTCAGGTAAATTGAAAAAAAATGAATCTGAGGAACAATGAATTTAAAAGTCATCAACACAAACACATCAGTAATTGCTGTTGATATTTCAAGAACTGCAATCTGAGCGCAATGACCAACCTTCTCTCCTGTGTAGGCAGCTTATCACATTCTTTTATATATATAGTTCTCAAGGTTTCTTCTTTCTTTAAACCAGATGTGACATGAACAGAATTGCAGGACAAATCTCTGAAGTCGAGAGCTTACACTGCAGCTGGAGAACAGTCATAAACCACTCTGAGCACTGGAGTGTTCTTGTGCCAGGAATGTAAATGGGTTTTTTGAAGTCGACATTATTACAGTGTGTAAAGACTAAAATAACACTCATTGGTACGTTGGCACAGCATCTAGACCTTTTCTTTACTCCATTTTTACAGATAGACTTCAATACTCTCAACTTTACTTATACTGATTCAAGCTTGAACTCACATAGAACTTGCTGTATTAGATTTTGTACATAATTTCATTGTGGAGGGAAGAGTTGCAATGAAGATAAAGAAGGCCGTAGAATTTAAAGAAAATAAAAAGTGGAGATCATCCAGACATATATATTTCAGTTCTGCCAAGGTTGAAGACTCATTGTCTAACAGACCATCAACGTAATTGAAAACATATCATGGGGTCATGAAGGTGCTCTAATTGGCTCTATGTCGCCTTCTATAGGACTGTTCACTTGGGTCATGCTGGCAGTAGTTGGAAAAACTTTCAGTTCCCATAGCAGTTTGTATTTTGATTGAAATATTTCATTGTCTCCAGGTCATTTCTTCTTCTTGAAAAACACTTCTTGGTTTCTTAAGTTATGAACTTCATGTAGCCTACACATCCGCATGTCATCTAGATTTGTCTTGTGCTTTAGAGGCCAGAAAGATGCGCATCAACCAATACTTTAAAACTCAAAATCCTTGATGCATTTGGAAGTCAAGATGTTGGTATAAGGAGGTAATACAACACTTGAACCTCCAAGCACTAGATGAACTTTGCAGATGTTTTAACAGGATTTTCTCCTTAAGTTTTGGAGAACGTTCTTGTGTAAGTCTTAGAAACAAAGATTTTAGCCTCCTTGGATAATAAACTCAATATGGAGAGAGATCCAGATGTAAGGAGATGCTTCCTCCTTCTTCTGTTCTTCAGTTTTTAATTTCTCTTCATGAGGAACTTGCGAAGAACAAAAGTGCATCCTCAGATTTGGGCTTACAGAGCTATCCTCTCTCTGCCACAATAGAAACAAGAAACCAGACATGCTTTTCCACAGACAAAAGATCTGATTAGATTTTTTTTTTCATACCCTTTGCCACAACGTAACGACCAGTTCTCTCAATCCATCGACTCTTTCATTTCTTCTCTCGCCAAGTTGAAGATGCACTCATGGGAAATCATTCTACATTATCATTATGTACACCTTTTATACGTCCGAGTCAAACCAATCCTTCTCTGTAGCCTGTAATTCACTCTCACCAGCTGCCGGGCTGAGTCATTACGGTTTAAAATAAAATTGGAATCCAGTGTTCTGTCGTAAAGGTCAAAGCCATTGATTCTGTCCCCTAATACACACCGTTATCCCATCAACTCATGTCAACTGGGAATATATGGACTGAAATAAGATATTACTATCTGTCTCCCTTGTGTGGGGCCCCCTGCCTCCCTCCATCCCTCCATGTTCTTGTCCTCTTTCCTTGTCACTGTCAACGTGATCCATTTCCTCCTGTTTACTCCCAGTGGTTTTTCCGTCAATAACTTGCTCCCTCTGTCTTTATTTTCCTCTTCCCTGATGTGCCTGTCTTTCTCTATTTGGTTCTATCGCCCATTAAATGTTGTCTCTGCAATCTTCTGTCTTTCTTTGTCTCTTACATCCGTCAATAACCACTGATGTGACAATTACACCCTGGTCAGAGTTTCCAGGCTCATGCTGACATAACGATCAACTGATCCAACATCATTGGGATCCTGATCATGCACATTTGAATAGAAACACCTTTGTTTCAGGTGTGTTATGCTGGTGGTTGAACTTACTACTGTAAAATATCTAAAACATATTCATTGCTACTTGAAATCTACTTATGATACACCCACAAAACAACTCACTCCTCTTTAGCCTGACTTGCGTCGTCCCAAACAGTGCGACTGTAGTTCCTCTGACGTCCATGTTGTACTTGTGAGCAGCATAAACTGCATCTGAGCCAGAGACATGACGGCCATGATGGATCTGGCAGTGAAAATGTCAGGGCCTGAAAAATGAAGCCAACACGGTGCTGAAGTGCTGAAAACTGTAGTTCCTCTAATGTCCACTAGAGTCTGGCTCCAACAGTGAGTCAGTCCCCACAGACTCCCATGTTAAAATGTCCAACTTTACAGCAGAAATCAACATGTTTACAGCCTGGTACAAAAACTGTTTTGGTCTCTAGAGCTAATTTCCTCCTTCATGACACCTGTTTATATAACTCACCTGTTTACATTTTATTAAGGACTACAGTTATGTAGAATTGAAGGTGTGGCCATTTTTGGATTAGCTGGGTGTTAGGGGGGAGTCAGTTTCTGCCACGATGGCAACAGTGGAGCAGCTCACTCTGATCTTCAAAACCCCTATTCAAAAACCTGTGGGTGACTTAGTTTCAATTTGGACATGAGGAGTGTGGATTGAAAACACCTGACATTTGAAAAAAAAAAGTTTTTACCCTTGGGTGAGGTGGAAAAGTTGGTGTGTAAATAAATAATGATGTATTTGAAGCATGTGACTGTGTGGAGCTATGAGGAGACTGGAACCTTTTTTCACATTAATACATGAAACAGTAAGCCACATGGTTTTCCATCATTCGAGCTTTGACTGGAGCTCTTTTAATGACCTCATCTCATTGTGTCCTCTTCCTCTTCAGTGGTTTAATGGCAGCGACTGGATATTTAGAAGCACATTAATACATTATAATTCACATTTTCTTTTCTTCTCTTTTCACATTTTTTCTGAAAATTTGGTTTTACAACTGTTGATAAAGATTTTTTTTTGTGCATGAAAGCTCATACATTTCTAGTTTTAAATATCCTATGCAGGATTTGTAATATTTCTTATTACAAATCCTACGTGATGTAATTTCCTGCGTCTCGCCTGAATGCTCCCTCGCTTAATTCTTCGCTCGGATGGAGATCTGAGTTCCTCTGTGGAGACGAGGACACATTCAGGTTCGATCAGGTGTTTTGTCTGGGTGAAGAAAATGTGTTAGTGGATGAGTCACCTCCTGTGTGTTTGTGCATATACGCATGTAAGTGAGTCATCTGGCTGGTTAAAAGCTGATCTGGTGAGTCATTTGCATGCTCTTTTAGCGTTTATTAAATTGAAGAATGAGTCTGCATTTGTTCTACAGATGTTCATCCTGATGTTGCAAATCAAGCTGCTTCATCAGAAATAATCTGCAGGCATGACGGCTAAATTCCCACTATTTAATTTGCTCTTTTAGCTTTGTAGACTTTTATAGTGACCTTTAAGTATCTGGATGACATCTTCCTGAGCACTGAGCGGCCTTACCTCGCTCGCAGACTCATCAGTTAAACTGCTAGTGGAACGTGTTTTGCACCGTCAGCCTTCAGAAGCTCCATCAGAGCAGAGAAAGCAACTTGCTGAAGGGCAAAGCAGTTTCTGAGTAACTGTGTAGTTGCTCATTCACTTTTCCCTGATCATTTTTCCATGAATGTCAATTAATAACTATTTGACATACAAAGGTCCCGAAGTGATGATATTAAACTCTTGACTAATTAATCTTATTTAAATTTAATTAAATCTGGGGACGGGACATCAGCTCTCAATGACGTGTTGTACTCACTGCAACTTTTCATGGATGACTTACAGATTTCAGAACCCAAGTCGAGGTGAAAAAAAAACCAAATTGGTGTTGTGGTGGAACCGGGATTAAAGAAGTGGACTATTTTGACCTCTGTCAAAATAAAAGCTAAAAAAACACGAGTATGTGAAGAAAAACACAATTAAAAGCTGAATTTAGTGGCAGAATAGAAACCAGCTCAACACACTGAAGGGTTTTTACTGCTTTTCTGCTAGCCTATACTGAATACTAATTAACTATTGTTCGCAAATTTAAGTTAAATACTGTGTAAGTCACATTAATGAGTGAGTTATGACTTTTTTTTCTACTTATGCTACTGTTACACAACACTTTAGAATTTCACAGATAAACAAGATTATGTATTTAGAGGAACAGCTTTAAGATAATTGGGAAATGAAGGGAAAGTCAACGGGCCATTAAGCTGGCATGTATCCTGATACTGGTATATATCTACGATAAGCTCAAATTGGGTTTTGTATAAATTGGTTTCTTTGCTGAAGGATATTTTAAGTTTCCATTCAATTTGAATTTGAACAGCTGATTATTAAATTTCAAGCATGAAAACTAAAATGAACATACATACTTACATATGAAAAGGGGGCGTTCAATAATTTAAAGTCAGTTCTCTCACTGGTAATAATTATTGGTAATAGATACTAGAGGAGGTGAGTGTTATCTCCCTCATGTCAATAGTCTCCTGATGGTAATGACTGCTCTGAGAGCTGATTCCCTTTCTGGGAATGAATGACAAAATTAGAACTCCCTGCTCTCACATTTATAAACAGTGGGGGGGGGTTTGTATTGTCCTTTACTGCACAGTGAGGCAAACTAATTGTGACTGAACATCAGTCACCTCTAAAGAGAAAAACAACGCTGATGATATTTCTGCTGAAGTGGATCACACCTGGAGCTAGCAGATGGGATCCAGTGCGCATGTTATACGGTTGTTTCTGGACAGTGTGTGTTAAATTGTAAAGAGCTGTTCATTGAAGCCAGAGGTGCTTTACCATGTGTGGTAAAAAGAAGAAAAAAAAACAACAAAAAAACACTAGATACTGAATAACGGTCCTGCAGCTGTGACCCAGCTTACAGTTGATATTGGAGATGAATGGAAGCTTTTTTACACTGGTAAACACCACATTGTAGTCCCTATTTGACTTCATATTACATACATACACAAGATATATCTATACATAATTATAAAACAAACGTTTTTTGGAGGGTTTGGTGTCGAAATAATAAAGTATAGTTTGCTAAATTTATTGCAAAAACCCATGGGAAATTGTACTTTATGGAGGATCTCTATGCAATGCAAAATCATTATACAAACACCCACCTAGTGCTGAACCAAACTGTGTGATACAACACAAACATAAAGTAGATCATCAATTATAAACAGCAGGGCTCATAATTGCTGTTGGTTTAGTAAAAAAAATTGTCACAGCTGCAGAAACTCCTACGGGATTTTCATTTTATGTATAAGAAAATCAAATTATAATGGAACAGAATTTGAGTTTTAAATCCAAACACACATATGCTGAATCTGTATTCATGTTGCGCTGCAATTGGATAACAAGCTAAACTTGAGCAGTTTGCACGATACATATCAAGATGGAAAGTTCTCCAACTTCTGGTCGCCATGGAGACCTGCGTACTCATACTTACAGCTAATTAGGATCTGCTGAGAGTGAAACTAATGAGATCTGAACAGCGGACATGCAAATAAACCCCCGAAATGCTCTCACATACGCACACGCACACACACATACACGTACACACACAAGTACTTCTTTTGCTATATTTATGGGGACCATCACGTAGATAATGCATTCCCTGGACCCTTACCCAAACCTCAACCATTACAACTAATTCTCATAACTCTCAAACAGCAGTTGGACACCAGAAGTGTGATGGGCACCCGGTCCCCACGAATATAGTAAAACAAGGCCACACACACACACACACACACACACACGCATACATTATAAGAAAGAGCCCAGAGGCGTATTTGTGCTTGAGAATAGTACATCGGTTGTTGGACACAGGTAAAGGCCAACAGTTTGTGCTTGGTTACAGTCTTTCACACGGTCAATATTTACACAGACTTACACAATGTAGAACATTACAGCCATGTTACAAAGCAGTTTACATTCATGTTTAATAAAGGTTGAGCAGCATCTGTGTCCTCTCGTCACAAACCTCAGCAGAAACACATCAGAACATTATCAGTGACGAACTAAATATTTGTTAAAACCTTTTCCTCAAATAAATGAAAACAAACAGAAAAATCAGACAAGGAGCATTTATAAAGGAGAGGTTCATAAAATGTTTGACGCCATCTTGTTTACTTTCTGTCCTCGAAGTTCATCCCAGAGTGCTATAACCCGTGCACAGTTAGTGAATGTTAATTAAAAAATTAGCGTTGCTAGCTTGTGCCACAAACTTGACCAATGTAACATAAACCATGTTTATTAATATGTCAATGTGAATAATTTGATTATCTCCAATGCTTCAGCACAGGTAAGCATGGTCACACTGTACCTCACTAGTTTGCTAGCTGGTTAGCTTGCTAGTTTGCTGGATTAGCTTCCTTAACTTGTGATCTAATTAGGTTGGTTTGAAGCTGGGTAACCTGCTAGTATAGATAGTAATGAGCTTATTTGCAGGTTAGTAAGCAGGTTAGCAAGTTAGTTAGCTTGCACCCCCCCCCCCCCCCCCCCCCCCCCCTTTCTGTAGAGACCCAAAGTGAAACCAAAGCTTCCAGACGTAAGAAAAGTTGACATTGATAGAATAGTAACCTAACCCACTGACATTTATCATTGGGTTAGCTTGCTGGTTACTATTTGGTTGGTTTGAAGCTAGCTAACTTGCTAGTATTCACTAAGGAGCCTATTAGCAAGTTAGTGAGGTAGGAAAGTAAGAAAATTGAATTGCTTCATGTGCTTAGATATGAAAAGTCCTTTTTTGAAAAATTATTTAATGTTTATTCAACATGTTTTGTTTTTTTTGCGACCATTTGCCATAAGTCCTTGACCAATGCAGAGGTTCAACGTCATAGCTTGATAAAAGGGTTTAGATGCTTTTAGACAGCAGAGATTACAGCTGAGAAATAAAAATAAAAAAAGACATAAAAAATGAGCTTTGAAATTTTTGATTGTGGATGAAACAAAGTTACAATGACGGGAGCTGCCACGCTGGTAAATTTTCTAGCGATGTGTAGTTTTGTTCACAAAAGTGGAACAGACGTTAGGAGGTGACGTCATGACTTCTCCTTTCTGTAGTGCAACTCGTTTATTCGCTTTTTTCAAGATGGTTTGTTGAGTTGCCTCCAAAGAGATGGGAGAGGAGAGTCAGAGTCAGGAGAATTTATTTTAGGTGTTCATTGTTCCAAATGTAAAAGAAAGTGCCATTTAATCATGTTGGGTAACTGCAAGTTTGAAACCGGTAATTACTCTTAACACCTGAAGTGGCATTACCCTTTGTGATCTTTTCTAGCACAGTTCATCTTTTCTATTCAAACAGGAGAGTTTTATGTCCATCCAAACCTTGAAGCACTTCAGTGAATTGGACTTTTACTTTCAAGACCTTGTACGCCCCAAAATAACTCCCAATTCCCAACTCTCCTGACAAGAGTGGACAATGACCTGTCCATGCACTGCATTGTGGGATAGCTTTGGGGATTCAGAGCAAAACCAGATGACGTCAAAGTGTCTTTCCTGAACCTTTGACCTGCTTCCATGTGAGTGTAATGCTGTTCAAAACTGAACTGTTAAAACATCCAACTTAAATCCAGGGATTTTAACTGTCATTGAACTAAAGCACATTATGGTTTACTTGTAAAATGACTGGCCTTTAACATGGTGATGTTTCAGGTGGATGCAGTCGAGTGCATGTTTAAAATATAAAGTGAGAACAACTGTTCTCAGCTGTTCTGGATCAAAATCCTTCATAGGAAACTGTAGTTTTTGTGGGGAATATTTGTGACTCTGCACCTAGTCATACCAAAACAAAGCAGACACTTCTCATAGTTATTTTATGTTTGTCCTTGGAGAGAGAGACACCATTTCTAGCTTTTTTGAGGCATGCATTAATAGGGAAAGAGAGCGGAGAGGAGACAGGCGAGGAGCTGAAACGAGGACGGAGATAAACAGCTGGTAAGGTTTGGTGGGAGAGAACACGGGGATTGTGGGATTGCAGGTTGGGGCGGTGACACAGCTCAGAGAGAGAGAGAGAGAGAGAGAGAGAGGGAGAGACACTGATCGAGGGATTTAAAGATGACAAGACAAGACAGGGACACAGGCTAAGTCCAGAAAAATGACAGATTTCCTCTTTCATCCTCAGTTTATTTACCAGTTGAAACTAATTCCCGCTCTACTGCTGGTTCACATTGTGACACTGTGTTTACACTAAATTAATTTGTTGACACAGCTCCTGCCAGAGAGACACAGAGTTGCAATTACGATATGGCTATTAAATTGTAAACACATAAACAAAACGACCTTTGGTAATGGCATTTTGAACAATGAATTTCATTTGCAAAGTGAAAATTAAGAGCTTGCTGCAGGATTTTTTTTTTCTTCTGTGTATGTATGAAAACTCAATCATCTGATAGAGAAACATGGAGCTAATGGAGACAGGTTTCCTTCACATTAGCTGATGGTGGAGAGTTGATACCGTCGCTGCCTGGAAATACACCTACAAGGTGGTGAGTTCAATTTAAAAGCCCGGGTGGAAACACACCGAACACACCTTTCATTTTCTATGAGAAGCTTGCACAGAGCATGATGGGAAATGATGGTGCAGGTAGGTTCGAAGACAAAGTTCAGGTAAATGAATGTGACCTGGAAACGGTAGACATTGTGCATATAATTGTGAATAAATGTTATCAGGGAACCACTTTTTAATAATTAGCTGTTTTAACCAACGGGAACTTAATGACCTGAGACCTGGATGTTCAGAACAATTTGTTGTTACGTTAATGAAACTGGGAGAAACATTTTTACGGCCCATCAGCGAGGGGAGCAAAGACAGTGAAGAAGACCGACTCCAGACTATACTGCATCTCTGGGAATGAGTTTTCACCCGAGAGCACCAAGGTCGTGGATGTAGTATCACCTCCTGAGCAGAGGCTGAGGAACTCTAACTCCCGTATCAGCTGTAGCTAATGGCTTTTATAACGGTTAATAAATCACTTGTGATCCATTAATAAGAACAACTGTTGGGTCGTCATGTCACGCTTTCATCCCCTCCCCCGATGTGAATGAGCCAAGACAACAGTGGACTAGGGGGTGGGGGGGGGTTGGCATGCTGACAGTGCAGTGCATGTAGCTCGCTGGCGTCGCCTGCGAAAGCAAATTGAAAAAGTGTGTTGGATACAAGCGCCAGTAGAAATGCAGTCCATCTGGTTCTCAGCCAGGTTTTCGTGTGTTCCTGCTCTCGGCTGCTCACGGATCTCACCTCCTTCACTGACACACCTGAACCCGTCACCTCCAGTCAGGTTTTCTGGTGTCGTACACAGACACGGAGGAATTCACAGCTTTGATTCAACCATCTCAAGAGGAAATCCACTGATGCGACGCAGAAGCTGTCGAGTAAAGCTGCATGGAGTCTGATAATTAACCTCAAGTGATGTCACTTGAGTCAGCGTCGGCTGAAGAGTACAAGTTTGAAAATATACAAATAAATCAGCTTACCTCTTACCTCTGCAGCCTCCTCAGCTGTGATTGAGACTCAAGGCTACATTAGCTGCTATTAGCACCTCAATATCCTATCCAACTGTTGGTGCAGAAGTTGCATTGTGGGTACTGTAGGCATCAGATTCTCACGGGGTAGAAGATTTTTATGCCATTCTCGTGAACGTCATATCTCAATGACGAACTTGAGGGAACTTTGGCAAAAACATTCATTTGGACTCAAGGATGAACTGATTAGAATTTAGTGGTGGAAGGTCAAAAGGTCAAAGGTCACTATGACCTCACAACAAACTTTTTTGGCCATAACTCATGAATTCATACACCAATTATGATGCAATTTAACTGAAATGTGTTTCGGGGATAAAATGAAGTGATGACATTTCATATCCAAAAAGTCAAAGGTCAACTGTGACATCATAATGAATAAACAATTCTGGTCATTATTCAATGCTGTAACTCAGGATACAACCACAAGGGGGTAATTCTACTCATCCATGTTATGGGAGAGCAAATATGAATCAGTGTAGCGTCTTTTAAGTGCTGATCATGGTGAATAAATTGATCATTTATTGGATCTGCTTCAGCCTTTCCTTCTATCTGATGGGATATTAAGAGCTGCCTGAAAGGCTTAGTTCAAGCCCTTTGGTCATAAATAATAATACTGACTTTTTGAAGTTCAATTTGAAATGAATATCATTGACAAACATTGAAATACCTTGAAAAATGAATCCCTTAAATGAGCTTTATTTCAATATGGGCGATCATATTTTAATTATCTCCTCCTATAATCTCTTTTGTGTCTTTTTGAATCTTAAAATGCAGCACGAAATGCGAGCAGTCATCCCTCCGTGACTAAACACCAGATTAGAACCAGAAGTTTAAAATGACGTCCGGTGTCGTCGCCCCGGCTCAGACGAGCTGATCTGAAGTCAGTGAAGGAGTGTGAAATCTCATCTGCAAGATTTCATGTGGTTCTGCTGTGAGCCTGACTGACAGCTGGAAAAATTACACCTGCCAGAATCATACAAAAAAAAGTGATGAAATAAATCACAAGCTTTAGTTTTTTTTCAAACATTCGTCTGTAGCAGATCGTTCCTCTGTTCTTTCACACTAGATTCGAGATCTCTTTTTTTTTGCCTCATTATCTCACATTTCTCTCTTTTCCCGCCTCCCACTGAGCCTCTCGTTGCCTTTTCCACCCTGCCCGGTCTTCTTCCTTCGCTCTGCGTCCTTCATCTACTAAAACAAAAAAAAGAAAAAGAAAAACAAAGCAGCTCCCTTAGATCTCAATCAGTTGTATTTTGACCACTTTCTCTTTCTCTCTCTCTCTGTCTCTCTTCCCTTCATCTCCCTTTTATTCATCATGTCTCACATCTCCCGTTTGTCCACCTCAGTCGTTTTTAATTTACACTCCTACATCTGGCTTTCTTTGGAGGATAATCCACATTAAACACACATTTTCATTATGTAACAGTGTCTGAGATTCACAGCGCTTGCATCATGCGTCCTCGTCCTCCTCGGCTCCATCTGAATATGTGATCTTTTTTCATTTCCTGGCCTCCAGTTTTGTTCGCTTTTAAAATCGTGGACAATCAGCTCTGATCCCTGCTGCTCCTTAAATCCTCGCAGTACAGTCGCATGTTCGAACCTCTGCCCCCCCCCCCCCCCCCCCCCCCCCCCCCCCCTAAGCCACTCTGGGTTAAATGTACGAGCTAAATGCTTCACAAGTTGAATGAAGATGGAGTAAAGCCCTATGTTGACAAGATTTGCATCAAAGTCCAAGGTTGTTTTGAATCAGTCTTTATCGTCAGCGTTGAGGAAACGAATCAATTGAAGTGAGACGTTCGAAAACAAACCATTTCCCTTTTTTTTCGTCCTGTAAGTGCGAGTCCTCTGTCTTGATGAGGTCACATCCTCAAAGCGACCTCGCTTTGATTGGTCGCGGAGAACTCGCCATCATTCAGTCGTTAAGCAGCTCTTCTGCTTCTCTTCTCCTGTCATTCTTCTTCTTCTTCTAATCCCTGCTCATCTACGCCTTCTCCTCTATTTTTGGGCTTCCAAAACTCTTTAATCCCCCGTCGGCTTCCTCTCACTCTGTCGTTTCTATTTTCTCTCACATCTTTTATCTCCCCTCTGTTTCTCTCTCTCCGTGTTGAATCTCGTTTTTCTTCCTGCGCTTCTTGTCTTCAGGGGAACAAACGATTCCCTGACAATGATTTTCTTTTCGTTCCTGCCTCTGCATCTGTTGTCTCTCCATCATTGTCTTGTCATCTCCCCCTTCCTCTCCTCCGTCGCCCTCTTCATTTCCCCCCTTCCCTCAGGCTCTCACACGTCGGTGGCGTTCAGGCGGGTGGACACCACATCCTGGGTTTCAAGCACTATCTTCTTCGCCCTCCCTCCGCCTCCTCCCCCGACGGGGTGAATGCTGTCCAGCCGGCCGCCCCTCCCCCTCTCCCCGCCCCTGCGACACTTGAAGACGGCGAGGAAGGCGGCGCGGTAGTTGCGGTTCATCCAGCCGTACAGCAGCGGGTTGGCGAAGGTGGAGCACATGGCGACCACGTGGAAGACGGTGTAGAGCAGGCGGAAGTCGCGCATGTCCAGCACCGTGCTGTCGATGTCGGTGGCCAGCTGGAAGGCGTGGAAGGGCAGCCAGCTGACGGCGAACACCACCACCATGGTCACCAGCATCTTGGTGGTCTTGCGGCGCCGGCGGTGGCGCTCGGAGCCAGCGCTGCTGTTGCCGCTGCTCTCCGCCGGGCTGACGTGGCCGCGCAGTTTGGACCAGATGCGGGCGTAGGCGAAGGAGATGATGGACAGCGGCAGGAAGTACTGCAGGATCAACATGGAGATGCTGTAGACGGTGCCGTCGGTGCTTTTACCGGGCCACTTCTCCGTACAGACCTGGGACACCACAGGGAAACAGAGGACGGTTCAGTTTGGAAAACTTTACAGAATATGTTTGATTGGATTAAATTAAAGGAGATTACTTCGTCTTAATTTGGTTTATATGGGATTAAATTAGATTTCTTCAGGTTTCTTTGAATGAACGCTGATGTCGTTTCTGCAGGATATGCAGCTGATCCAGGATGTGGCCACCGGATTGCGGCACAGCTAGTCCGGCAGTTTGTTGTTTAGATCAGATTAGAAGAGAACAACGGACATTTCATTTCCACAGTAACTGGTCAAACCATCGGGTGATGAAGGTCACATGATATCAGTGAAAGTTTCTGATGAACATCAACTAAATGGACCTTGAGATGAGATAGTTTTGTCGACTAGATCAGAATCATTTGCATTAATTAGTTCAATAAATTCAATAAGTAAATTATTTTCATTTGGACTGATGAGTTTAGTTTGTCTCAGTGTATTTTATATCGTTTGTAGATGAAATTAGAATAATTTAGCTTTTATTTTAGTTTGATTTAGTTCACATTACATTCACTTGAATTTAGTTTCTTTTACTTTCTTTTTCTTCGTTTTTACATCACTTAGATTAGATTTGTTTTTTCTTAGATTTTACATACAATCTTAAACTAGAGAACAAATTACATTAGGATATAAGTCTCATTTAGTTTTATAGGATTATTTCATGTTCATTATTCTATTGGATTTATTTATATTTGATTTGGATGAAAGTAAATTAGATTGAGTGAGAGATTTCTGTGGAGGAAGTGATTTCTGCAACAGAGGATTAACTGAATAAAAGGACCTGAAGAAGAAAAGGGCAAATTAACCAAATATAATAAACCATTAATTCCAACAGCATTCTCAAGATAATGTGAAAGAAAGTATGACGTGAGCAGCGTTTAGGAGGAAATGAAAGCAGAATGTGCAAATATAATAATGTGAGTGAAATATGCAACAAATGAGTAAAATAAGACAATGGTGTTGAAATATTTACCAGCGGTAAAAGGAGGGAGGAGAAAGAAGTGTAAGGAAAGACGAGCGAGGCGAGGATGCATGGAGGTGAAGAAAGAGAGGAAGACTAGGGGAGGAAGAGGAAGTGAGTGATGAAAGGAGTGAGTGGAGAAAGGGGTGGAAGGAGAGAAAGAGAGATGAAAGAGATGAAGAGGAGGGAAAGTGAGGCAGAGGGGAACGAGATGAAGATCAAAGCGATGGATGAGGAGGGAGGCGAGGGGACTGACGTTCACAAGTGTTTGATTCTGGGACATGGTGCTACAGGTATGTGTGTGTGTGTGTGTGTGTGTGTGTGTGTGTGTGTGTGTGTGTGTGTGTGTGTGTGTACCTGTATGGTGTGTCCAGGCTCCAGAGTGAAGGAGCCGTACTCTCTGAAGATGGCCAGGGGGCTGGCCAGCACGGCGCTCAGCACCCAGGTCAACGCGATCACCCCAAAACACACGTCCTTACGCATCCTGGTCTCCAGGTGGTACACGATACACCTGCAACACACAACACACACACACACACACACACACACACACACACACACACACACCACATCGCTGTTACACAACGCTCATAAACCAGCAGGGCAAACATGAACTGATGAACTGCACCGGTCTGCAGTGGTGGGAAACATTCAATCCATGACTAACAGGTGCTTTTTTCCCGGATTGAAGCTCCAACAAATGAATGTGTTAAACCTGTAGGTGTGTGTGTTTTTTTCTGGATGTATCATCCAGAGGAGAGGGAGGTGGAAGTGTGGGTGCTGATGACTGTCACAGCTCAGGCTCAGTGAGCTCCACAGAGAGGGAGACCACACAGGACTTAAGGTCATTTAAACAAATATTTTTCTGTATAATGACGTCAAAAGAAAAGCGACGAAACAAGAAACATCTGCTCACATTACCTAGATTTTATTGTCAGGTCCAACTGGGAACCAGCTCTTCTTCCTCAGTAACAAGCTGGTGCAAGTTTAGCTTCTGCACCAAGAGCCTGATGAAGTCGCTGCTGTACAGGTGTGTATCGAGACAACATGCAGCATTTTATAGACAAACCCTCAACGTAGCAACGTCATCATCATCATCCTCATCCCCCTCCTCTTGAGGTGACCCACAGCATCTTTCTGAGAAGTCTGGGAAACTCAGGAAGACTCATTACACTCATGTTAGGACAGACCAGAACCACTTCCGGACACTCTGCAAGACTGACGGCAACTGGGGAAGAAGACTAAGAGAGTTTCCCATCAGCCATCCAGCCAGACCAATCACAGACTTCCCCTTGAACCAAGTCTGAAACAAACTCCACTCTGTGCAAGGTTGCAGATGAAACATTTAATCCCATTCCCCGGACAAGGACTGTTTCCCCACTATCTGAATCATTCACTTGAATTTTCTTCTTGTTAAAGGAGAGACCAGACCCAGTAAAGTGAAAGCTGCTTAAGCTCCACTTTCCTCGGAGCTGGAGTTTTCTGAGGACAGCAGGTTGTTACAGGTCGAATCCACCAATCCTGACACAAAGCCTGCATCCACCTCAAAACCTCTCAGCAAAATCATGTTTGTGTTGGACTCTGCCACTTCACTGGGACTTTTAACCTGACGCTTCTGTACAAAGCAATGGAACAAAGAAGTTTTCAGTTGAAAGGTTACACAGCTTGTCAAAAGTAGAACACCAGCTATTAAAATGACAGTTGAGCTTGCTCACAAACTCAACCCAGGTTTGACGATTAGTTTTCTGAAAGGCTTCAGGCTTCAGCTCACAGCTTCTTTTACTCTGCCATAGTCTTTACTCTCCACTGGGCTTAAAGCAGAACACGCTTCTTGAGCTTTACCAGTATAAAAAGAAAAAGCACGGAGACATCAGAGTGCACTCAGTGTTCGGCCAATTACATGTATCTGCCTCTGGAACAAGGAGGAGAACAGGTCGAGCTCTTTCTCATTTGATTTTGGCAATAACCTTAAATTTGTGCGTCAGATCCGGAATAAAATTCACTGGAGCCCACACTTTCCCTACTTCAGACAACACGCCCTCCTTAATCAGGCGCAATTTGTACTGTTCCCAGTTTGGTTTTTTTCATTTTCCCCAATCAACAGAACCAGGCTGAATCCCTTCACCTTTTTAAAGACTCCAACAGCTTCCAACAAGTTTTCTTCCAAATTGGCTTTAAAGTCTTGACCTCAATTATCAAGATGTTCGGCTGTTTTCAAGAGTGCGCTGATGACAGGAAGTGATGGTGAGAAGAGTGAAGAAACTCCACCACAGAAGCCGTTATCAAAACCTCAGACCTTACACAATTTACAACCCACATAGAAAACTTGGTTTTACTTTGTGCAAAACAAGGTGTAGGAAATGCACTTATTTAGCATGTTTCTAGTCTTATTGAGGTTCTGTCTTACACGACTGGAGGAGCTGGGGATCGAACCACAGATCTTTTCGATTAGTGAATGACTCGCTCTACTTCCTGAGCCACAGCCGCCACCACATATGCTGAGCTAACGTTCACCACCAGCAAACAAGCTCAACAGGATTCCACACAACAATAACTACACACTCTCCCTCCCAGTTTACTCAGTGGTCAATCTAAAAACTACTTAACAAACAAGTCAAAGTAGAACTCCCAAAAACAAATCACCAAAACTCTCCCAAACAAGAAAGCATCAAGTTTTCTAACTGAAAGAAAAAGTATTCATTAGAACTAGAACCAAACTTCAGTAATCACATACTCCGCCTTCCCAAAGTACAACAACAACAGTCTTATTCAGCACAGCAACAGTGGTGACAAGCAGAAGAAAAAGAGAACTCATTACACTGGTTCTCGGGTTTCTTGTTGTGGTCTCCAGTAAGCATTAAAGGCGACTGTAAGATTCAGCTGCGGCGCTGTAAATGGCCTGGCAGCACGTCGGCTCTGGCTTTGCCTGCTCAGATACGAGCCAAGTGGGTCTCTGTGGTCTTCTGGCAGCCGTCTGTTGGTTGTTGTGCAGATTGGATCAGAAGCTGGCAAAGCTGCTTTTAGCTCCCACGGTCCCTGCTGATACAGAAACCTGAGAGAAAACCTTTTGCTGTGGCCAGAGTGTAACCTCTTTAAAAGAAAGGATTGTCACTTTTCTTTCCTCCCGAGTCTTGGGAAAAAGTTTCTTTGACTTACTTTGTGTTGTTTATGTGTTTGGGTGCATGTTTGTATGTATGTACATGCCTTGATCTACATGGTGTTTCTGTTTGATTTGCACAAGCCCACCAGACTCATTTACATTTCAGCCAATTTACTTGTATGTTTATTCTGCTTTTCATACAGTGGGTGATTATTCTGCTGGTGGCTGTGCAGTTAGTCATCGTGCTGCATGAACAGACAAAGCCAGAGGAAGAAAAATTGCCTTAATGAAGCTCGTTATGTTAATGTCAGCTGCTGATCAAGTAGCAGCAGTTCGTCTTCACCAAACTACTCACCAAACTCAACACCAATGAAAGTACATCCAATTATGCTCTTGTTAATGTATTATCATGTATTTTTAAAGCTGCACAATTAACATTTTCGTATTAAATATCATTTAAATGACTGTGTGTGATATAAAAAGCTTTCTCCCATAGTGATGAAGCCACAGAGAATTAATACCAACCATGCTTATCTCCTCAGTTGGCATGTTAGCATCTTTCAACCCATTGTTTTGGCTAATTTTTTATTTTCATTCCAATTTAAACTCACCCAGTAGTTGGGTCACAGGGCCATTAATACAAATACACATTAAAGCTAACCAGTGCTGTAAGAAAGTCAGTACTGCAGAACTATTTTTAGCTATAATTAGCTTAATTGATTGAGTGTCTAATGGGCTCCATTGTCCCACAGTGCAACACAGAACACAGATGCTCGGGTTAAATGTTTTCATTTTTGAATTTATTTGTCAGGAACCATCTGCCAAAAAAACAAACAAAAAAAAAACCATTTCAAACACTGAAAGGAGACACTTTGGTTTCCATCTGCAGTCCCTGGACAGGTGGTGGAGACAAAAGACGGAAATAATGATAACAGATTGTAAGAGCTGGTGAGAGCGCCAGGAACATCTCAAAGGACCAAATATGTTTTTAAAAAAATGTTTTTAAAGGTCTGCACTTTGTAAGAACTTTATATAAATGGTGAATATTTAATCTCGGAAGTAAACTTTTCATGTATGAGCACAAACTCTCGGTGTAGCTCATTAAAGTTCTGTGTTTGGAAGTCGTTTGAATTCCACACTGATGAGCTGGTGAGTTTGAGTTTCCTGTGGCGCTGCACACGTCCAGCAGCTTTTAAAAAAAATCATCTCCACAGGGTCACACAGGTTGGAATTATTCAAATGAGGCACATGTTCATCCGAAACCTCATTGCACTTCTACTCTTAACACCTACGTTCCAACTGCCGTAACAGCGGCCTTCCAACGCCTAATTTGTGCCATTAGTGATGCAGGAGGCCATCAGAGTGGGCTCCATTTGCATGTGAATCTCCACAGTAATTCTCTTGTCCTGAAAGCAGCTGTATCTAGGTCAAATTGACTTTTGGATTCTACATTTCTGTCATTTACAGGACAGCAGCACATGGTGAGTGAGCAGGCAGAGGGTCAGAATTCTGCTGCTGAACACAAACTGAGCGTGTATTTGCATGTCTCACTGTTCAACTTCCGTCAAAACTGGATGCACTAAAAAGTTTAGCTAAATTTGACAATGACACGACACATTTTAGCCGAGCTAGCTGATGCTGGCTTCCGGAGCTAATTACAAACAGATGATGGACGTATCGAGAGAATACTTTGACGTAAGGGACAGAAACAGTCATGAGTGTGGAAAGTGAGTGTGTCATGGCTGTAAAAAAAGATGGACATAACCTCTCTGACGTCACCCGCAGGTTTCTGAAGAGCTGTTTTGAAGCTCAGAGTGAGTTGCTCCACTGTTGCCAACTTGGCAGTAGCTGACTCCGCCCCTAACTTCAGCCGAATTCAAAAAAAGGTGAAAGAGGCCACGCCCTAAATGATACATAACTTTAAGCCTTAATGAAATGTAAACAGGCGAGTTATTACATACATACACATGGACATTTTAACATGGGAGTCTATGGGGATGGACTCACTGTCAGAGCCAGACTCTAGTGGTCGTTAGAGGAACTGCAGTTTTCAGTTCATCAGTGTTGGGTTAATGTTTCAGCCCTGGATGTTGCTGCTTGGGATGTGCTCATGGTTTTGTTTATGTTATATCGATTGTGATGTTCCAATATGTTTTCCTGTTTTATGTATGTTGTCCAATATGTTGTTTACTGTTGTGAACATAAAAACTATAAATAAAGGTTTAAAGAGTCAGCTGCTGACCATCATTGTCTTGACAAGTTACATTATAGAAAATAAAACCTAGAAGACAGAGACAAACGATTTTGTGTGATATTTTGAAGCCGACTGTGAGATTTTAGAGAGTTGGTCCATGTACTTTTAAACGACTACACCCACCCCTTCTTGTTTTTCATTTTGTCATTTGACAGAAAGACTTCCTGAATGTTCATGAATGTGTCTTAGTGAACAGTAAATGAACCAGCCGCTGTGTGTTGGACTTTAAAATGCACCCAACAGCCCCTACCACCTCCCCGCCATGACACCCCGCTCACCTGTGGCGGTCCAGTGCGATGACGTTGAGCGTCACCGTGGAGACGTGCACGGCGAGCCCCTGGGCGTAGGGCAGCAGGAAACAGAGGGTGCTGCCGAACTTCCACTCTCCCTGCAGCGTGTAGACGAGGGTGAAGGGGAGGCACAGCGTGTTGACCAGGAGGTCGGCTGCAGACGAGAGGAGACAGGTTTTCGTCAGGACGAGGTTTCTGAAAATATGATTCTGACAAGTTCAAACAACAGATTTTAACAGCTGCTCGCTCAGATGGCGTTTAGCATCGCTGTTTCCCACCAAATCCAACTTCATGAATCGACTTCCCTCCTCTGGAAGCACAGACCGCACGGCCTGCTCCGGTGAGGCGTTTGATGTCAGACGGCGACAAACTGCTGATGCTGCTTCCACACAGTCAGAGGGAGGAAGGACCAGGAGCTTTTCATCATATCTTCTCTTTATCACCACATCTACTTTCCCATCTCAGCCACACAAAAAAACCACACTCACACCAGCGGGCTGTTTTCATCAGTCTCACCTGCCGACCAGCTGCTTCACTCTCCTCTTACTATTTCTGTTGTGTTCTTCCACAGAAAAGTTTTCTACCCGAAATGAAGCTCAACATGAATTATCAACATTAACATCAATAGTGTTTCAAACCCTACATCTCTCACGGGATCTTTTCCTCTTCTCCTCTATCACAGATAATTGAACAGGCGACCGGTCGTCACTGTGTCAGTCACTTTCATGCTGCTTCTCCGCTGTTAACAAGTGCTCAAGTGACAAACTGAAGAAAAGTGACAGCGCTCAGAGTTTGAGCGTCACCCTGATCCAATTGATTATGTCAGGGGAAACATATCTGCAACCGCCGCCGCCGCATCCAAACAAAATATTAAACCTTCAGATAAACGGTATCAAAGTTCTTGGTGATGGAAATCTCGCCGGGGAAGACGGAAACCCCAGAGGTCACACAGCTCAGTCTGTTATCTGCTGCAGATGATACAGACTGATAACAAGAAACCTGCAACTACATCAACCCCCCAACTCACGTCACACTCTGTGAATCAGCCTGGTCACACACCAGCAGTCAGAGGGTTAAATTCACCTGCTGACATGCAAACCTTCTCACAGATTATGAGATAATAGGAAAAGACATGTAAAATGCCCCCCACCCCTCACACATAGGGGCACGACCCCCCCACACCTGTGCAGCTGTTTTATATTAATTTGTAGTTGCTTTGAATCTCTCGGTTGTTTTTTTTTGTCTTTTTACGGTCAGTTTGACTCTTTGAGGTTATTTTATGTCTCATTTTGTGTCCCTCTCTAGTTTTGTATCCCTCTGTAGTTTGTTTGTTTTTTCCTCTGTAGTCATTTGCATTTCTGGAGCTGTTCCCGTCTCTTCCTGGTCGTTTTCTGTCTCTTTGTAATGAACCACTCTGCTCACACATCCGTCTCTGTCAGTGACATTTTGCACGGAGCTCCCTGAACCTTCAGCCCCTCAGGCCTGTTCAGTGATCCCTCCATGTGCGCCCCAGACGCCCAATACCACACGAGCATTGGGGCTTTTTCTGTGTCTGAATGACAAAAAGACGTTTTTTTAAATGGATTCACGAAGCAGAATTATTGTCTATTGATGTTTCACTATTCATAACTCCTCCTTTTTCAATTTTCCTTTATCTGCTTAGGCAAAATGAAAAGTATTTACAAGTGATGAGTGACTGAGCTGCCGGGGATCGGCCGAGTCGTCTGAGGACTGACACACAGTCAGAGAAAACAACTGGTGAGCGTCACAGAGAGAGACAACATCTGCTCTGAGAGAGACGGCGGGTCACATGATCAGCACAATCACATCCACATCTGTACGTGTGAGCGGCAATATCCAGCCTGTGGTCTGGTGTCAACAACACTGCTGCTGCTGCCGTGTATTTTAAGGAGTATGTTCAGATTACAGCAGGAAAAAACCTCCAATTTTTATGCAAATGGTGCTTGAAAAAAGAAATCCGAACATGTGTCACACAATGTACAATATACAATATAAATGGATTTCATCTCTTTCCCTTTTCAGAAATGGTTCATTTATCATTGTGTTCTGTATTTCAGGTCTGTGAGGAATCAGTAAATGTAAATTCCTGTGGACGGATGAGTTCATTAAAAGAGGTGGAGAAGGTGCCGAGTCATGGTTTGACGACTTCAGGGAACCGGTGTCCCTGGGGGTGGGAGGATGGGGGAGGATGGGGGAGGACGGGGGAGGATGGGGGAGGACGGGGGCCAGTCTGTAACCGTCTGCACCACATCAGTTTGTCATGTGAATCTGTGAGAAGGGCAGCGTGCCAAATCATGTTAGGCAAAAATAAAAAGCCATGCAGGGGTCTCATCGAGCCCGACGACCCCCTCCACCCTCCTCCAACCCTCCTCCAACCCTCCCCCTCCTCTCTTTTGGTTTCCCAAATTTTGGCTTCCTGTGATGCTTCAGGGCAGAGAGAGAGAGAGAGAGAGAGAGAATGGAACGAACAAAGAGGGAGAAAATGAGGAAGATAAACTGAGAGAGTAATACTGAGAGAAAAGGTTGTTTTTCAGAGTCACGAATAAATGGCATGAAAAATTGTGGCATCAAAGGTCATTGTGGGTCATCTGTGGAGACGCGACATGAGACTGGAACCTCTGGGCTTCAGAAGTAAAGAAACCTCAGTGGTTGCAGCCACAGACAAAAAGAGAGTGAAAGAAATAATAAAAGAGTGAGGGAGCGTGGAGCCCGTTGGCGAGGCAGCGGAGCGCTCACTCCCCCCGTGTTTCTGTTTATTTATCACAAACTGTCTGCTTGTCGGCTCACTCCCGTTTGAATTCGGGGGGAATTGAACCGACAACTCTCTGGCCCCCCTTGGTTCTACCGTTCTGCACATTTCACATCACATCAATCACTCCTCTCTCTCTTCCTCTCTCAGCGTCGCTCGGCTGCTCCTCTCCATCTTTTAATTCAATCGCAGCGTCACCGGCGGGAGAGTCGTTTCCATGACGCAGGCAAAACTTCAAATATGCAGGAAACCTGATATTTAAACACACATGCTCCTGACAAATGTCAAGAAGGGACACATAAAAATGGACACAGGAATATTCATTGCATCAGGACTAGATAAATGAAGGTGACCAGGTGACGATCAATATATCATTAAAATATCCAATGTTTTCACCTACAGTCCTGGTTTCATGCATTTTGACCACGGTAACTGTTGTACTGTAATAAGCTATGGTGAAGGCCGATAAAATGACGACTCCCTACCTTTGAAGCAGTCGTGAAGTCCTACTGTCTATCTAGTCCTCAATTATTTATATTCCTTTAGTTCGTAAGGGTCCATAGATCAAAAGACAAAGGAATCAAAAGCGTTTCCCAACTGTTGTGAAGAACAGTCGGGAAACTTCTTCTGCTTCACTTCCTCCGACATTTTTTTCAAGTTCCAGCCGGGGGCTTTGGGTATGTTTGTTTCCGTTGGTTTACTGCCTTGTTATGAACTCCTAACCGATGAGTGAGCCAGGCAACCTTTTCTCTGCCTAGAGACAACAACAAAAGACGGTCATTAAAATGGCGTGAACAGGAGTCTGCACTTTGCGCTCTCTCCGCTGTCGGCTGCTAAAGGGAGGAGGATTGTACTACTAAACTATATTCTTTTATTACTTTCAGTGTCGTCTTTCTGTCTTCATTTGACCTTGTCACTTCCCCTGTTTGATTTAGTGACTTATTTAAGTTACACTGCACAAGTAAAGAAAAGCAGTTTCATGGCAGATGAATGAAATTCTCTGGGATTAGTTCAGTTTTTTATTTCTTTCCTCTCGTCTTCTTCAGTTTAAAATACACAAAACCAACAAACAACCCCAAAAAAAAACACAACCACACCAAAAACACCCACCCCCATCACTGTTCATTTTCTCTGGACTGTGTTTTTCTCTCATGAATATAAAACAGTTAAACATTTGTCTTAACAGCAGCAGGTTCTTATTTCCTGCCACACGTTTCGTCTGGCCATGAAATTTTACTGATCGATATTACATGTCATTTCACACATTGATAGTTCCCAGTGTGGTGCTCTCCTTTGACCAAGTCCACATTATTCAGGGTCTCTTCTCGGGTTAAAATGATTCAGATTCTTGTTTCAATATAAAATGTGGAGGTCTGCCACTGTCTCCATTACTGTGTGTTTATTCAGCAGGAAAACATGGCCGCCCGGCTTCTTCAGACGACTCTGAAAAAGGAAAATGCAGAACAAAGAGCAGAGACAGAGGGAAGCGACTTCAAAGTGACGACCGCCAGCAGGAGACGAACTAGAGTTTAAATGGAAACTGTGGCGTCTGTCCATGTCATGTCTCTCTGTGTAAAAACTCTGATATATGCATCAGAGTTTGTCTTTGTGTATTGTATCTGTCCACATCAAAGAAAACCATAGATAGATAAATAATGATGAACGCGGTCTGTTGTTTTGCAGATGTTGGGATCTGGCTATGGGACAGTCCCGGGCTGGAGACATCCTGTCCTTGTCGAATATTCACAACCGTTTATGAGAAATGCTTTTGATATCTGTGGACCCTTATGAACTAAAGGAATATAAATAATTGAGGAACTATGGATGTTTTATTTCATCACTTGGAGAAAAAAAGTAGTGGAGTGTCGTTCCGGTGATATTGTCATCAAAGTATCGGCAGCAGAGCCAAGGACGTTATTACTGCAGTACACTGCGTGTGACTTAGTACAATTGGATGTGAACACACACACACACACACACACACACACACACATATTATAATTAATTAAGCTCTCTGAATTTAACGTACAAAACTTGTAAAACTCAAAAGGCAAAAAAGAAGTTAATAATGTTTTTCTAGGACACAGGCAATCTCTGTGTATATGCAAGTGTGTGTGTGTGTGTGTGTGTGTGTGTGTGTGTGTGTGTGTGTGTGTGTGTGTGTGTGTGTGTGTGTGTGAGTGTGTGTGTGTGTGTGTGTGTGTGTGTGTATTTATTAATGATAGCCAGCGGTTAAGTTTTACGCTGCATCCAGCTTTTTTTTTCTTCATACTTTTCAGAACAACCGACACTCTGGGCTACACCAAGACGTTCACAGTGCACATCACACACAGCTGAACACACACTGTACTACTTAAACACACACTGGGGGGGAATCGCCGCTTTACGCTCTTTCCTCGTGTTTTCTTATTTCCTAACAGCTGGAGAGGTAGACGCGAGGGAACAAATTAACCAGGAGGGTGAAGTTTTAATTTGAAATTCCTCCTGGACGGAGCGATTGGCACTTCTCACACTCCGCCGCTCAGATTACACTGGAGGACATGTAGGTCAGTGAGTCACGGTTAAAGAGATTTTAGTACAGGGGATAGTTTCTCTTCATATTTTAGTCAATACATGCAGACAACAAAAACACAAATTCATCTTAGATTCAGTTGCTGTTGAAGAAGAAAAGTGGAGAATAAACTGCCAGAGAATATTAACAGAACTGTACTAAATAAGTGATTGGCACAGTGGAGTCCACTTTTATTATAGGGTCATTTGATCAATTGATTCCCTGATATTAAAGGGTCTTACAGCCTGGTAGAAATATATGTAGAGAAGGATTAAAAGAGTCTAGGTCAAGATTTCTCCAAGGGTCAGAAGATGAATCTCACATGTTGCAAGATGATTAATGGTCTTATAGGTTAATTTCTTTAGGGGTACGACTCACAGCTCACGGGCATATTCAGCCTACTTTACTTTAAGGGGTCATGTGCCAGAAGTTATGGACAGAGGAAAAAGTATATTTTAAACAGTAATTTTGATTTATAGCTGTGAATTAAAGGAGCTATATGTAAGTTTTCTCCACCGCCAAATGTGGTTTCTTGTTGAGAGCCGGTCATGACAAGAGTTTCAGCCAGCGTTGTGTTCCCAGTTTTGTTTTTGCGACCCGGGCTAACTGGTTAGCATGCTAACAGTAAAAGAAAAGACATGATAGAAACAAGAGTTAAGGCATGACTGGAGACAACTCCTTCCTGTCTGGTAAGGAAACAGCTGCTAATGCTAATGTTGGCTATGTGCTGAGCTCGTCTCTGTCCGTGGTCCTGGAGTCTCTCTCTGAGCTGGTCTCTGTCCGTGGTCCTGGAGTCTCTCTCGCTGAGCTTGTCTCAGTCCATGGTCCTTGAGTCTCTCGCTGAGCTCATCACTGTCCGTGGTCCTGAAGTCTCTCTCTGAGATCGTCGCTGTCCGTGGTGCTGAAACCTCTTGCTGCTGCATGTGGAGACACATTTTACCCATCCACCCATGCTTGTTTACACAGCTTTACTGTTCCATTTGCTTTCTCAGGAGTGTGTGTTGAGAAGAAAATGTATCACTGTGCTTCTTCAGGCCTGAAAAGCTCTCAGACAGCAGAGGTAATTTCCCCCTCCTCCCACACAGCCCTGCACCACTTCACACCCCATTACTTCTCACTGTTTATGTGTCTTAGTTATTAGCTTGTCTGCTGAAGTGCTGTTTAATAATTCCCCGATTTATTTGTTTAGTTGTTTTCATGTTAATTCATGCATTTATTATAATGTGTTTACTCATTTATGTATTTATTCTACATCGCTGTGTTCTGCATGTTTTAATTGAGCTTTTCACTCTTGTGCTTTCAGTGTTTTGAATTAATACTTGACTTTGTTTTGAACGCCTACAGTGTCTCTAAAGCAAAGATGATCCAGGCACTAAAGGTACCAATAATCTTGCACCAGTGTGAATTTTAAACAATCGACCATCGTGTGCCACTTCACAGACGAGGCACTTGTGAATCTCGCCTCTTCGCCCTCGTCTCGTTAGAAATGAACAGAGCTGAGGTGACAACGCCCGCTGCGCATTCCATGCTGTTAGTCTGAGAAAACCTTCTTCAGGCCTCCGCACCAAACAGATGACTGGTGAAGTGTCGGTCATGGCTTCTGTTATTATTGAAATCCTGTGTGATATTTGAGGTCAAAGTTGAGATGTGCTTCAGCTCATTAAAAACTTGGCACAGTTTAATCCTCTCTGCTGAAAGTGCAGAGAAAACAACACGTTGCTGCTCAGGCCTTGTGGCTGTTAGCTGGATCAGATATGATGAACTCATTTTGTCTTATCATGATGTGCACTGGAACCTGTTCTCCGTGGGTCATCCCACCCCACATACTTCGTTAGAGTTTACAACAATAAAACTGGATATATGGAATTTTACAAATTTCAAAATTACATCCAGCAGTAGAGGACAATGGGACTGAGGACAAGCTCCAAGACGTCACCCACAGGTTTCTGAGGAGCGGTTTTGAAGCTCAGAGTGAGCTGCTCCACCATTGCTATCTTGGCGGTGCCTGACTCTGCCCCTAACTCCCAGCTAATCCAAAAGTGGGCAAACAGGTGGGCCTCAATTACGTATAACTTTAGTCCTCAATAAAATGTAAACAGCTGAGTTATATAAACAGGTGTCATGAAGGAGGAAATTAGCTCTAGACACCAAAACTGTTTTTGTACCAGGCTGTAAACATGTTTATTTCTGCTGTAAAGTTGGACATTTTAACATGGGAGTCTATGAGAATAAGTCGGACTCTGCAAATAAATCACTGGCAGAATAAATAGGAAATCCTTCGTAGAACAAAACATCTCGTTTCAGTTTGTCCTTCATGGTCGACAAGGTTTGCGAAGGTCTTCAGGGATTCAAAGGCTGAGCTGGGTTTGTCAGTATCTTGGTTTCTCAAGGTTTTGGTTTTTCTGAGCTGGATTCTGTAGGTTTTCTTTATGTCACTGAATAAAACATTTTAGATGCTCATAGAGGAACAAGCTGTAGTAACTGCATGTGATTTGCATTTGAATAAACCCAGCTGGTCACCTCATACATGTAAACACAACAAGCGCAATGAAAATGTGGTTCTTTCAGGCGATGATGCGATGGGATGGAAATGGTGCTTTCTATCAAATAAAGACGGGATCTTAAATCAATCAATTTTGATGTTATTACAATATATGTGAAGTTACTGGATTCTTCTTTTTATCCCTTTGTTATTCCGCCCTCTGATTTGCCACCATCAGAGCTGTCTCTGTGCAGAGCGTCATGGTTTTACATCCTCACACAACCTGGAGCAAAAAGCAAACCCAGGATTCACAGTTGTAAAGGTCAGTGTAAGTTCATATATCACTTGAAGCTCTCCTCCAGCTGCTTTTCCCTCTGCAGGTTGGAACGGGTGGAGTCCACCCCTCAGGTTTGGTTTTCCTTTGTTTTGCCTCCACAGAACCAAACTGTAAATCCTACGAGCTCTCACTCTTCGTCTTCCTCGCTGAGTCCGAGCTGTGACACGTTAATGCCCTGGATGAGTTCAGGTAACGAGTTTCAGCCTTAATGTTCAGTCACAGCTGCGTTTTATTTTAAAACTCTGCAGCAAAATCAATTCACTCCATCAGAATCGTCACAGTCAGTGGATCTGTTACTGCACCGCGGAAACACAGGACGCTACTGTAGCCTGAGTCAATGGTACAAACTTATGGAGGACCAGGAAAACAGGAAAAATTTTAAATATAATTAATATTTTCATAGGCATTGAAAATAGGAATTGTGAAAAGAATTTAATAAATCAATGATTAATCCATCAATAAATACCTAAGATTTAAAATTGGATTTACAAAAACAGCATGAAACACTCATTAAATAAACTATTTATTACCTCTCCATGACAAAACCCATACGATACGACTGGTTAGCTCTCCAGCCAATCAGAGAGCTTGTTACATCCCATGGCCAATTGGGATTGTTGAGTCTGGTTTTACCAGCACTAAAGCCCAGAGTGTCACAGAGAGGCTAAATGACAACGTTAGTCGATCTATTTCTAAATGGTTTAATACTGATTTTGTAAATCCATTTTTAAATCTGAAGTGTTTATTGATGACTTAATTGTTTGATTACATTTTAAAAATATACCTGGATTCCCTCTTTAATTTCCTCTCTCCAGCTGCTTTTCCTTTTCCTATTAGCTAATCAATTAGCTTAGTCATTTAGCCTCTCCATTTCACCTTCACGTGACACTCAGGCCAGGTATGTGTTCTCTTTTCAAATAGTTAAAATTCTATTATCTATCTATTCATGAATTAATAAATGTATTTGTAAATGGTTTATTTAATGAGTGTTTTATGCTGTTTTTATAAATGCATATTTAAATTATTAAAGTATTTAATGATGGAATTATCCTTTACTTTTAAATTATTTTATAATTCCTATTTTTAATGCTTATTAAAATATGAAATTAAGGAAATTCTTTATTACTTTTCCTGTAAAACTCCTGGTCCTCCGTACAAATTCACCTTGGGAATGACCTGAGTGAACAGCAACAGAGCGTGTATCATTGCTATCAAATAAAGATGGAAAAGAAGGAGTTAATGTGTGCACATCATACAGACAGACACCAACATGCCTCTGGGAATTCTTCTTTTGTGTTTCTTCTCTGTCCTCAGTCAGAAATCTATTTATACGATCACGAGTTTCACGTTTGGTTTCTCCTTTAAGACGTGTGAATGTCAAACACATGAACATGTCTGTCTCTCTCCCACACAGCAGCAGACAAACCGCACACATCACACAGAGAACAGCATATAACAGCTGACAGATGTTTGAGTCATCAGTGCTGACGACCTACAGAGGGCACACACACACACACACACACACACACACACACACACACACACAGAAACAAATAGATACACAAACAGGCTGTCTTGGGATGTCGGGGGCATTTCCCTGCTGTAATGACTCTGACAGCATTGAATTAGAAACAGCACAGCATGTGTGTATTTGTGTGTGTGTGTGTGTGTGTGTGTGTGTGTGTGTATGTGTGTGTGTGTAAACATACCCACAGCCAGGTTAGCGATGAAGAAGTTGGTGACGGTGCGGAGCGTCTTAAAGCGGTAGATGACGTAGATAACCAGCGAATTACCCAGAACCCCCAGCACAATGATGGTGCTGTAGGCCAGGATCAACACCACCTGCGAACAAACAAACAGCAGCAGCTGTACACATCTGGCAGACGCCGTTATCTGCAGCTGCCTCCACTAGAAACTCAGAGGAGCTGCCTTGCAGGATGTATGAGCTGACTCTCCAGGAAATACTGACACAAGTATTGATGATGCAGAGGCTCTGATCACTGCCACTGAAGGTCATGTGTGCACCTGTATGTTTCCTCTCTGTCTCCACCTGTACAGCTGTTGCCGGGTGACTTTTCATCAAGTGACAGAATCAGGTCAAAATTTCAATTCTTTTGTTTATGAACAAAAACCTATAAAAATAATGACATTCCCATCAGCCTCAGACAACGACTGACTCTATATAGAGATGGACGAGTAAGTGGATAAGTTTGGTTTTAATCAATCAATGACAGCTGTGATTTATTCAGGATTGGGTTGGGCACGGGTCCTAGTCGTAGTTTTGAAAAGACTTTTATTGTGAAAGAGTGCGAGGGAAATATTGATTATCACTGAGAAGGTACAGTCAAGGAGATTTAATTAACTTTTCCTTCTTAGACCTGTGCAATCAATTTTGAGATATTGACAGGAGTTTTTATTACTTTGTTGAAGTGCCAGACTTTGAAGGTATCACACTTTTATTATAAAAGAGAGTCTAATCTATATATATATATATAACTCTACCTGTACACTCAGCAGTCTGATGGGGTCCTCTGGAAAATTCACTCCCTCGAACACCAGCGTCGGCAGCGCTGGGGGGACAGCGCCGCCATTCGGGTCGTAGTCATGGTAGCTGAGGTCGTCGCCAGGCGGGGGCAGGAGGCGGAGCTGGTCCTGTGTGTCGTTGGCTGCGCTAACGGCCTCCATGTCCGATCAAACGTGTTCAGCTGGCAGCGGCATTTTACAGACACTCTCACACGCACACACACACACACACACACAGCCTGCGGGATGACAGAGGAACAGATAGACAAAGGTAAATAACAGGTGAGACATAGAGAAACATTAAGCTACGTTGTCAATGCCCCATTTCTTTGCCACCAGGGGGCAGAATAACAGACAGTTGAACACCTTGAGTTTTGTGTTTAATATTAGCTAACAGTCGTTCATGTGATGTCTAACATACACGCTCCTTTTAGCTTAGCTTAGCTTAGCTTTAGCTGATGAAACGTTGTGCTCTCTTCTCCGGCCGGCTATAACTAACTTTGTCTTATTTTCCCACGCAGGAGAAAATTTAAAAAACTATGAACCATGTCACTTGTTTCAGAACTTTATTAAACCTGTCTGGGACAAACAGCAGACAAATAGAAGTTATGGGACTAAAGCACCCTCCATACTGCTGTGAACGAAGATGCACAACATGTCATGAAGTTGTTATTCTCTCTACGATTCTTTCACCCACAAAGCAGCAGCGTGTTCCTGATGCTACACTCTGAGCTGGCAAGCATGAGGTTGACATATACGTCAAGAAAACCCTGTGGTCCATGTTGGATGTTCCAGCTGTTTTACTGAAGAGAAAAAATCCTCTTTCAAAAATACAAAAAAGTGGCTAAACACAATAAATGTGTGAAACGAAGCATAATGAGCAGGGTCAAAGACTGGTGTAGCCTCCAGGCTCCGCTGCTGCAGTTCAACTTACAAGGACAGACAACTCGTACTAAATAATAACCAATGAGAAGTGGGAGCTGACTGATGTCATTATATACTATAACCTTCTCCTCAGCATGTCTTTCTTCCTCTTTCATTGGTCTTTTTCAGAACCACCTAAAACACTTTATGTTTAATGGCAGAGGGTTTTTTTTTTGTAGTAATCAGGTCACTCCATCAGAAATGCTTATCCTTAAATCCCTTAACCTGGAAAGTAACCTGGATTATAAATTTAAAAAGAAGACAGATCAGATAATCTGTAGTACATGTAAACACGCCAAATAACACAGGACAACATGTCTCTGGCAAATAAGGGAGCTATTATTTTCAAGGTTTAGCGATTTGAGGAATTTGTCCTGGTTTTCCTCTTTATTATTATTATTATTATTATTATAATTTAACTTATATAATGTAAATTCCAGCCTTGTATTCGTTCTCTGCTTAACAGAGTTTGTGATTACGGTTTACAATATATAAATATATACTGTATACATATGTATATGTATATGAAAAGACATTGCAGCTGATCGATGTCTAATTAAATCTGTCCAGTTTCCCATGTAATTAAAAGTCTTTAAGGTAATGACCTCGACGTGATGATGTGATCTGCTCAATAGTTTACCAGGAGACTCAGAAAACTCTATTCACCATCTTAAAAAACTGTGTTTTATCAAGGTGCCCTCAAGGTACGCAGTATATCATTGAGCCTGGGTGATGCAGAGCAGCAGATGGTGGTTGTACTGGGCAGCTCCCAGTGGCCTCATTCCTTCAGGGCTGCAAATACTCATAAAGAAAGAAACTCAGAGAAAGAAGTTTGCAAGTTTTCCCCGGGCTGACTCAGACCATGTAGGTGAAGTGAAAGTCTGAGATTGAGCAGAATTAAGAGTTTCTCAGCTGCCAAAACTATTCCTGTACTTTCTGTCTTTTTAATCTTTGTGACCATAAACTGTTCACCACACCAGCAAAAAGAAACTTTCATTTAATCAAGAAAAAAAACCCAAAACAACAACAAATAGATAAAGTAGTTTCAGGAATGGTCTGATACAGAAGAAGTCATTCATCATCAAGGTTCATTTAAAAAAAAAAAGTGACACTGAAATTACATTTTCTTCCAGAACAAAATGAGTTCTGCAAAAAAAAACCCACATTCTTGTTTCGGTAAAAATGGGGACCACCTATTAGTTTCTTGTTTTTTTTGTTTTTGTAGTTTTGCTTCCGAGTTTTTACCAAGGAATCTGAAACTACTCAGTCTGAGTAAACTTTGGACTTGACAGAACATTTACACCAGATCAGTTTTATACACTTGTGTGGACACATTAAGTTTTCAGTACGTGTTGGGACCAGGTTTTTGTATCTTGATGGGAAGCGACAACAGAAAGTCTGATGTAACTACCTCGTGGTGACTCGACACCTGAAAGTGACCCGACAGTGACCGGAGAAATTGATGCTTTACCCAAGCTGGATAAAGTGTGGCAGAGTCAGTCATACAGCTTATTTTCCCTCAGTGGCCAACTGTGGTACTACAACAAAAATCCTTTGTGGCCAGAAAAGCAAAGACTGACATTATGAATGAGATGTGCCGAGTTGCCCTGATTTTGCTTGAGACTATAAACAAAGGTGAGGTTTTTCTTTGTTGCTGTTTTTCTTCATTTTTTCCTTTATTTTATGCATATGTATTTTTTATTAATTTATTCTTACTTGTGATAACAATGCTTTGATGCAAGGCTTTGATGTTACTCTTGTGGTGAGTGACATTTTGTGTCTTTATGTGACTACATGATAAAAATTTAAAATACACATCTAACTGCAAACTCTCAGTATTATGACTTTTTTGTATTTGTGTTTGTAAAACTTCCCCTGCCTTGTGTTGTGTTGTGGACAAGGATCACACTTTGTGTTACGTCCTTCAACAATTCATTGCGAGGCAACAACATAACCTTCATGCAGTTGTACAGGAACAATGCATCCCTCCCACATAACGCAGTAATAATGCAAAAATATTCCATACAATACAATTCTCATAAAATATTTTCTTCAAGAAAAAAATGATATATACAAAGAGGCATGTGTAAGCCCACACAGCTGCTACTATGAAAATACAAAGCTTAATATAAAACCAAGAACACGGTCTCACAAAAGTGCACTCAAGCCAAATATATCTGATGCCACAAACACACCTCTTCAAACTTCTCCTCTAACCAGCAGATCTATGAATGAAAATAAATAAAGCTCCAAAACATACAAATATTGACACATCACATGTTTAGATGAAGGGAAAAGTGAAGCCCGAAAATAAGTGAACTAGTGACGAGCAAGAGTGCAACTGTGCATAAAATAAAACAATTGCTTTACTTCTTCTTAAAACACAAAACATAACAACAATTTTAAAAGCAGATAGGAAAGAAAGTAAGAAAGTAGGAAATATTACATTAAAAAGGTATAAACCTGCACCCTTCACAATAAAAGCCTCAGCTAAATCCTGCACCCTTCACAATAAAAGCCTCAGCTAAATCCACGTAAGATCTTATAGGAATGTAAAAAATCCTAGTGACTGAAGTCAGTCTGAACACAGTGTCCAGTTTTCACAGTACGTCCATAGTTCCAGCTGATCGTCACACTGCAGACACTCGCACTTGAACTCTGTGATTCACAGGTGGGAGAACGTCACACCAGCTGTGTCATAGCTCCTTCACACACACACACACACACACACACACACACACACACACACACACACAGCTGTGGCCTCTCCGTTTCACAGCTCTGCGATGTAAGCCAGTCATCCGGCCTCAGGGGATATTTCAACACTAACACACTAAGATATTAGCACAGGAATACTTACACAGAAACACACTCTCACACACACACTCTCACAAACAATCCAAACACAACTGCAACCTTTCAGTACCATAAACTCAAGTAGGAATGAACACACACACACACACACACACACACACACACACACACTCACACACACTCCAGTGCGCTGATTCACTGAGCAAGCTGCCTGAGGGCGTTCAGCTCCCTCCCGCTCGGCGCTGACAGGATCAGTGATGGTGCCAACTCATGCTCGCCAAGAGAAACCGACACAGCGAGACGGTGTGTTGCAAACTCACCTTCCAAAAAAGGTCTGAGGTTTTAACACCACACCATCTTTCCCACCGTTACCTCTCTATAAACAGAGAGGTGACGGGTGAGTAAGAGGTCGGTCTCAGACTCGTTCTGCTCGTCATTTTATGTTTTCAATTTACATCACGAGCAATTTTTCACTCAAACAGAAAAAACCTCTTCAACATGACATTAAAACATGTTGTCACGTAGTTTGTCAGACATTTGAAGGAATCACTTTGCGCTCTGGGAAATTGCAGGGGGGCATTTTTCACTATTACCTGACATTTCACAGATTAAACAATGAATAAGAAATGTAACGGAAAATTGGGGGAAATTATTAGTGGCAGTCGTAATAATTTTTCCTCGACTACTTCTCTCCCACTTGAGGACGGCTGCAGGCTGAACTCTACACAGCATCGTCTCATTTATCAATAGCTGTGAGACACTGGACGAACCATGAAGACAAAAGTGACAGTCTAAGTCCTTGGAGCTGATGTGATAAGATTATTTTTCTGGAGAAGCGGTGATTGGGATTTTACATGGAAAACTAGAAGGGGACCAATGTCAAGCAACCATGTGTCACCTATATTATTATCACACGTATATACATCTGCTGGGTGTACGAAGCTATAAGTTAATAACATATATGAAATACCCATAGTAAAATGTGTACATGTACATATATGTGACCATATTTGTTAAGAATGAATATTTAATAAATATAAAAATATAAGTTTATAAAAAAAATACATACATATAAAAGTTATACATGCTTATATATCTATATATTTCTACTGTTTTTTAATATCAACATATACTGACAGGCTGTGGGAGGGATATATATTAATGTAACATGTCTACACTATAATCATACATACATTTGTATGGGCTAGACATATGTCAATGTATAAAATCATTCCAGTTATTTGTAGGTTTTTTTATATCATTTCACATATATGACTTATATATTTATATATCTTTCATATATGGAAAATCAATATACATGTATGTACCTATGTTACATTTGGAGGAGTAAATTGAAATTCATAGTATATGATCCGGATCTGACCCCAAATTAAATGGGTTCGTCCCTGGCCCATCCCCCATCCCTCCACCGGGGTCGGCGCAAATTGGTTCAGCACTTTTTGTGAAATCCTGCTGACAAACATGACCTTCTCTGCAGAGGTCATAAAAGTCACCGGTGCAGCTGCTGCAACGCTGAATGAATACAGGCGAACTTTGCTCCATGTCTGTCGCTGGGCCAAACAAATGCTAATCTTTGTTTAAAGCTAACGGCAGTGTAGCTCAGTCAAACTGTGATATTTCATGTAACAGCAATGGAAAACAAAGGGGTTAACTCAAATTTATGAGTGGGACGACGGAGAAGTAAGAGCACTGATTGGATGAGTGAGACAGGAAGAGATGAAAACTCCAAAGCTTATCAGTTTACTTCAGTAAAATCCTTATGAATCTACCAATTGATCACACATCGGTTAGCATTAGCTGATATTAATCAATGGTCTCCACATTTGACGTTCAGAAAAACACATATCATAAATTACGTGCAGCAAATATAAGACATTTAGAAAGTGTTATCTGTCAGAGGCATCATGGCTGCCAGGTTTCCATCAAACAAGCATCTGAGCAGATGTTTAAGTTCCTGGTATAAAGTGACAAAGAACTAATGTTGAAAAATTAATCGTTAAAGCAGAGAGACAGAAGAGCAAAGGGAAGTGTACCTTCAAACTGCTCCCAGACCTCCAGCTTCTCTCAGTAAATGTTTTGATGATGTGATGAGTTTACTTCCTAAATTTAGGCGGCATCATTTGTAAAAAGCTGACACCTGCTCCCCTGCTGCACATAACGACTGCTGACATAAAAATACACATCCACTACTTTTTATAGAAACACTCCCCAATTAACACCTCGCCACAAGAATCAGATTGGTGCATCTCACTGTAAATCAGATTACACATTGGCAATCAGTTTATAATTCATCACTTCTTGTAGATGTGTTAATAAAAATAATAATTTAGCAGAGTGAAACACAACAAATGAACCTACTTGTGTGTCTGATTTTCCAGAACTGTACGATAACCTCATAGCAGCCTGCACACTTGTCAGTCGGCACAGTTCTGGAGTGGGAAATACTGCACACACAGGGAAAGACTCTTATTTTTCCACAGTAATGAAGATCCATCCCGAGTCGTGGTTGTGTACGGTGCTAGCCAGCTACGTAGGAAGATGATGGCACCACTTGTCGTCCTGCCTACAAAGCTCTGACAGGTTCTGTTGTGTGTCTGACCGGGAAAACTGCCATCACAGCACCAGACGTATTTCAGTTTCCTGAACAAATCAGAGGTGTGGGTGCGATTTTCAGAGGCCTGGAACCAGCCATGGGGTATCAACAGGCGACTGCAGCTAGCTAACACACGCTGCTTTGGCTTTGGCTTTGAGTGGCTACACAGTTGTTTTCATGCCAGTGTGGTTTGATTTTAAGCCAGTAGAAAGAGTTCCTGTTTGGAAGATAGAGCATATTCTCACGCTACAGACTGAAAATGAATCAGAACAGCTGTAAACGAGCTTTTGTGACTTTAATCTTTTGTTTTCTTTTCCTGTTCTGACTTTCCTGACAGAAACAGAACAAATCCTCTTAATTTACTTCCCTCTAATCTTCTGCTCACACGCTGTGCAGTATTTTTACATTATATGAAAATCAGGTCTCACCAAACGCACACTCAAACTTGTCTAAATTTAATGGTGGTTGTGTTTTCTCTGAGTTTAAGGACTCATTTGCTAATTCCCACTAAGCAAACACATACCAAGCAACTCTTCTGCAGGAACACATTGACTTCACATCATTCTTGCCAAGTGGCTTCATTGGAATTCAGCGGACGACTCAAATCTTACTGAATCTCCCTCAGAGGACGACTGTTCATTATTTATTTGTACAAGCTGGCCCCAGTGATTAGCTGGGACGAATCAAAGAGACGCAGTCGTTGGGAAACATCAAGAGGCCCGAGACGGAAACACACACAGGATGATGCATCCGCTCTCTTTTTTTGAAATCACACAGTGGTCTCAAAGGTGTTTGCATAAAACTGAGTGACCCAAACATAAACCAAGGTTAATAATGCTCTCCTGGCTCAGCGGCCATTATCCCCAGCGTTTCCCTCTGAGCAGCAGAAACCCTGCTCTCCGGGATCAAGCCGCGCTGCACTTTGGAGTGTTTTTCAGAACAAAGCGGCGCCGCGGAGCCGAGTGCGGCAGTGATAAGAGGAGCTGAGGCGAGTCAAGAATCCTTCTCTACTCTGGTTAATCCTGCAGGTTTAATAGTAATGTCAACTTTCCTCATTCAACCACTAATGCAGGGATTTTTAAAGTCTAACACTTCTGGCCCACACTATCATGGAGTCAGTTAGCTCAGGGCTACAACTTGTGCCCCGCTTTGTACCATATATCTGTTTATATTTTACAAGTATGCCGAGTAGCTATTAGCAGTTCCTGTCTGCGTTGTACCCAGGAATGTAAGGATAGTTATCACAGGATCTGGCTTCGGTTTTTATGATTTTCTAAGAGGATTTACGGACGTTTATTCAAGACGGACATCAGAGGTTTTATCATCCTTTGAAAGTATAAACGTGCATCGTATCTGCGTGTTCAGATTTGACAGAGCTATGACGAGGAGTTTGGTTTTTGATGCAACCTGCAGCGATTGATTGCCAAGGTTTTATGTTGCCTTAACTACATCCGTGAGCTGCGTTCATATCAGCAGCCAAACATGCACCTGCCCATTTCACTTCACACACTTCACACATCCCCCCCGCCCTTCATGCCGCCGTCACAGCTCGCAAACCTCCGCTCTAGTGTGGAAACATGACAAGGCCGTGGTTTGACAACAAATTAAGCGTCCAACTGACTCGCTAATTCAATGCATAATTGATTGTCTAATTAACCGCCTTATTGACTCAAGCTGTTGCAATTAAAGAGGGAAGTACGTCCGCACAGGTTCACACACAGCTAACTCACTTTAACCTGACGTGGGTTCAACAACCACAGTTCAAGCTAATGGAGCCAAGAGCAAGATTTCTATTGATTTCTACTAAAATGGTCGTAGTTAACTGTTTCTGCACAGACTCCTGAATCAACGTCGTCTAACTGAGAAAGTCAATAACAAACGACCTGATGATGGATTCAAGTGACGCAACATTACATGATTATTGCATCATAATCATCGAATCGATTGCATCATACTCATTGTATCTCATTGAGGTAATTAATCAGAGTTTTGTGAGTATGCCGCAGATATTTGTCACTTAAACACAAAACATATCGGCAGACACATGGAGCGATTGCTGGAACGCCATCTAAAGAAATGAAACAGCAGTGTGAAAGTGGTTTCTCCCTGGTTAAAGTGCAGCGCATCAAAAGCTTCTGAAACTTAAATGTTTCATGAAAAGCTGAGGCTGCTACAAGTTCTATGCAAAAAAAAAAAACGTTTTAATACTTTAATAAGCTTTAGACAAAGACATTAAAGCCCTGAAAACCTTATTTTTCTCAGTCAGCTTCTTAATATGAGCGATGATGTTCTTTTCTCACTGATTTTAAGTGGATGGGATTCATTTGGAAAAACGTTCTGTAAATTCAGCAAATAAAAAAGTGATAAATGCTATGAGGTTCTTTATCCTGGGGGTTCCTGCGTTCCTCTTTCCTTGTGTAATCTTACTTTCCTTTATCTTGTAGAGGACCTGCTTGGTTTTCTACGGTTAGGTTTCCAGTCATGCTCTATCTCAGCTGTGGACGTCAGCAGGAAGTGTTGGCATCCAGCATGCCTGACCTGTTTGCAGCCTGGTGCAACAGGAAGTGGAGCAAGGAGAAAAGAGTCAGACAGAGGCGACAACAGCTCTGTCAACCTGCGGCCCGCGGCGCTTTAACACGAGTCGCACCACGCAGGGAAGAGCCATTTACTTCTACTGTGAAGCGGAAAATGAAACTGCCCGAGCCGAACGGAAATCCAGGTCAACATCACATTAAAGGTCAGTATTTTTTTAAAAATGTAATGTGTCGGGGGGGAAAGATGACAGAGCAGCTCTGTTTGAACTTGATGTGGTAAAAAAGACAGCAGGGATCTGCCTGGTGACACCGCACACCTCTGCTGTTTAACACCGAGACGTCTCAACAGACCAATCAGGGCCAGAGCAGCTCGTCCAGGGTCGTGGACGTGATCGCAGACGGATCAGCGAGTGTCTCCGATTCACGTTTAGTCGTCCCCAATCTGCAGTGACAATCAATCACTGCTGCACCACGAGTGACAGCTGAGCCTTTAGCTCGTTAAACGTGGCTTTGCTAACGCTTCACTGCGCTCGACCCGAGGCCACATGTCCACTTCACTGGACTTTAGTTCAGACGCGAAGTCCACAGGAGGAAGAGATGAAAGGAGCAGAGAACGTAGAGATGACAGAGATACAAGCCGTTTCATCACTTTGACTATTTTCATATTCCATTTGAAAATATGAATATATTCAACGTTATACATTTCTCTGTTTTCTTTTATGTTGTCTCCTGAAAGAATGATCATGATCTCTGTGTGACCGGGGTTAACTATTTCACACTGACTGTACCAACAGAAATGTGAAGTAGAGGAAGCAGAGTTCATGTTCCAGACTCTCGTCATCACCGTCACCAGACAATAACAGGTGACGATCACATGGTCAGAACATAAAAGACGAACCGTACACAGCTGTGAACCACATTAAAACTTCTTGTGAATGTTGCAGGATTTTGCCATGAAAAGCTACTGTTTCAGTCATTTAGTCATTTTGTGTTTTTCTTTCTGACTTTAACACACAAGGGCAACAGGAAACAAGACACAGGTGTAACACGTCAGGGTCTTAAACGCAAATAGAAATCCTGCGCCCAGTCGGTCGCTTGTATTTTGTCTTTGTTCAATTATGAGTGAGACTAATGATGACGAAGACTTGATGATGCACAAGAAGTTTTTACATGGACATGTTTAAAGAAGATGTTGATACAACATCTTTGATGCTGATGTTCAGAGGCAGATTTCATCAACTAAAGTTTAAAGACATTTATAATATTTTCCAGACTTTGCAGAAATATCTTGTGATTTGGCAAAAATGTTCAATTTCTGATGATTTCTGTTGCTTTAAAGATCTGGAACATTGTGTCCTTGTGGAAGAGTAAATCCTGTGTAAATCTACTCTTACATGTGTGATGATGTAACCACATCGCTCCATCACCTTGAGGAAGAAGCTGACCTCTGACCCCTCAGTCTCGGAGCGACACGACAGAACGCAGAGCGTGTCAATATCCACGGCGCCGTCTCGGGATTAAATGTTGGTAAGTCTTTTTTATGACCTACAGTACACGAGAAGCAAAGGGGGAAGAGGTGCTGCAAATTTAATCAGATGGGGAAGCAGGGGCCCTGAATGCAGCACGCCAAGAGTCTGAATTACATTTCTACCCGAATAACTGATGGAGACATTGGTTCTATATGGTGAGAAAAACTGACCTCTGACCTCAAGATTCGAAGAAAAATATGAATTATTTAATTTGATCGATTCTGCGATTTTGGTAAACAAAACAAAAATGTGACAAAAAAGCAAAAAAACTCCTTTCGTAAGCAGCTCACTCCCTTTCAGTGCTTCAATTATTAAGACAAATCAGAGTGTGGAGAGAATAAAACAGATTAAATATTGAAAACTCTGTGAGGAGTTCATCCTCTGGGGCCGGAGGAGCCACTGTGAAATTCACCAACACCGTGGCTCCTTTTAATCATCATCCTGTCAGTCAAGACGCTGAAGTCTGCAGCTCCACAGCAACACAGTCGAACAGCAGCGGCTCCACGTTGGTGAAAAACTCAAGAGTGTGGTGTTTGGAGCGCCAGAAAAACCTCCAGGAGATCTCGTCAAATCCACACACCTCAACAGCAATAGTCTCTTTTAGCTCATAGGTTTCTTTCAGTTTCCTGTACTCTTATTGGCTGGTTCAGACAACAAGCTCTGGTGAACCGACTGCCCACAACCTGCTGGGCAGAAGGAGAGGAAATACTGACATGATTGGACGATAAGGTTTCTGGATTTCTTTACAACCGAACCAAACCAGGTCTGTTTTAGTATAAGCAGCTCAAACATCATTGCTGAGGTTCTGAGTCTCTGTTGTGTTGTCGAGTGCAGTCGGCACCAATCACATCTTGCTGTTGTTTTCACACTGTTCCACTGATCAATGGTCAAAACAGAAGCCACAAAGAAGAGGACTGGTATCAAGGTTTCCAAGAAAACTGAGACTCTTTAACTGCAACTCATGAACGTGCCGAGACAAGAGGAAGAAAATAAAGAGTTTTAAGATTAAAATCACTTCAAAAACTGTTCAATTCAAGGGAAAAACATGCAGAGTTTTACTTTGCGTTCAGTCTGAATTCACAGCTTCCTGTTTCAGGACTGAACATACAAAAGTCAGTTAACCTGTTGAATGCCAGTGTAAAGCACACGGCGTATTGTTGCTGAAACTCTGAGCTCTGTGTGGACTCGAAAGAGAGAGAAACCTCTGGTCAGATGAATGATTACTAAACATGTCCAGTCACATTCTTCACAACGAGAGAGACAAA
Organism: Seriola dumerili; assembly: GCF_002260705.1. Taxonomy (NCBI): domain Eukaryota; kingdom Metazoa; phylum Chordata; class Actinopteri; order Carangiformes; family Carangidae; genus Seriola; species Seriola dumerili. Next base: position 94,639 of record NW_019175172.1, read on the forward strand.
CAAACAGAGAGAGGAGAGTAGAGGGAAGTGGAGCAGCAGCTTTCTCAGCAAATCCCAGCAGCTCATTAAACTTTGAGAAGTGACATAACTCTGCTGATTAAGAATTGATAGCGAACGAGACGTCACATTATTCATTACTTGTCAGCAGGAGTCACATCGCCTCGCTGGAAACCTTCTGCCATAACAACCAAAAGGCAAAGGGATGATTTAATTCCATAACACTGTGCGGCTGAAAAACTAATTACTAATTTCTGATTTGTGACTAAAAGGATTTCTGTTGCTTCACAACCTGCGGACGCAGCTCCGGATTAATAGATTTTTATTTCATCTTCGGAGTATCAATGGTTTCAAAACACAAATTATTTAAATGTCAGAGAGAAGCTGTGGGTTGGTGAGAGAAAATCTAATCAGCTAACAGTGAAATTAAAGTAATTATCTGTGACATTTTCACGTCGATTCATAAATAACATATTTTTTCCCCCGGGATTGAAAGATTTTAACACTCGGCGTCTGGCAGCTCTTTCCCAAAAAAAACAAAAAGAATGTGACACAATTTATTTACGGGGGTTTGTTCAGGATAAACCACAGAGGAAGAAGAACTGTTTGGATTGTTTTATTTTAGGATGGAGGAAATCACTGCAGCGATAGATAAGAAGTACTGAGCAGGAGGATTTACAGATTTAAACTAGAATGGCTCTCAGCAGAGCGCGTACCTCCGACAACACCAACACAGTTTGATCCCACCAGATCCAGATTATCACCTGGATCTGCACCAAACTGTGGAACGACCTCAACACCATAAATATGTCTAACTGACGAAAGTGTCGAAAAAATACCCTCTCACAAGAAAACCTCTTGCATCTGCCCCTTTAAGTGGATCTGCACCAACGTGTAACGGGTTCGTCATTGGCCCGTGAACCATCCGGCCGCCATGTTTGGTGCAAATCGTATCAGTACTTGTTGCGTAATCCTGCTGACAAACAGGTAAAAAGCAGGTGATAACATAGATCATGACAATACTCAGATTTGATTACACATTAGAGGTCGTGGTATTAGAGGAATAGGCAACATACTGTTAACTAGTTACCTGGTTAAGAGTCTCACAAAGGTCAGAAAAGGTTGAAGTTCCCTTTGAACATTGACACTATTTTCTGCTCGAGAAGATTTTAAAATACTTGGATGAAGTTAATTTCTAATAGCTCATTAAATTTCAGTAAATAACTGTGTTTTTCAGTAAAAAAAATTTAAAAAGCCTGAAACCTTAATTAAGACAAAAGTCGTTCTGAAGTGTCACAGTTCTGAACAAAGTAAAGAACATGTTGGATCAGGAGCGTCCTCCCAAGAGAAAACCACAGCGTCAGTGGTTTCAGCAAAACGCCCGAAAATAAAACATCGGACTTTTAATGAGGGAGACAGTCAACATGTGATTGTTCGTATTGTAACCGTGACAACAAGGGTCTCTAAACCTCTATGAAATAATAACTCTTCCTCAAAAACTGAGATGTTTTTAATGACCTTAACTGAGGATTTATTTTAACCCAAACCTTACGAAGACGTGTTCGTTAACGTGTTCTTATTATTGTGAGAAAGGGTCAGATGATACGGGTTTTGCCTTTCTTTGCTCCTTCCGGTCACGGAAGGCGTCTTATTTTATTACAGATTGTATTTTGACATGACTGTTTTGAATCATTGAATGACTTGTAGCCGCACGAACTGGCTGAAAAGAGAAACCTAAGAAAGAACAGGTGTCAGTCGCATCCATGTTGTTTGACTGACGGCTGATCATCTGAGGAAATGATGCAGAAACGCGACGACAACAAACCTAAACACTGCAGATTATCACTTTAAATGTCTTTTTTTGAGACGCAGCTCTGAACACTATCTTCAGTTCAACCGCGTTCACCTTTTCGTCCAGGTGTACATCACTTCCTGATGAGACGGAGCGAATGAAAGGCGGCAGCTTTGGCTCTTCAGGTTGTGGGACTGCAAATCTCTGCTCGACACTCTGAGGCTCACAGTGTGAGGATTAGTGTCAGACTGATGATTACAGATGGACAGACAAGCTGCTGTCTGGCAACCCAGAGCCTCTTTGATCTGTCCTGTCTCTCTCCAAGCACCGAAATTCATTTTAACAAGCATCAACTGTGAAAACTGGGCTCGACGGAGACAAACAAAAGAATCTCCCTGTGCGGTGATTCCAGGTGGTTTGACACTTTCATTCAAACAGCTGCTTATCAAACAGATCATCTCCACTCATCTGATTTTTAGGATTAACAGCCAAAACCTCTCAAGCTCGCTCTTCCAGATACTGGTCTTAAACATGCATTGAAAATCAATGCTCAATAAGAGCAGGGAGCAGACTACGTGATACCAGCCTGAAAACGGCCCGACAGACCCGGAGCATCGGGAACCACAATGAGCGCCGGCTACAACACCTCGTAGCATTGTGCTAATTCTATAATTTACCTCTGACTGTCAGTTTAAAGGATAAAATCATTGCATGTGAAACATTTATTTATACAGCAACTTTTTTTAAGAAAGGTCACAAAGTGTTTTACATCAAGATCCTGTTCAGAAATACATACAGATATAACGCCGAGAGCATAAATCCACCCGTCACCACCCTGAAGGCATCGAATGTTATAGAAGGATCGTTATCATATGACCGCACACACTTCTATTTGATCCTTCAAACTGGACTTCCTGGTTTTTGATGAGATAAAAAACTAGCAACAAAAAATCTGAGCACAGTTAATTTGCAGGACGTTGTTAGACAGACAGTGTTGAACTCTTGGTGACACAGTGGGCCTCTGTCTCGGTCGGGTAATCGTGACAATACAAGTTCAAACAATGGCTGTTAAACTCCAGAGGTCAGGTGGGTGCGACTGTGACTGCGACTCTGGGACGAGCCAGGACAGCAGCTCTCCTGCTGACGCCACCAGCTCAGCTTCAACACTTCAACACAACTTCCTGTCAAAATAACCTCAAGTCAAAAGTCCACTAACAGACGAGGCTAGTTTGTGCGCCGCTAAGTGGCACGCTAAGCTAGCTCTGTCTGTTTAGTTCAAACTGGACAAAACGTTCATGAGCTTTGTATTTGTAGCATCAGCTCCTGTCTTCACACTCTGTGTCTCTCTCGTTTAATTTAACGGCGTCCTTTCTTTTGGACTCTTTGGCTTCCTGTCGACTCAGATATCTGCAGCTCGTAAAGACGATTATTTCCATTGATTTGAGGAGAGAAACAACTCTAGTTTTAGTTTCTCATTCAGTCCTTGAAGAGTCTCAGTGACAGACCGTGAATGAAATGACACATATGAACAAGAACTGGAAAGAGAAACGGGCTCAGCCTCTTTCTGCTCGCGCTCCGCGGGATGAGGACGAAAATAGAGGTGCCGCAACTGACGGGGACGTGAGATAATGGAGTTCTGAATAAATCAGACGATGGTGATGTGCAGCTAAATGGAGACAGAGAGAGAGAGAGAGAGAGAGAGAGAGAGAGAGCGAGCTGCAGAGAAAGAGTGACAGAGGATCTGTGGATTCCTGTAAATACATGAGCATGTCTTACATCTCTGGGATTTACTCGACACTGAGTTAAACCGACCGAGGACCTTTGGGGTTTTTCTTTTTTTTTTTTTGCTAAAAAAATAAACACAGCAGTGTCGTCCTGTGTTGTCAGGTAGAGTTACTGTTGTGCAGAACAGGTCGACGACCTCGAATGCTCCTGAACACGAGATACAGGCAATAAAAAGCCAAAAGCTCCAGTTATTGTAATGGAATAATAATAATCTGACATTTTGGGATTCATTAGAAGATCAAAACTGCATGTTGACTACATACAATACTTTAGAACTACATGAAATCATATTTAAGCATAATCTATTTGGCCTGTATGGTAAATACCATATGGGCTCTAATGCCCTGAGCAACAAATCCCCAACTCTCCCTCTTTGTTTCCTGTCCCTCGTCACTATCCTCTCCGTCCCAGCTGACGTTCCTCCGTTCAAGCTCGCCACAATACAACTGAAGTGGTACGTCCTATTGGCTTTGGGAATGTTTGCAGCGTTAAGTGGTCCGTCAGTTGTATTTTAGTGGATCAGTGGTCTTTGGTTAAGGTCTGAGAAACTTTACTTTAGAGCAGCAGCAGAAGCTGAAGCTGAAGCTGAGATGAGAAGAGAAAGAAACTTCACAGCTAATTTTCTAATTCATTTTGATAAATACAAACAATATGTTTGAAACGTTAATTGTTGAAAATCAAAAGTCTACAAAAGTGCGTGACCTGAAACGTTAACAGCTGAGCGTTTAGCTCAGAATCGATTGTTGTGAAATGCATTCTGGGATACTGTTGTGTTGTGCAGATTGAGCCCTCCGGGATGAAGTTTGGGATTTTTTGGGCTCGACTTGATGAGTCTTCCCTCAGTGACTAATAGGCTCAAGTATAACTTTGCTTTCCAGTGAGTGAACAGCAGAGAGATCCACACACACTCCGACACACAACTGAAGGTCTAATGTGCAGAGAGAGTAAACAGGCCGAGAGCTGCTCGATGTGAGGGCGCCGTGATCCCTCTGGGAGACGCAGCCGTCAAATAAACTCACAAACAAACTAAACTCCCACAAACTGAGCTCAAACATGAAGAACAAAACTACAAGTTCACATCAGCTGCAGTGTCTGATTAGACTCCTGCTTGAGTCTTCACATGTGCATAAAGTGGATGAAAAGACGAAGTAATTCACATTTTCTTCTGCAGATTTTCTCAAAATTTGATTAAAAGTTGCATATGTTCTTCTTCTTCTGTGTTTTATTTGAAGTGTTGATCCATAAGAAGATATATTTGTGGTTCGTCTCAGTGTAGTTTTACATCTCCTCTCTCAGGCTTCTCTCTGGAGCTCTAGTAACAACCAGTCTGTGAGCCAATCAGAAGAGAGGAGCCTCATACATACACTGGGTAAACAAACTGGCATTTAAAGGGTTAAAATCCTGAAAAGGATCAAATATTTGGTCGTTATGATCAGGACTGATGATGGTTAAAAGATCTAACTCTGTGAAAGTGGGAAAATGTTTTGTCCTCTCAGGAAACTGTACGTGTTTTAAAAGGACGGCTGGTTTTAAGGCTCAGTTTCTGAATACAGGCTGTGTGCATTTCTCTGTGGACTGAGGCTTTGATACTTTCACAGTATTAATATAGAAGCTAGAGCTGATCTATAATCACACTACACACGGACAGCAAATCAAACGTCAGTCAAAAGTCGGGCAGGAGAGCTGTGATCAGGTGAGGGGAGAACACCTGTGTGGGCGGACTGTGATAACAATCAGGTAAACATGGTCTCTGTCTTTTGCTCAGCATTGCATGAAATGTTAATGTACTACAGTTGCTAATTCTGGACTTCAAATCTTTGTACAAAACAAATAAATAAACAAAAGAAAAGAGAAAACAGCAGCCCGGAGGGAAAACGCTCAAACTACAAATAAAACTAAAAGAGAACGAGACAAAAAAGCAACATTTTAAAAATAAAGAAGGTTTTCTGGGGAAAATGAATTTGGATGAAGCAGCAGGAAGAAATGAAGGAGCGTCAGGGAAAGAGAGGGATCAAAGAGGGGGACAGAAAAACAGACGAGAAGAAAGAGAAGGAGGGAAAACGAACAAGAGAAGACGGATGTTTTACAAGCAGCAGTTTAGAGAGGAAGAGCTCGACAAGTGCAACTACTGAGAGGGAGAAAGAGCGGGGGGGGGGTTATGGTGCAGGAGCGCAAACAGCGAGAGAGTTAACACACACACACACACACACACACACACACACACACACACACACCTCATCTCCAGGACTCATTAAACCTTCACCTCTGACCTCTGCCTGTTAGAATCTATGTGGTCTTATAAAAAAATAATGACAAGTGTGTATTTACATGTGTGTGTGTGTGTGTGTGTGTGTGTGTGTGTGTGTGTGTGTGTGTGTGTGTGTGTGTTTGCTCTCTCTCCATAATGAGTCGATATATTTGGACTTATTAAACACTGAAGCAGAGCCAGTGGCCATATGGCTAATAGAGCACTGATAGCTGCCTGTGTGTGTGTGTGTGTGTGTGTGTGTGTGTGTGTGTGTGTGTGTGTGTGCGTGTGTGTTTTAGGCAGATGAACACATTATGTTACTGTTGAATGTTCTGACCAAATCGGTTGCACCTTCAACAATAATGTCAGCTTTAATTAATTCCCCTGATAGAGAGAGAGAAAACATACATGAAATGGCCAAAAGTATGTGGACAAACCTGTGCACATACTTTAGTCTACTTGTGGTGTTGAGCTGAATTGAAGACACGTGTGAGCGCTGCAGCTGGATCCCTGTGGTTCCACAGGTTCAACATGGACGTGAACTCTGAGGGGAGAACAGCGGGAAGAGACGAGGCTGCCACTTACTTCATCATTTCATTAAGTTCAAGTGAATCCTTCTGGAAAGTTTTTATTTTTATCTTCCAGGAATCAAGTTTAGTCATGAAGCAAAATGAAACTGAAAAGAAAAGTGAATCTTTTGGGACAGCTGGTGAAACAAAACAAGACCGAAGCAGCTAAACTCCTCGTGTAAAACTATTTTAAAAACCTGCAAGTTACAGGAAGAGGAAGGAGAGAAGGGAGGACAACCCACATGACAACGACCCACTACATGAAAGTCTTTCCGTCCGTCCTGAGACTTCAAGCGCTCGATGGCATTTCCCTCCTGTAGCTTCCCCTCCCTCGACCACTCCTCTCTCTCTCTCTCTGCTACAGTCAAAATGGCTGGAGGTGTAAAACTCTCTTTATGCTCTTCATGCAACACGCGGTGTCGCTTCGTTTAACGGCGTCCGCACAGACCGAGGCCGGGGAAGTAAATGTCATGAATAAACGCAGAAAACGTTCACGTCCCGCGGACGATAACATGACGTGTCACATTACATTCATGTAGCAGACGCTCTCCTTCCAAAGCCACAGTGATGAATGTGTGATATGGATGAAAAATTAATTGGAGACTTTGCGTTGTACTGTGCTCAAGAGTTAATTAAAGGGCAACACAGAAAGTAGCAGCGATTGAGTAACTGGAGTTAATGTGTTAAGGAAAGTAAAGAAGTGAGAAGAAGAGGAGAATCAGAAATGGAACAAAAGCAGAGAGGAGAAAGAGAAGTGGAGAGAGGGAGGACAGAAGCGAGTGAAAGGTGCGTGTTGTGATAACGAGCTGACAAGTCGTACAGTATGAAACCTGACCTCTTAATTAAACTGCCGACCTCGTTTCATCCGCGCTGTCCTCCTCCAGACTGATGATGCGCCATCGCCCCGCTCCGGCGAGCGCGGCGTTACATCATGTCAAACGCCAGAGAGCAACACGCTGACAACATGAATTAAACTGTACACGGCGTAATGAATGAAATATGAATAAATATAACTGGACGATGAATAAAACACGCGGCGTTATGTAAAACGGATTATACAACACAGGAAATACGTTTATCTGGTGACAATTGTGCTTTTTATTCAAGTACATTCACACTTTTCATCAGTGTGTCCACTGTCCTCACAAATGTCCTCACTCCCCCAGCTCCATGAAAAATCCTCATTTTCCAAAAATAAACCAACTTTATAAAAGGTCAAAACTTTTCCAAGGTGGTCCGCACAATCCCAAAATGTACTTATTATCCAATTAAGTTTGTCTTCAGTTTTCATATGTCCTCACTCCCCCACCTCCCGTAAAAAGAGGTCCTCACATGAAATGTCCTTAACATCATAAAACTTTTCTAAAGGTCAACACATTTTCACAGTTGTCCTCTCAATCCTAAAATGTCCTCACTTTTCTCAAATGTCCCAACTTTTCCAATGTCCTCACAAATCTTCTCACAGCCCAAAGGTGTCCTCTCTTTCTCTCAAATGTCCTCATTTCCTGTCTCCATTTTTCCACTTGTCTAAAAAGGGTCAACACTCAACACTAAATGTTCTCACTTTCCAAACATGTCCCCGCAAGTTCCCTCACGTACAAAATGTGTTCTCATCGTTAAAAAATGTCCTCACTACTCAAAACATGGCAAAACTTTCCGCAAAATGTTCTCACTTTTCCAAAATATCTTCTCTGTTTTTTGCTCATGCAGATTCTGTCTCATGTCCTAAAAAGGTCTGCAGTTTAAGAAACGTCCCCTCTGTCAAGGTCTTGGCTAAGATAGTCATGTGACGTCACAAACACACTCGGCTGTACCACCTGACGACCTCGTCCTGCCTCTGAAGGCGACACAAAACATCCACCACAAAACTGGTGCGTTAGAGAAAAATTCACCTTGTTACCTGATGAAAAACGAAACCAACAAAAGAACAAAAGCGACAAGTGAAAATAGGATTCAAACACAAACAAACTTCAGAGTAAGAGTCTGATATTTACGGCAGCTTGAAGCCAAAGAGATCAGAACGACCTTTCTTCTTCGTCTGTTCATTGTTAGCATGAATAACCGTCACTCGTCGGGAGCTTGATTCTATAAGCAGCAGCACTTAGATGTTTACTCTCTGATTCTACTGCTGCTTTGTCTCATAATGTACACAGAGCAGCACATTTACATCTCCTACACACTGGATATAGGTTTTAAATAGTACACATAAAGACGCACAGTGTAAACAGACGGACTCTCCTGTTCTCTGTCAGCGTGGTCCAACACGTCGTCAGCGTATTGTCAGTGTAAGCCAACACAATGTGCAGAAAGCAAATCATAAATAAAAAGGAGCGACAAGCGAGTATGTAAATTATTGTATTTTAAGCAACAAAGTCTGTTGGTCCGGATTCAAGGATCCTCAGAGTCTGGAAAACCTGGCGCCATCATCAGGGTCAAACTGTTAACAGCTCTCAGCTGTACTTTATGTTTAGTGGTTATCAACAAAGGTTAGCATGCTAACATGCTGAACTAAGAGGGTGAACACCCCCCCCCCCCCCCCGGGCTCACTCTGCAGAAATACCACCACAAATTGTTTGAAGTGTGATTTACACTTTCATGGTATTTCATGGCGTATTAGTATTTCCTATTATTAGTGTTTAAAAATGCAACATTCAGCATCTTTTTAAAATCGTGTTTCCCTGAGTTTTCTCCGTAACATTTTCCCTTAAATCACAGCAGGACTCGTACTTCCTCCCATGAAACCTTTGCAGTCCCCAGAAGCTCCAAACCAGAATGGAAATCGCTGTCGAACATGCCTGCCAGTGTGTGTGTGTGTGTGTGCGCGAGTGTGTGTGTGTGTGCGTGTGTGTGCGTGTGTGTGTGTGTGTGTGTGCGTGTGGGTGCGCTCACAGGAAACAGAGGAAACAGAGGAAACAGGGACATGGAGGACACGTGTTGTCGACAGTTGGAGGGCAGTAAAACAGAGAGAGGAAAAGAGAGAGAGATGGTGGAGGATGGAGAGGCGGGCGAGAGACATGACAACAGACTGGCAGGCCGATAGAGAGAGAGAGAGAGAGAGGCGTAGTGATGGACAGATATAAGACAGAAGGATGGAGAGAGGGAGCAGAGACAGATGGAGAAAGAAAAGGGCAGAGATGCAGATTCATAATTGAAACTGAACTGATGAAGCAGTGAAAGACGACTTCCTCTTTTCCTTTCCTTATCTCCTCGTTTCCTCCCTTCCTACTCATCATAACCCTTTTTGCTTTTTCCCCTCATCCTCATTTCCTTCACTACCTCCTCCTGTCCTACTTCCTCCTCTCCTTTCATCCCTCCTATATTTTACCTACATCTTCTTTTCCTTCCGTGCCCCCTCTTCTCCTTCCCTACCTCCTCTAACCTCCTACTCTCCATCACTACCTCCTACTCTCCTCTCCTTAGCTTCCTCTTTCTGTGTCCCTACCTGTTCCCTCCTCCCCCCTTTCTTCCCCATATCTCCTTCCCTATCTCCTCCTTTATTTTCCTTCCTCCCTATCTTCTCCTTTCCTTAACCACTTTTCTCCTTTACTTTCCTCCTCTAACTCCTTCTCTCCTTTCTCTTAATGATACCAGACTTCTGACTTTGTCATAACAACATATTTTGGTGCCATGAACATCATGAAAACCTAAAAATGCTGCTTGAATCATCTCCTTTTCCATATTTATGATGATTTGATTTATAAAGGAGGCGACTGAGGAAACATGAGGAGCGTCAGCCTCGTTTCACTGCCTGTCTCTTTAACATACATGTGACATGAAACAATGGGAGGAGAGGGGGCGGGCCTTAAAGTTGATTGACAGGTGATGAAATATGATGAAGGATGTGCATAAAACAGAACGCTTATTGCCTCAAGGCAAAAAGTTGCGTGATGTAGCTCAGCTGCCAGCAGCCATTAGATCACCCTGTGTGTGTGTGTGTGTGTGTGTGTGTGTGTGGCTGGAGATAAAACGCTCACACTGCGTCCTGTGACTTTAATTGCCCAACATCTGTACACTCATTAGAAGGGAGAGAGAGGTAGAGATAGAATGGAGAAAAGAGAGAGAATAGGCGATTCTTCTCCTGGTGTTGTTTTCTCAACATCTGTGCTGCTGTGTCTGTGTGTGTGTGTGTGTGTGTGTGTGTGTGTGTGTGTGTTTCCATGTATGCAGATGTGGGTTTGTGCGGGTATTAGAGGACACACACTCCGCAGTGGGGGGCCATTAAACGGCGATTGGCGGCGACACTCCAGCACAGCGGGGGGGGGGTCGGGCTTTTGTGATCATGTGCGAGCATGTAAATAGATATAATTGTCGCTCTCAGGCATCTGCTGAGCGAGGGACGCCGTCCACTAAACCGGTCACACTCTGTGCTGCTTTCTGATTGGTCACATTTTGGAGTCATTAAATCTTTTTACAGATTAAATATTCAGGCAATTTAGTTTGATGATGATATTAGTGAGAAATTAGACTCATTTATTTTGAAGTGTTGATCAATAAGAAGATATATTTGTGGTTCATCTCAGTGTAGTTTCACATCTCCTCAGGCTTCTCCCTGGAGCTCTAGTAACAACAGGTCAGTGAGCCAATCAGAAGAGAGGAGGCTCTGATACTTTCACAGTATTAATATAGAAGCTAGAAGCTGATCTATAATCAAACAACACATGGACAGAGACCTTTAGACTGGAGGAGCTTTGATCTTTTCTTCTGTTTGTAAAAACACAGGCAGGTTGAACAGTCACTTCATGTTTGTAAACAACTAATTTAAACAGCAAATATGTTTTCAGAGAAACAAAATGCCACCAACATTTATTTTGTTTTATCTATATAATGAATCATAATGAAGGTTTCGTCTGTATGGATTCTGTCTGATTATAGCCCGAGGACTAAAATGTTTAGTTCAGGTTATGGAATAGTGTGTGGGATTTTTTGGTTTTCATGACATAAAATATTCATACTAAATGTTCAGTGTCACTATATTTATTTCTCCCTATAATATCCCTACTGTACCGAAGGCACTAACAGCACAGACTGTTGTCTTAAATACATAATTAAGTCAACAATGACCTCCAGCATGAGACGGGACGTGTTTACTTTATTAATATTTAACCAAAGTCACGATCATGAGGAGCCCGGTCTCCTGTTCTTTGTGCGACTTGCATGTGGTTCAAAAATGTAGTAATGCCTTCATTAGAAAGAAAACGTTGCCTCTGAACATAATCCAGGCAGTAATTACATTTCCCTCAAAAGATAATTAGTAAAACAAATTAGCTGTATATAAACATAATTCCTAGGACAGGAAGAAAAATAGACCAGTGACAATGCACCATTATAACTGCTGAAAAATATAAAATTATAAAAGTTATAAAAGTTTCTTATAATCCAGTTTAATAACTAAGAGAGAGTGTTGATGAAATCAGCCTGAAACAGACCCTAACCCAGAATGCAGCAGGAGAGCTAACAAGAGTGTCACACAGCAGAGCAGCTGAAGCTACAGTTGACAGAAGACGAGCCGCCATCAGGGTCTGTCAGACTGAGCTCAGCGGCTGACATTGACCGACACATCGATCGGACTGATGAAGTCCACTTCACTGTAATCAATTACACAATCAGAGCAGCATTTCACTGTCAGGGCGAGGGGGAGGGGGGCAGGCAGTCGCTACACAAGCAAGAGATGTACAAACCGTCAGGATAGACTCCATTTGGTTTGATTCATTTGTATTTATTTCTAATTATTATCTCTTTATTATTATTATTTCTGGTCTTTTTTTATGTATTGCTGTTGGGTTATAAGGTAGTATTTAAGTAAGTATTTTAGTTCAAAGCCACCAGGAAGAACAAGAATAATGAAACAGGAGTCTAAAGATTTACCAATGTACCAATCTGCTAATCACTCAAAATATTATCATAGAATTCCAGGATAGGGTTCAAAGTTGTAAGATTATTAATTCGCTGTTTATACACAAAAATACAGCATGAAAATGTAAGAAAATAAAACTATTATACAGGCTCACTTTGCTCAGAGATGGTTTTATATTCCCTCCCGACTGAAGTACGGACTCATGTTGTTTGAAACTTGGTCTGGGCCAATGATGATTATTTCTGTTTTGTGCGAATTCAACTGTAATAAATGTAGTGACATCTGGTCTTTGATAGCAGTGCAGCGTATCCAGATTGAATTGACACATAGAGCTGGGTGTCGTCTGCGTAATGATGTAGGCAACAATCTTAATAATGGCAGGAATAATGTTACCGAGGGGGAGCATAAATATACAAGCTAAACAACATGGGACCAAGGATAGAGCCCTGTGGAACCCCACACAACAACAATGAAACAAAATCATAAATGGTCCCCCTGAAAGATCTCCCTGTAAGATACGAAGAAAACCAACTGTGGGAAGTTCCACCTATGCCGACCCAGTGCTTCAGCCTGTTGAGTACAACGGTATGATCGATGGTATCAAAGGCGTCTAACAACACTGAAATAAAATGATGGAAAGAGTCTGCTTTCATCATAATATCATCGGTGAAATGGATCGAGAATGTCATAAGCTTCCACTACTTTAATTCATCAATTAATTTCATCAACTTTTTCAATGATTTTTGAAACAAAAAAAGGGGCAGAAACCAGGTCAGAGGTCTGAGTCTCATTTACAATGGAGAGAAGAAAAGGGGAAGTTACTTCTAATACCTCAGATAAGGTCACATGTGACGATATCAAGCAGGTAGATGGAGGTAAATTCACTCAGTAATGTAAGGAAGAGGGTTTAAAGGAGATAGGAGGAGTTGTAGAGGCTTTGATGTCCTCAAACTGTTCAACAAAGTAAGTTAAAAACTTCTCACAAGCTTCAACAGAGGAGGCCGAACCGTTTGAAGTAGCAGGGTATCAAACAGAACTCTCGACTTCTCAGGTTTGTAAAATATTTAAGTCTCACTTTTTTGATGAATAAATTACAAGCAGATAATAACTTTCATATGAAGGAGGTGGACTTGTAGGTTTGTTTTCCTCTAACCTACGTTCTGCTCTTCTACATTCTCTTTTTAGTTGGAGAGTATCCTCGTTTACCCAAGGTGACGGTTTGACCGACACCTTGACCCGGCTTTAATGGGAGCGATGCAATCTTGCTGACAGAAAATAACAATACAGCACATGCAAGGTTTCACAGTTTAAACAGGAGAACTTCAAAGATGGGAGATTTCTCCACTGAGATAACTTACTATGCAATTTCGGTGCATGTCTTTATCTGATCTCCTTGCACTTACGGAAAAGATGCAGTACTCAGTTCTTACTGCTGCACTTAAGCTTTAGTGTTGTCCCTCATTTGTCAGACGCTTTTATCCAAAGCGACAAATGAGGAAATGTACATGTCAAATGCTTTTGCAGAGCCACCTCCACAAACAGTGAGACTGGGACAATTAAGAAACAAAGCATGTCTCAGAAACTCCACATTGTAAGTGGTAAGAAAATCATTTAAGGCTTCATATTTTCCTCTTCTTCTTCTGTGTTTTATTTGAAGTGTTGATCCATAAGAAGATATATTTGTGGTTTTAAGAACCAACATTTAGCTGATAATCCTTCTGTACTTCTACTTGAGCAGGATTTTCAATGCACGACTTCTACTTTTACATTGTTGTAAGGTACCACAGTAAAGGTTCTGAGTACTGCTCCCACCTCTGACATCGGACTTATTACTGCGAACACTCAGTTAACACGTTCAGCAGACCTCAGCTTCGATACCTACATATATCCATCCACAGAGCCAGGACTGAGTGCCAAAGTTCATTCTTGGTCATGGTTTTCCAGAGCTTTCAACCAGGACTCTTCAACTAAATGTAGTTCTCTTCCATCTAATGTGTTTATTCTGGAGGTAATAAGAGAAGAGCACTGTGTGTATAGGTTAGTTGTTGGTAAACACACTGTGCGAGGAGATGAACAGACTGAGGATGAAGGTCATGTGGGTTGCTGAGGAGCAACAAATTGAACAAGAACTGACACACACAGGAATTTGTGATCAATACTCAGCAGTAAACATGTGTTTTTTCCATGTGAAAGCCTCATTAAAAAGCTGTTTTTGCACCAAACTCCTTGCATGAAATCGACTGTTTTTGTACGTGAAGTTTCTGAAATCAAACTCAAACCAAAGAAGATCAGGGAAAGTATGACACGACGTTTTACTGGAACATCATCCGACAAATCATCTTCCAAAACCTCTGAGTCATGGTTCAAAATTTCTGGGAACAAAGAACACTGCAGCATTTGACGAGTGCTGATATTAAAATTTGGCCGGAGTGATAAATTATTAGAAGTGGGTCACCAGCTGTCAGCTCGGAGGGAAAACGCTGCGCCTCATTAAGCCTCCGATATGATTTTTTTAATATTTTTTTTTTACAAGATAAGAAATCTGCAATGAAATTGAATTCAGGACACTTCCTGTTGGATATTTTCTCTTTGTTCCAAAGGGCAGGATAATATCTGGACTTTGGAAAGTTTGCCTCTGATCAGTGATGCAGACAAACCTCTGCAGGTAAAACTCTACCTTTGATTTGCTCATCTGTAACATCAGACCCATGTTAACGCTGCTGCTGCTGCTGCTGCTGCTGCTGCTGCTGCGAGTGTCAGGAGAAGTTTGCAGAACGAGTGTTTCTGCTGGAGATGATGGTTTTATATTTAAACAGCGTCCTCTGCTTATCTTGCAGAGGAGGAGTGTGTTTGTGTCTGTGGCACTCAAGCCTTCATTAAACAGCATATTAGCACTGCACGTAGAAACCACGTATCTCCGACATGTCCGTATCCTGAGCTTGTTGACAATATTGCATTTAAAATAATGTTCCATCATCATTCCCATCAAATCTGAAATGATCGTGTGTTTTATAACACTACAGAATTCCAGCATGCACCACAGCTGTGTACAGACACAGTCTGAATGTAGTTCCTAGTTTTAGGATCAAATTAACTTTATACTTTAAACTTTTTCTTGGGCTCAGCATCATCATCATCATCATCATCATCAGAGAGGATTCATCTCCACTCACACCTCACAGCAGCTTCACAGTCATTCACACATTAAACCTCATGTTCACAAATTCAACAGTAAAAAGAAACCCAATTAAAAACGGACACAATAATAAAGCCAGTAAAATGTTGCACATTTTATTATTTTATTTTCTGTCTCTTTGAGCCTTTATGCTTTATGCTCTATCAATCAATCAATCAATCAATCAATCAATCAATCAATCAATCATAAACCTCTCTGGAAAAGTAAAACTAAATGAGAAAACATTTTAAATGAACCAATCTTTGAGATACGTGGTTTTCATCGGACACTGACGTGGCAGGTGTTTCTGTGTACATGTGCACCCTCGTGCAGCATAGCCTTCTATCTATCCATCATATGATGATTACATGTCCTCTACTATGCGCGTGCACGCGTCCACACATGCACGTTTGATACAGGCAGATATAAGCGCGCGCGTGTGAGTGATGACTCTGACACTTTTTCTTCCACGTGCCCGTATAGGTCTGTTTGCGCACGTGTAGTCTGTCTGTGTGCTCGCGCGTCCGTGCAGTTGTGTGTGTGTGTGTGTGTGTGTGTGTGTGTGTGTGTGTGTGTGTGTGTGTGTGACTGACACACTGACCTCTCTGCCCGTCTGTCTCGGAGTGATCCGGGTCCTGGTTAGCACGGAGCTCGGGTCCCGGAGCCGCTCACAGATCCCGACTCCTCGCTCTCCGTCTCCCCCTCGGACCGGACGGAAACCACGGGGACAGTCACGCGGCTCTCGCGTGCCATTTGAAGAAAGAATTCATAAAAAATAAAACTCAAAAAACAAGCCGTGTGTCAGGAGATGGTTGCGAGTTTAAATCCCCATCCTCTGAATCCTCTGCGCGTCCGTCCCGCCGGAGCCTCCTCTGTCTCTCAGACCTGCGCGCGGTGCCGGTTCTTCCTTTGCGTTTTCACGGTTTTAGGAAACAAATAAAAGAGTTCCGCTTCGGAGCCGCTGTCACTGCGGATCAGCGGAACGCGCCGGTGAATTCGGGCATGTGTCCAGCGAACGAAGCGCGCCGAGGAACCGAGAATGTCCGAAGCTTTAAAGACAGACAAACCGTCCTCTGCGCGGGAAAGACAGAGCGGGGAGGTTTAGTTTCTCTCCTCTTCTTCTCCTCCTCTCTGCTCTCTCTCTCTCTCTCTCTCTCTCTCTGTTGTCGGTGTCTCCGTCCGTGCGCTCTGGACACGGACACGGGAGTGAGGCGTTTTACGCACGGCGCGTAAAACCCTACTGGAGGATCAGGGGTGGAGGCGAACTGAGGGAGGAGGAGGATGAGGAGGAGGAGGAAGGGAAGAAGAGGAGCTGCTGGTGGTGGTGGGTTATAGGAGGAGGAAGAAAAGAGAAGGTGGAAAAACAAAACGGGGGAGTTGATGAGAGATGAGGAAAAAGGGAGTAAGTGGTTGTTGAGAGAGGAAGAGGAAGGAAGATGAGAAGCAGGGGAGGAGAAAAAGAAAGAGAGAAAGGGGGAGGAAAAGGAATGAAATACGGAAGCAAGGGAGAAAGTCATAAAAGGAAAAGAGAGGCAGATGAATAGGAGGAAAAGGAGGAGTAGAGGTATACAGTAGGAGAAAAGGGGAGGAAATAAGAGAAGGAAGAAAGAGAGAAAGGAAGTCAAAAGGGAAAAAGAGAGGAGGAGAGAAGGTGGAAAAAGGAGTGGTGAGAAAGAAAAAAGAAGGAGAAAAGGAGGTAAAGAGGAGAGGTGAGGAGGAGAAAAGGAAGGGAGGAAGAACGAGTTAAAATGCAGCAGCTGAGCGTGTGAGAAGGAAAGGAATGAGGGAAGAGGATGAAGGAGGAAAAGGAGGAAAAAAAGGAGGTAGGAGAGAGGAAAGTGAGGGATGAAGGGATAAGAGAGGAGGGGGAGAAAGATGCGATAAATCCGAGCAGCGGACGAGGGGAAGGAGGGAAAATGTTTATTCAAATGTTGGCGTCTTCACTTCTCACCGTAAAGTCCTCTGAAGGTAAAGCTGCTGTAAATCCTCCTGAGAGAGAGAGAGACAGAGAGAGAGAGGTGGAATCAATACATGAGCATCACACACTTTTCTTCATTTTTACACACACACACACACACACACAAACCTCCTCCTCACCTGCAAACACGAGTTTAGCATCAACTTTTTAATGAGTCTGTGACTATGTGTGTGTGTGTGTGTGTGTGTGTGTGTGTGTATAGCTTCTTTGTGAGGACTTATGTCACCACTGAAGTCATATTCAGTCTTTACTTGTTGTTGCCAAAAACACATCAACACCTTATCTCACACTCACCTGTGAGACGTTAGCTCGATGTAGCGCCAACATCCTTCAGAGCCAGTCACGGATATTAAAGGGGGGGTTTTACATAATATTTGATTGGGTGTTTCCAAATGAGGTCTCGGACAGATACCTAAAGGTATTCAGCTGAATTGAAGGAGACAGTTGTAAGTTTTGCTAGTGCTACATAGCTAATGTTAGCATCAACAGTCCAGAAGAAACGTTGCGAGTTCAGCACCGACAGCCGTCGCCAGAGATGGAAAGCAACCCTCTTGTATTTGTTCTATTGTCTATAATGAAGTTAGCATGCTAACCAGCTAGCTACTTACACCTAAAGTTAGCATTAACAGCTAAAAGAAACATGAGTTCAGCATCAAACTTCATTCCTTTACCAAGTTAACTCTTGCTTTGCTATTTTCCCATCTTTTATTTTCTTACGCTGAAGTTAGCATTCTAACTTTGTCTCATCACTTTCCGATACCGAGTCACTGTAGTGTCCAGTCCGCTGCTCAGGGGATGTATCGTAACCTCTTGTGTTGTAAACGCAACAATGGCTGAAGCTCTTGGCAAGCGACCACATTTGGCGGCAATAGCACCTTAAATGAGTAACTGGGGGGATTAACTGTGATGGTTGAGGTTAGGATGAGGGGCTAGGGAATGCATCAAGTCAATGACGGTCCTCACAAGCATACGAAGACAAATGTGTTCGTGTGTTAGCAGCTAAAGACGCCCTTTTGTGACGTCTCTTCTCTCCTGAGCTTCACCTCAGCAACTGTTTTTTCAGGTGCAGTAAATGTGAACATATGATAAAATATGGTAAGTAATGACTCTGCTGCTTTCAGGACAGCGAGGAAGGAAATGTTTCTGCCACAATCAAGCAGTGCAGAGCAATTTTCATGTAAAAAACAAAACACGGATCTGCACTCATTGCCTGCCTGTTGCTATGTAAACATGCTAGTAGTCTGCAGGCACGCAAGCCGCCGTGTGACACTGTGATGCAGATTACACACGAGAAAACAGACAAAAACTTTTCTATTCTTAGATCTTTAGCACTAGCGGGGAAAAAGCTTATAAAGCCTGTCCTCAGGATGGCCAGGTTTCCATTCAAATGTCTCACACATTTTACACACAATTTACAAAAACAAAATATATATATATATCCATCCAGTATTTATTCAGATATTAGATAAGCAGTAGATGAAACAAATTCTCCAGTCAGTGATATGAAACCACCACAGAAGAAGAGCCTGCAACAAGATGGTGTAATTAAAAGAGCTCCAGTCTAAGATCAAATGTAAAAAAAACAAAAACAAACAGAAAACTGTAGAAATGTGATTGAAATGTGATATTTATGTTTTTTGAGGAAGGTTACAGGTCTAATGTTTATTTGCCAAGCTTGTTTTCCAATTTACTTTGTTGCTTTCTGCATTTATTGATTCACCAACTCTTTCACCTGAGTCAAGTGTAAAACCTTATTTGTGACATCCTTGAGTTTTTTTTTTCACACAAAGTGAAAACACACATAGAAACTGTTGGACTGATGGTTCGCACTTAGAGTTTTTTCTGTGGCTGAGTGCAATAAATAAATCAACAGAATGACATTAAGTAGAGCACATACTCCTGCCAAGGCCAAACAATCCAACATGTCTGTCAGACCCAGATTATTATCGGGATCTGCACCAAATTGTACAAACTAATAGATTTCAACACCATCAATATGTCTGTCTCGCAATGTTTAGGAAAGGCCCCTTTAACCAGATCAGCACCAAAATTTAATTGGTTTGTCTGTAGCCCCTCCCCCAGCCCTCCACCAAGTTTAGTGCATATCACTTTAGTACTTTTCACGTAATCCTGCTGACAAAGAAGAGCAGAGTTAAAATACAACTTTAAATTTACACCTGAGCAGGTGCACGTCCTTCTGACATGTTGCTTACGGGAGAGAGAGAGAAAATTACCTTGGACAGATTACATCAAAGTTGAAGTTTGTCATCACTGGACATGCTAATGCTAATGCATGGTAATGATGTTAGGAGGTCATAGTGAGACATGATGAGACTTTCAAATGTATTGCACTTCTTTTAGCATGTTAGCATACTCACGTTAGCATAATAGCATGCTTAATTTAATACCATCTTGAAAGCAGTAGTTGGCTGCCCCCTGTGGTTGAAAGCATCAGGCCTGTTTCACCTCTGGGTGTGGTCTATTGAACCTGTAACCACACCCAATGGTGATGTCACAGTGTCCTGGAGTACACCTGTGCCCTCACTGGAGCAAGGTGAGAATTTAAACCACTAGGGGGCAGCAGAAACAAGATTTTCACATGGTTGTGTTCAGGTGAAATTCGAAGTAAAGCTGATGCTGAGAGGAGATCAGGCATCAGTTTTAGTGGACATTTTTACCTGCAGGTTGCGCCACATGAGAAGTCAGAGGATCATCGAAGGCATTTGGATTCATCCTCTGGAAACAATGAACGTCTGCAGCAGATTTCATTTTCAGTTCGGGTTGGACCAAAGCTTTGAACTGACTGACTGACTGAAATCTGTTGTTTCTGCATGACCGACCCCACAGCCAACAATGTAAATGAGAGGGTTGGGATCACTGGAGTCTGCTTAATACATGTCTTTGAGTACATACTCGAAGCGAAATAAAACTAAAATAATAGCAGAAGGGCATTTACGCTGTAATTTATGCCCCAGTTGTTGACCTCGGCAGCAGTACAGTACACTCCTGTTGATACAGCTCATGGAGACAAAATAAAAACATTTTCTGCCTGACCAGTTAAATTATTCTGTGCAGTAAAACAACTGCCAGTCGTGCATGAAGGTAAAACATCTTCACTCATCACACAGAAAACAGAGGATTTGGAAGCTGCAGCGAACAAAGTCATTTCCCTGACAGACAGACTGGATGAAGCGCAGAGTATCAAGTCAACTAACGACAAGCTGTCAATCATGTTTAATAAGTCTGCAGGTCCACGCTCAAGAGCTACAACAGCAGAAGGAACTGCACAGGAAACATGTTTGGTTTTTTTGTTAAAGGAACTGCAGTGCACTCAGGCTGTTTTTCAGCAAGACTTCCTTTTCACATTTTTATTCCACACATTCACCCATGGAGATTCCCAGCAGTCCCCTGTCAGCCATGGACCGACTCAAGTGCAGGTTAAACAATTTGCATTGTACAGAACAGCAGTTTTTGTCACCACATCAACCAGAAGCCATGAGCTGCTTCTCTAAACTCTTAAAGCTCCATGTTTCTTCTTCTTCTGTGTTTTATTTGAAGTGTTGATCCAAGAAGATATAAAAACCATCTCAGTGTAGTTTTACATCTCCTCTCTCAGGCTTCTCTCTGCAGCTCTAGTAACAACAGGTCGGTGAGCCAATCAGAAGAGAGGAGGCTCTGAGCCTCTCTTCTGATTGACTGACTGTTTTCTGAGTGATCCGATAAAAATATATCAGATTTCAGGTAAAAACACTGAGTAAACAAATCCTGCAAGGTTTGGATGGTGGGTCCAGGTGGGCGGGGCTTGGTGACTGCTTTGTTGTGACATCACAAAGTTCCAGAAGTCCTGACGGCTGGTTTTAAGGCTCAGTTTCTGAATACAGGCTGTGTGCATTTCTCTGTGGACTGAGGCTTTGATACTTTCACAGTATTAATATAGAAGCTAGACCTGATCTATAATCACACTACACATGGACAGAGACCTTTACACTGGAGGAGCTTTAAGACAGAATTTAAAGTAACATACCACAGTTCCTTTTGCTCACCAAGAAACTTTTTACGATTTAAAAGCAGCAGTGTGTCGTGATTTATGAGGCGAATGCTGCATCGATGGACTGAGTATGTTTTCATGATTTCTTTTCTCCATTCTCCATTGATTACTTCATCACATGTATGTGAAATAACTCCAGAACATGCTCCTCTTTTCATCATTGTAACCACAGCCAGTTAACGTCACACTGTTGTTGGAAGATGGGAACAGAATGAGCTCTGCGGTTTCTTGATTGATTCTGCATAGAAAAAAAAAAATGGGAATGGAAAATGGGTTCCACACTGAGGCCCGATTTTTGTCTTGTATCCATCTTCCTGATGTTAGGTCTGAAAATGAGCCTCAAACTTTAAGCTATCTCTGCCTCTAATCCTGAATATTGTTAACACGGAGCCGTCGGTGGCGACAGTTCACAGTCCTGGAGCTGAGACTGTTGCAGACGATGGCAGATAAAATAAAGGAACTGCTGTAATCACCATTTACACTCTGCTAAATGGATCCTTTTATCCTGCACGTATTACTGTGAATGGAGACCTGTGGGATGGGGAGGGAGGGGTCGCCGCGGGTTGTGTTATCTTTTGTGGTAGGTAAATATCTGCCTGTGACACAAGAACAATAAAAAATTGATTAAAAAAAAAAAAAAAAAAAGAAGAAGAAGATTGCGAAAACGAGAAAAAGAGGTTCAGTAAAAAAAACAATAAAAACACAGTGGATGAATAATGTACCTGGTGTAAAAGAAACCTGTCTATGAAGCCAAAGTGGTTTACAGTGAGTCAGTCCTGCACTTTCACAATAAAGTGCCCTGAAGACGCAGTGATGAAAGTCACAGCAACACTTGAACAGGAATTTGAAGAATCTGGAGTCGACCAGCAGCTGTGGGTCACAATTTACATCAACCAGTCATGTGTGAGTGTCGTCAGGAAGCCTGGTTCATCTCCACTGCTCTGTGTGTGTGTGTGTGTGTGTGTGTGTGTGTGTGTGTGTGTGTGTGTGTGTGTGTGTGTGTGTGTGAGAGAGAGAGAGAGAGTGTGTGTGTTTGCAGGAGACTAAATACTGTATATTGCATGTTGGGATGAGGATGATTTGAGGAGTTGGGTTCGGTGTAGAATATGTGTGTGTGTGTGTGTGTGTGTGTGTGTGTGTGTGTGTGTGTGTGTGTGTTCGCAGGGCACTAATTCAAAGTGAAATGAAGTGTGCAGGGTGGTGTTGGCATGCCAGAGTTGTGTGTGACTATCCATTTGAAGAGTTGCTGTGAGGATGGAGTCAGCGGAGCATTCAGCCGCGCTGCAGCTCCAGAGCATTCACGTCACGGACTCAGACTCCCATCAGCGCCGCTGCCGGGTCCCAAAGATTGGCGAAAACAGACAGAAAACCAAACCCACGCTGTGACGTCTTACATGAATTGCCGACTTATTTCTACTTTCTTATGTTCAGTGGAAAGTGAAGCAGAAAAACAATGGCGACACGGTTTCTTAAAAATGATCACTGCAGGCTGGGATGGGAATGAAACTTAAACTTGTCGATAAAGGATGGATAAGGAGAACTCTGCTCCACTGAAGTGTGTGATGAGGAAGGGCGGCGAAGTCTTCGCTGCTGCTGATGGACACAGGTTCCACTCAGCTGCAACCCACAGCAGGAGTGATTTAAAATGACAGACAACAGGACATTAGGTTTTAATTCAACCTGATGAATTTCGTGTATCATTCGATAGAAATGCAAATGATTCATTATTTGAACCAGCTTTATCTCCTGCTTCATTTCCCAGACTGCAACACCACGCAGATCTGCAGAGGTTAGTGTAGCACTGACGTACGGCAGCTGCAGATCCACGCTGGTGTAATTATCTTTGGTTTTTTAATATGTTGTGTTCTGTGATCTGATGATGATGATAACAATATGTAATAAACTATTATCACCATGTAATCCATCAGTACATACTGTTCACGTTTAACATAATCAGATAATATTATAGATAGAAAATATAATATATGTAAAATGTCACGGCACTCAGTTAATGTAAGAGAAAATAGAGTAAAGCAGTGGATTGATGTGGCGTCACAGTAATCTTTAAAATTAGTTTCGAACTTCCATCCACTGCACAATCATCAACAACCCACCAGCGGACCGCCACAATGAGACAGACATCAAAAATACATTATTCATCTTCAACGTCCTTCCTCGTCTTCGTTCCTCCAGCATGGTCGCACAAGACGCCTGTCGTGTTCATTGCGGTGTAATAGATTATTTAAAAACCTTGTGTGTTAACCTCATTAACTAGCCTATAAAGAGCACTCGACTCTGCTGTTAGAGAGACGAGCGCAGCCACTGACTTTAATTAATGATGGTGCTGTGCAGCACATGCATGCAAACAACAGTCGTTAGTCGAGCAGCCCTGAGAGTCGCCACCAGGCCTCCAACACCGACCGCTTCGCCGGGACGTGTGGAAGAACTGATCTGTGCTACTGCCTGGTTCAAGCCGGCTGCGCCTCTTCGTCTCAGTAGATGAAAAGAAGAATATCCTGCTGCTCTTACTCAGCATCACAGTTTATTGATCATCCCAACGTTTCGGTCTCTCGGGTTTAAACAGCCGTGATCTTAAATAGGTAACGCTCGAGCCGTCTCATGTGCCCAGGTGTGTGACAGTTATTCTCTCATGCGAGTGTCTTTCCATCATGTGATTTGTGTCTATCTTGTCACACACCTGGGTGGGGCATTATCCACGGCTCAGAGCCTCCTCTCTTCTGATTGGCTCACCGACCTGTTGTTACTAGAGCTCCAGAGAGAAGCCTGAGAGAGGAGATGTGAAACTACACTGAGATGCTTTGAATGTATCTTATGGATCAACACTTCGAATAAAAACACACGAGAAGAGGAAGATACGGAGCTTCAAATATTTGTTGCAACTAGACATTTAGAACTCTCGCCTGGAGAGAAGTCGAAGACATCTCCACCTTCAGATCGCTGCTGCTGCTGCTGCTCTTGGTTCAAATTTGGTTCCTGATGCTGCAGAAAGTTGCAGGACTTTCCGGCGGACTGCATCATCCTGTCAGGAGACAGATTACATTTGGCAGGACCACCAGCAGACTGTAAATAGCAGACTTAGTGCCTCATCTATCCAACACACACTCACTCACACACAGTTATATAACAGGTCATATTCGGGCTCACTTTCCATCAAACTGAGAGTTTTTTGGATGCTTTAAAATCCACCAGTCAGTCCGGGGGAATTTCATTTCCCACGGTTGTCACAAAACTCTGCCTTAAACACACTCACACACACTAACACCCTGTCTCAAACACACTCCTCTGTGTCCACACACACACACACACACATCTTAACAGAAAACCCTCTCTGGTAGCGCTGCTGAAAACTCTGTAATGTGTCCACTGTCTAAATTTGTCACCGCAGCAACGTGGCCGATTCTCTTTTCTCGTCAGCGTCTGAAGCCTCGCTGTAATGAGCCTGCCAGTCACAGAGTCTGGGATTAAAACACACACACACGAGACGCACTGCACACGATGATGACAGCTGCGAGAGAGAGCGGAGAGGGAAGAAAGACGCGGGGAGAAAGAGGAAAAGACTCTTTTCTTTTTCAAGGGCGACAATATGAAACTTCTTGCCTGCAGGCAGCGAGTCCTGACTCCCACTCAGCTGTGAGAGCGACTGGAGAGGTAGAAGTGAGAGCATCCTCCTTCCTGTAGCACACCAACCACAGGATAGACTTAAGTACACTCCAGCTCTGGTTTCTAATGAGACTCAGCTTTACACTCGTCAGACTTTAATCAACTTTCATCAAAGCTGGACTTCCTCAACTTTAGCTGTGCTTTGAGCTTAATGTTAAACATGGTCCTTGTCAAAGTGAATGTTGGCAAAGCATCTGCAAATCCAAAAAAGAGAAAAAAAATATCTTACATCCTGCTACAAATCACCACAGTTTAGTTTAGGTTGTAGAAATCGTGCAAAACAAGTCGTCGTACGTGAGATCAAAGGGTTAAAACCTGCAGCAGAGAAGCCGCTACATGTCAAACTCAACATGCAACTCATTTGCATGTGTCATTAATATTGATGAAGCCAAATAAAATAAACTGTATCTTACCTCCAATAAGTTGATGCAGGGAACGCCGCCACCTGCGAAGATCAAGCACTTTGCATTCAAGACCTGCCTGGGAAAAATGTGGCCAGACTTCTAACACACATATGGGATACGTTTGGAAAAGCCAGGATTATGTTCAGTATCTGGCAACTCCGGTACGGTTAAGGTTGGAGAGAGACTCGGGTTATGGTTTTTAATAAAAAGCTGAACGTAAACACAGATCAGCGACTGAAACTACCGTATCCACCATTTCACCTCGCTACATTAACGACTATACTTCCTGCATTTCATTCATTACTTCTTCCCTCCTGTACGTTTCAAAAGGAAAAGTCAATGTCAAATTACATTTTAATTCATAGTAAACGATCCGGATCTGCCCCAAAAATTGAATGGGTTCACTAGTCTTTGTTTAATTCTGCTGTTAAACAAACAGACACAGGTGAAAACATTCGGAGGTAACTCTGAAAGAAATCGCTTCTTTGACTGTTTTGACAATCAGCAGACAAATCAGGTAAATCTGAAATGGTGAAATGCTCAATCAATCAATTAGTGGACTGACAGAAAATAAGCAACTATTTTCAAAGCCCAGGAAAAGTTTAGCTTCCCAAATGATGATTTTTATGTTTTCTTTGTCGTGCGCGAAAGTATAAACTCTATGCAACTTATATGTAACTTCAGTTTGGGTTAGGAAATGATGATGGATGTTTCCACTATTTTCTCACATTTCACAACAAAAAAAATCAACGAATCACTTAATCGATACAAATAATCAGAACATCCACAAGTGGATAATGAAAATAATTAATTGCTGCCCCGTACAAGTATCTCATATCATCTATCTATCTATGTTTGAACCACGTTCGGGTCTGAACGGCAGCCAGACGAGCCAGACTCGATCCGTTCAATCAATGCATCTTAGAATTTGCTGTGTTCATTATTTACTAGCAAGTCTGAGTTTTCTGGACTGACAGCTGTATCAATAAATGCTGTTTATGTGGTACACTTCCCCATGAGCTGCTCCAGCATCACTGAGCTTCTTAAGGCGCAGAACTTTCAGTGAGTTCACCTGCAACACCTACTTCCTAATTCAGCCTGATAAGATGGATGTTATTTCACAAACACACCACCCTGAGGCAGTTTGACTTTCATTCATCCAGCAGGTGTTTTGCTGAGAGTTTATGCTCTTTCACAATGTGCAGCATTTTTTCTCTCCTTGAGAACAAGCAGAGGAGGATGTGTCAGAGCTGAGCAGTACCAAACACTATGCTTGTCAGCTGTAAATTTACCATCATAAAGACGCCTGTGAAACAGATGGTTTCATTTACATAAAGCTGAAAATAAGCAGAGTTGTATGTTGTATATGAAAATGTTCCACCGCTTCGCATTTTCTATTCTTACACAGTTCGTCCTTGTTGCTGCTGCACAGCGAAACCACTGTCTTTACTGTTGTCACACAACCGTTAACAGGGTTTCTCAGTTTGTCACGATTGGGATTAAAAGCAATCAGAGGTCTTTAAATGCTTGTCCGGTGGCATCCAGGTGGTGAAGAGGAAAGAACACCACCGGAGTATTATTAATGACCGACTTATTCTGCATATCAACACACCAAAGTCTGTGAAAAGTAAAAACATGCTAGCAGTAGCTAAATATTGTTTGGACACCCATTGTGTTTCTCTGTATCTCTTATGTCCTTTATGAAGCTGCTTGGGGTTCTAGCTCTCGTGCTCCATATTACTGTATAAAAATCTACACATGCGTTAACCTGTGCATATCCAGCAGTGTGCAGTGTTGTTTTAATGGCTAATTTAACATGTGGCCAAGGGACAACAGTTGAAAATTAGACGTTTGACTAACAATGGCACATTTCCACTGATGCAGATAAATGTGCATAATACAAAAGAAGCAAAAATGTGGCTCGAGGTTAAAGTTGATATCTCAGCAGTAGAAGCATCTTTACAGTGAAAGATGAACAGTTCCTATAATGTATGCAAGTAATTATTTGTCATTTAAAGTGCCATTTCTTTCAGGTTACGTAATAACGCTGCGGTATCTGGAAGTTAAACAGTGTGTTGCAAATGAACTACCTCAATCTTTCCTTTAAAAGTGAGATTTTAAATAATAAAATAACTGCACAGTTGAAACTGACAAACATCC
The DNA here is from genome assembly GCF_002260705.1 of Seriola dumerili. Lineage (NCBI taxonomy): Eukaryota > Metazoa > Chordata > Actinopteri > Carangiformes > Carangidae > Seriola > Seriola dumerili. The sequence goes on from NW_019175172.1 coordinate 122,330, forward strand.
CACTCATCACTGGTACTGTCATTTAGCTTCAAAGCTCCACCGAGTCTGTGAGCCTTTAAAGAAGATGTTTCCTTTGGAAATGAGTGAAAGCTGAAACCCTGGCTGTCTTGTGTTGGTGTTCAATCACAGCTGATGGAAGAGTTTAAGATCAAACACCTTCCCAGGGTTGGACACACACACACACACACACACACACACACACACACACACACACTCCCTTAACTATTACACCAAATCACAAGGCAGTAAGTTAATACTGTTGTCCAATGTGTAGCCTCACAACAGCATCAATGAGCATCAGGCAACCCACACTCATGTATCTGATTAAAGCAGCCTACACAATTTTCTATAGCAATAAACAAACTGAAGCAGATCTGTGCATCATGGAATTAAAGCACGTATGTTGGTGAGATTATACACATACTTAAAACATGACAAATCTACATACAACTGAACGCCAGAGCTTCTCCGTCTCCGCTACGGCTGCTGTCGACTGAGGATTAGCTCGCTGATAGCGAAGCCTTCCCTTCACCACGAAGCCTCAAAGTGGTGTGTTTCACATTGTGTGTGTTGTGTTCAGTGACAGCAAATCACCGTCCTAATGATGGCAGAGGCGAGTAGAACTGCCTTCCAAGCAGCTTTGTCAATTAATATTACAGAAAATCACAACACGGTTTTTGCACGTTTCTACTACAAAACGTCATGTCCAATATACTTTGTGGTGTCTCAAAGGGTTTTTACAGATGGTGGTTTATGGGGACTCTGATCACATACTGCATTGTGGTGACTCTCATCACAGGATGTAATGCAAGTGCCCACAAGGTTAGATATTTATCTTAGGATAAAAACTTTGTTTTATGGTTCAAACTGTTGAAACGTGTTACTGTGTTAAGTATATGTTAGCTTAGCTTAGCTTAAGGTGAAGACTAGCAGCATGACTCTTCCTAAAGTTGAAAATATACCTACCAGCACCTCTAAGGTTCACTAACACAACACGTATGTTGTGTGTTTGTTTAATCCATACATAAGCAGAAATGCAAAAATAAAATTTGTTGTTCGGGGAAGTCACATGGCGTAGCAGTTTTTTGCCCACCCAGTACTTCGTGTACACAGTATTAGGCTATAATGTAGGTCAGCGTCTGACAAGACTAAATAAATATTTCCAACACATTTACACATTGTTTGTGAGCAGATGAAACAAACAAGATACCATATGTGAACTGTTCCCACCCCCAGCTCTGAACCACAGACATGAGGTTGATATGCATTCTCTCATCTAACTCTCCGAAACAAAGTGCGTTTGCCAAACTTCATTTTACAATCAAAATTATGCTCATGATGAATTTAGGGAAAGAGTTGGGGTTACACATGTGATGGGTATGACTGAAGTCTGGTTAAGCCTCAAGGGAATGAATGAAAATCAATACAATGTCGCCATCACAAGAGACAAAAATGCAATAGCTGACAATTAAAAAAAAAGAAAAATATTAACTTTTTTTCCAATAAAAGCCAACTTGTTTCAATAACTTTTGTAAACAAGTGCATTTTAAAATGAAATTTAAAGTGTTTGCCTCTAATTTCATTGTTTTCACTTTATCTTGGTAGTTTTGGGAACTTACCTGTCTAAGCTGCATGCTCGTCCAACTTGTTGTTAAACTGGGATTCAGACAATAGGACTCTATATTTACTTCACAAATAAGGGTCCTGTAGGGATAATCAGTCCAAAAAGATCAGGCAGAGGTATCAAAAACTAGATGAGGGTTAAAAATAAAAGAAATCATTACCACAAAGAAAACAGGAGGAGAAAATGAACAGACACAGTATCCTGAGACAAACTGACAGAGAGAACACAGGTGAATCACATCAGGTAAACGTGCATGAAACACATGAGGGCAGGAAGTGAAGTTATCTGAAGGGAGACAAGAGGGGAATCCTTTCAAAACAAAACAGGAAACAACTGAAAAGACTAAAAACAAACAAACACGACCTTAGAAAGACAGAGCTGGATCTGACACTTTGGTTGAGCAGGCAGTAAAACTGAAGAAGGTCACTGCTTTGGAAACAAGAAAAATTACACTTAAAATCCTTTAAACAAATGGATATGGAGAGTTTTTGTATTGTATAAGTATTTTGAGTGTTACACTGTTTTAATTGAGTTCTTCCAGTTTTACGTGCCCGAAATCTCCAAAGTAGAGTGATCCATTTTGAAGATAAAACATATCGGTGTGGATGTAGCCATAGACTCTCAGAGCTGATTTGACTGTATCCTGCTCATTTCTCCCTGTATAACCTCTGCAGAACACCTGCAGATGCCATCAAACCTTATAAAAGCTCCATATCATCAACTTTTAGACCAGTACTTTTTTATTAAATGACAGCTGCTAACATGTCTGCCAACAACATTACTGCCTCCCAGCAGTGACACCTTTAGAGTGAGCTAAGTGTTCTTGGCTGCCAGGCTTCACCTCTATATTAATACCCTGATTTGGCAGCCTACCTTTTACTTTGTAAAATCCTGAAATAGTTTCAAGTTTCAGATTAGATGTGGCAGGTATTTCTAACCTCATTTAAAAGGCAAATTTTAACCCAAAGACAAACTGAACATTTTCAAGCAATATTCTGTATTTCACTTCAATATGATTAAGATTTAATTCAATCAAATGTTCCAGTTTTATTCAATCTGTTTGTCTCTTAACACTTCAGTAACTATATCTATATCTATATCATCAAATAACAAAGTCTTCAAAAGTGTAATGCTTACGGGCACATAACTTTATATTTAGTATATACCATTTCCACAAGAGCTTACGGTCCATTATTACACCGAAAAGTTTGACTTGAAGAAAGCCTTTTAACTTGTTCCAACACAAAAGAAAGAGAAACAGATGTTGAGAAGCAATATAAATGTAGAGTATAAAGGTAGCTCTCCAAATGTTTGGTGATGGTTTTCTCATTACATGTCATATTCAAAGAGAAATTATGTTCCTGGCTGAGGTGGATCATTTGTTTTCTAGTCTCCATTTGTCACAGGAGAATTTAGAAGGAATACTGAGAGGGAATAGAGTCTGTGTGCGTCATGTTTGACGTAGGCGGGGCAGTGAATGTTGAAGGTTGTGCAGGATCCGTGTTGATAATAACCACAGAGGACAGCTGGGAGAAGACGTGGCTCGGTTTATAATGTAGATGTGAAGGAACAAGGGGAGAGTCTGTGTGAGGGATAGTAGTAAATCACATTGAATGATAAAAAAAAATACATCAGAGGATTTTTTTCTTTTGTAGCTCCAATGATGAATGAAATGCAGGTTTTAAAACAAATCACCTTTAAAGTCATCAACTAACTTGTCAGTGGCTCTTAAACTATGATAAATGATGTATGAAATACGGAGAAAAGATATAAGATCTCCTATCTTAATAAATAATTCAATGATTTATATTTCACCAGTCAGGTTTTTCACTTGCTTTTTTAATACCTTTGTTTTTCCATTCTGTAGCTTTAGCCATGTTAGCAGATCCAAAACTTTTACAGTTATTTGTTAGGACTCAGGACAAACAAGGACATCTTGTCATCATATGCTAAAATTACTCATGCAAATGCTATGTGCAGATGACAAAAAACGCTGCCTTATTTTGACAGGTATGTCACAAATAGAAATCAGTAACATAAGGTAACAAATGATAAAATGGTTGTTTATGGAACTGGAAAACTGAGTAAATAAGAACATTTCTATGTGTTAAGTTAGCTAACTTCATGCTGCTACTGGCCAAGTAATGCAATAGACAGATTGATACTATGCTAAATATGAAGCTGCAACCAGCTGCTAGCTAAGTTAGCTTTGCATAAACACTGGAAACGGGGAAACAACCAACCTGGCAAAGGTGATGAAATCCACCTACCAGCACCTCGAAAAGCTCACTGATGAAAACATTAGCTTTACAATGTGTAGAGAGAAGGTCACGACGTAGTAATGACTGTTTTTCTCAAGCAGTAGGCTATTGAGTCCAATCCCGACACATCTTGTGTTCGGCTGCGACATGTCAACTCTGACCTGCTGAGAAATGAAATGAGGAGGAAAGAAAGGACACGACTGATGGCACTTTGAAATGAAAAGATTATTTTTTTTCTGATGCTGCAAGGTCACTGGGTTTGTTTTTTTCAGAGGCAGCAGTACGTCTGTAACAACCTCCCTCTCACTTCATGATTGAACAGCAGGACACTACAGTGTCAGATTTCAAAGATGTTACTGACATGACAACAACAATATAAACGGTAAAACACTGTTCCAATATATTTTCTATATTATATCTATACAGTATTTATATTATGGAAATTACATAAACACTGTAATATACCCTATTAAAACATACCAGTTAGCTTAATACTTTTTTTTTTACTAATAGTTAAGCAGTAGCCTAATGAATAAAACATTGTTTTGCTTTTCCATTTTCATGAGGTTTATTTACATTAAAATTATAGAATAGCACCAGTTCTGACCTTTAATAGAGATTTTATTTCCCAATGTCTCACAAACTGTAAAACACAAACTGTTTGTATAAAACCAATTATTCTAACCCCAACAACATACAACACCCCAAATCTTTAGATTAAAAAAAAAACTATTTGACAGCTACATCTCTACCTTGTGGTGAATATGTAGACTGCTAAATGTGAAACTGAGTAAGTTAGATGTGTAGGGACATATTCACAAGACATCATGAGGCTTTTAATTCGCTAAGTTAGAATTAACTGCTAGACCTATTCACAGTGAGAAAACAAAACAATCACAGCATCAACATGGTGTTTGATGCTACCGTGTATTGATCAATATTTGAATTCACATTCTCTGACACAGATTCATCACCTGTCAGCCAATCACGTAGTAAATTTACTCTCCCCAAAGTCTGATTATGTTGGAAATGCATTTAGGAATGAGGATTCAGTATTTTTCTTACTGTCCTTGGGGTTGGGGTTCTCGTCTCGTTTCTCGATGTCAAACTTTATTTGTGGAGCCATTAATCACAGTGACAGTATCAAACAGCTGCGTTACAGCCACATTATGAGACAATCAATGAGGTTGACACTCGCCAACTGTCTACAGCTACAGAACTCAGAACAGCTCCCATGAAAACTTGATCGGGAAAGTGTGAAATCCAGCAGGGCGGGGGAGGGGACAACTGACAAATCAATCATTGACGAATTCCTCCGGAAACAAAAGGCAAGTTCATGCTTTCATATTACTAATATGTGAATATTAGGTTTCATAAATTACCCACCAACAGTAGCTGGTTTCTGTAGGTATGATAATCAAAAAGTAAAAAAGAATATATATATTGTTATATAAGAGAAAATGGCCTCCAATTAATCATTTCGTCAACTATTAAGGACTAAAATTACATACAAGTCTCATTCAATACGTGTAAGTATATATAAATATATGATTTCTTTATTTTGTTAAAGCGGGTTTCCTGGCAGCGTTAGTGAAATGTAATCATCTTCATCCCCTTGACGCTCAGTGAGGAAAACCAATCATGTCCTCAGACACTTCAGACTAATCAAATATTCGCCTGGTTTGACTCCGGTTTAAACGGATTTGCATACATTACAAACGCCTCTGCTGATGTCTTACGAGCTGAGGTTCACTGTAGGACAGTTACAGAACAATTAATTATAGGTGAGGATGCTTGCTTCACAGTTGTGCTGTTTACAAGTGTGATTATCACAGCGTCTGTCTGTGATCTGAAATAGAGCCATCTTGCATGAGTCGTACTAAGGAATTATGGGTGTTTAAAGCAGCATATGGGAACACACACACACACACATACTGGATTTTTTAAAATTTAATAGCAATTTCTCATTTGTCAGTTTTACCCGTTCTGGGAAATTTGACTTCTAAGATTATTTTCAGGTATTAAGTTAATGAGATAGATCCTCTGTGACGTCTAAATTTCTTCCTTGAGAAGGACTCGTAATGCTGTTTGAGAAGAAAGATGGAAAGTGAAGGAGTACAGGTCAATGTGGTGAATGGGGAACCTGGTGTTTTAGTTGCCTAACCCTAACCATGCAGTGAATACAGATAACAGAAAACATACTATGCAGGGAAACAGATATCTGTCACATGCTACAAACGAGTGTATGAATATAAACAAGTTGTGTCACCAAGATTTTCCTATCTAAACCAATAAAGTAAAAACGAAATAAAATTTTTATTCCCAAGTCCCCAAACAGTGAAAATACTTTCTAACCTGTGTTTACACTTTACCCAACACTTACCTGGCACTCAACTAATGTCAGTCATTTGCTCCGTTATACGCAGTCAAGGTCAGCTCCTCTGTGAAGTGGAATAAACAACTATTACTATTATTCATGTCGGACGTACCCAAAGTAAAACTCCGTGGCTGTCATGTCATGTAAAAATTTTCAAATCAACTGCTTGAAATTTAATTTGTGTCTTTGTTTGTATTCTTTTATGTAGTTTTCCAGTTTTTCATTGGAACATGATCGTTGAGACTTTCAGCTCCTCAGGTGAAGTGAAAGTGTTTTTCTCTGGGAAATGCACTTCAGCTCCAAATGCATTGATGCATTTCAGTTTTTTCATGCTTCTTGGCCGCCTGTCCTTTGGAGGTTTTCCAGGCGCATCCAACTGGGGGGAAGACCGTTGGGGTAGACGCAGGATTTGTTGGAGGGATTAAATATTTCATCTGGGCCAGGAACACCTCGGGATCCCCCAGGAGGAGCTTGAAAATGTTTCCAGGGAGAGGGGGGTCTGGAATACCTTTCTTAGCCTTCTGCCACTGCGACCTGACCCCAGATTATTGGAAGTAAATGGACGGATGGAGTTTTCTTGCAACAAGGTTTCAATAGCATTAACTTTGCTGGAGTTACCATGCGTAAATTTAGTTGAAAGATAAAAATGGTCTCAGTTGTTAAAAAACATCAGCAGCCAAAAAATCAAAAAATTGAATGAATGAATAAATAAATAAATGAATCAGTTTCTCCTTGTGCTGCACTTTGAAGAAATAAGACGACATGAATAAATAAAAAACACCTTGTTAGCATTGATTCTGTTAAATTTTGATTTGCCAACCTTTCGGAGAATGACAGAATACTTTCTTGGTTAATGTGATTCCAATATATTTCCTTTCCTGCCCCCTAATTACTGCCTTTTCACAGAGCATTAGACTGCACCTCATCGTCTTGATCAGCAACCAGAGTGAGCCCATTTGTCTTGGAAGGCGTGACCTTTAACAACCATCAAGAAATAAAGGTTAAGAATAAATGTTACATAATGCCGAATCTCCTTTTTATATATATACAGTATATAAATATATATATATAATGCTTTGTTCCTTTAATTCCTTGTCCCAGAAGAGCGTTTCAGTTTGTTAACTGGCGCTCTCAGGGTTGCAAAGGTTAAAGGAAAGAAGAATCGTACAATAAAAGCAAAGTTTAATATTGTGCTGTTCTCTGTTGCACTGAAAGAACAGGTTACAGAGAACAGGGCGAATGCATGGAAGTGGAGGTGTATGTCGGGGGAGCTGATTTCCCAGTGGGAGCATCAAAGTTTTATCTCCGCCTCTGGTCGCTGCATTACAGCTGAGCATGATGGGGGATTTCGTAGCTTACATACATATATATAGTTCAGACTGATTTTTTCCAAAGTCAAGAGTGTGTCGCCTGAGAATTATTACATCTCTCGTAATTCTAATTCCACCTCACCTTTCTTCCGCTCTTTCTCTCATCTAATAATCATGAGGATAATATGAAGGACCACGGATGCTTCGTTTATTACCCCCCCCCCCCGACAACCCTCCCCCGTAATGTATATCACTCTCCCTTCCCTCTGGTTTTTTCATATTTGCTTTTGATTACTGTCATGTCTCCTTCAGCTGTCATTTTCTGTCATTTTCCCACCTCTGCCCTCGTTGTCTTCATGAAGAGACACACCTCCACTCATCCTCAGCCCCCCCCCCCCATTCTTTCCCTCCATCATTATGTTAATATTATCACTCCTTCCATCCATGGATCCACCTCATGCTCCCTTCAGGATTGTTCGCTACTGAAACCACAACCGACATATAAAAATTGTAAATTACCCCCATCACAAGGCTGTCAGCGAAGGTGTGTGTGTGTGTGTGTGTGTGTGTGTGTGTGTGTGTGTGTCAGAAATGTAGTAGCCATGTCATGTTTGTGGAATTAGCAGCATCCAGGCGTGGACGCTGTTCCTGGGAAAAAGCAAAACTGTGACTCATGGCTAATATGTCACATTAAACCAGCAGCACAAGTGTGTGTGTGTGTGTGTGTGTGTCTCATTTCATTTCTTTCACTCTATCACTCTGTTTCTTTCATGTGGTGTTGAACCTGTTAGTGGGATTTTCACACATTTAAACCATGAGAATAAAGTCAATACTGTTACTGTATAATTTAGTATATTACATTAAAGTCATTACATTATTATATATTTATATCCACGTTCCTTCTTTTGACCACAGGCTGTAAATAAAGATGGTCATAGCTTCCGTGACGTCACCCACCGTTTCTCTGAAGAGCGGTTTTGAAGCTCAGACTGAGCTGCCTCACCATCAGTGGCAAGTGTCTGACTAAAATGTAAACAGGTGAGTTATGTTGGACGTTTTAACATGGGAGTCTATGGGGAATGACTCACTGTCGGAGCCAGACTCTAGTGGTCATTAGAGGAACTGCAGGTTATGGTTCTTCAGTGTTGATGCTTCATGTTTCAGCGGCAACAGCCCTGGGATTTATATATCCAGATTATTGATGAGAGATTATTGCACACGGGGGGTATTGGGGAAAAGGGGAATTTTCATCAGTAAAATGAAAATGGGCAAACAGGAGAGAGTTCATGGGGATGATGGGCAGGTGAGAGCTCTTAAGGCAGGTGAGTATATATGGTTTGTACCTTTATCCAGCAGGTGAGTAATTCTTCTCAGTAGTAGTGCAGGTGAATATTGAACGCTGGTATTCACACACAGGACCCTTGGAGTAGGTAGGCGATGAATCAGAGAGTCGGAGCCAGAGAAGAGGCATCGATGGCGGGGAATGGAGAGCCGGGAGATCCGTGTGTTCGGGTCTGTGACCGATCCAACTCTTTCCAGGTAGGTAAAGAGGATGTCGTTTACCTGTTGAAGGAGTGATGGTGGATAACACGCTCTGTGGTCTTTACAGGTTGACACCGGGCAGCAGGAGAGACGAGCCGGCCAAACCAGGAAGTGGTGAGTTGAGTCGTTTTTCAGCAACAGAGTCTTTGAGCAGAAAACCAACAGATACTTGAACTGGAGACCAAACATCGGAGCATTTACCAGAGCTGAAGCTGGGTTGGAGAAACTGGATCAAACCAGAAAGCCAGGCTGCAGGTAGACGCTGGTGTATCAGGCATGGAAACGAGAAGAATCTGGTGACGAGTGGATCAACTGGAGAGGCTTAAGTACGAGCGTGATTGGAGAGCAGCAGCAGTAGCTGCGCGGCTAGGTGAGTTGGATGAGGACTGATGAGGGGGCATGTCGGGAGGGGAAATGAGGAGGAATGGAAAAACCTATCTATCTGTGACTATATGTGACTATCTATCTATCTATCTATCTATCTATCTATCTATCTATCTATCTATCTATCTATCTATCTATCTATCTATCTATCTATCTATCTGAGCCCTACTCAAGCCAACAAGCTTGGTTGTATTTCATGATGGTGTTGACTTCCCAATTGCTGGGGTCAGTTTAAAAATCTTCCCCCTCACTCTTTCTGTCTTTCTTCCCTTTTCTCTCTTCTTTTTTCTTTCCCTCTCTCCCTCATGTTCTTCTTCACGCTGAGTAACCTGCATTAACCTGGGGGCCCTTTCATCTCCTCAGATCCAGCGGAGGGTAATTTTGATGCGTGGGCATCAACTCCAACACAAAAGGCATTTTCCCCTTAATCGCTGGGAAGCTGACTGTTCCCCTTGTGAAGTGAGGTTTGCATTTTGACTTCTCACCCGTCAGCTGCGATCAGGCGAGCTACAGCTCTCCATCTCCAGCTGCCTGCTGAGTGTGTTGGGAAACCGATTGTTACAGCGGATTAACAGAGTCAGAGCGTTTTTCTTTTTCAACTCTTTGTACGGGAGAGTCAAGGGGTCTGAATGAGTCTTGGGATCCTGAATGTTCTGTGGTGAGGGTCAGATGGATGGATATTATTACTGCTATAACTACCACTAATAATAATGATGGTAATATATGATTATTGGGATGATTACTGTGAAGATTTGGGGTCATGAAAAGTTGAAATTAGTCTCGGTTCAGTTGGGGTCTCCTACTGCACTGAAGTGTCTGTTAAATGAGTAAATGTAAATGTCACATAAGTGACAAGTGCCACGTTAGCGTAGATCCATAGAGCATATTTATGGGAAACATGCCAGATTAAAAAAAAAATACTAGAAATTTCCTGCAAGCCGCTCACAAAATACACAGTAAACAACTTCCCTGGCGAACACTGGGACACCTGTGCAGCTATCGTTGAGTGAACAGATTGATGACATGTGCATGTATATGTGAGACAGTGCACATTTGCTTTTCCCTCCCTGCAACAACCCAACCACATGGCGCAGGGTTGTACGGGCTTTTCACCTGATCTGCCTCCTGAATACATGATGCATGTTTGTCAGCTCACTCTTCATCTGCTCACTAAGAGCGTCTGTTGATGAACGATTGCACGGATGGATGAGTCTGCAGCTCAGGGCCTCACCGTCAGATGATTTAGTAAGCATGTGCTGCTCGAGGCTTTTTGTTCATCAATCTGAAGGTGGCATGATGGAAATAAGTGACATATTTCTGAGCTGCTGTAGCTGACGAGGTGCTGAGATGAATACCTGGCATATTTCAGCCCGAGCAGCTCATTTCATTTGACTGTTATACGACGGCTGAGTCAAACATTTCTCTACGACGACTTGCAAATAAAAAAAATTGTGAAATGTGATGGAAGTTGTCGTCACTCTGGAGTAATGCTAACAATCCTGATGAAGGAGGTTAAGGCTATTCTTCTTCTGAGTGAGTGCGTCATCTGAAAATGTAGATTAAATGTGAACATATGGTTGAGCGCACAGCTGGATTTATGCTCTAATGACTCGAAGCAGCTTGGTTAGGATGCAGTGATGGAGGATGGTCTGCTCAGCTTTAAGATAGTCTTCTCTGGAAAAGGCAATTAAAGGAATAAAGACGAGAAAGGAAAACAGGAAAATACTGTTGTTCTTTTAGTAAAAGTTGGACCAAACCTTTTGCACATTTAAAACCAACCAACCAACCAACCAACCAACCAACCNGTTGAGTGAACAGATTGATGACATGTGCATGTATATGTGAGACAGTGCACATTTGCTTTTCCCTCCCTGCAACAACCCAACCACATGGCGCAGGGTTGTACGGGCTTTTCACCTGATCTGCCTCCTGAATACATGATGCATGTTTGTCAGCTCACTCTTCATCTGCTCACTAAGAGCGTCTGTTGATGAACGATTGCACGGATGGATGAGTCTGCAGCTCAGGGCCTCACCGTCAGATGATTTAGTAAGCATGTGCTGCTCGAGGCTTTTTGTTCATCAATCTGAAGGTGGCATGATGGAAATAAGTGACATATTTCTGAGCTGCTGTAGCTGACGAGGTGCTGAGATGAATACCTGGCATATTTCAGCCCGAGCAGCGCATTTCATTTGACTGTTATACGACGGCTGAGTCAAACATTTCTCTACGACGACTTAAATAAAAGACTATAAAAGACTCAAATAAAAAAAATTGTGAAATGTGATGGAAGTTGTCGTCACTCTGGAGTAATGCTAACAATCCTGATGAAGGAGGTTAAGGTTATTCTTCTTCTGAGTGAGTGCGTCATCTGAAAATGTAGATTAAATGTGAACATATGGTTGAGCGCACAGCTGGATTTATGCTCTAATGACTCGAAGCAGCTTGGTTAGGATGCAGTGATGGAGGATGGTCTGCTCAGCTTTAAGATAGTCTTCTCTGGAAAAGGCAATTAAAGGAATAAAGACGAGAAAGGAAAACAGGAAAATACTGTTGTTCTTTTAGTAAAAGTTGGACCAAACCTTTTGCACATTTAAAACCAACCAACCAACCAACCAACCAACCAACCAACCAACCCACCAACCAACCAACCAACCAATCAACCAACCAACCAATCAACCAACCCACCAATCAACCAACCCACCAACCAACCAATCCTCCAATACTGCTATTCCATAAAGTTGTGATACTTCATATCGAAGCTTACTTAAAGAAAAGGAGAGCAAAAGCATCTACAGTCTTATAAAACAATATTACACGTCAGTTGAGTGTGTTCCATTTCCTGGAGAAAAAACTGACAACAAACTGATCAAATTGCGTGTTGTGAGTAAAAGGAAAAAATCTTTGAACAGATTCAAAACCAAAGCCTCCTTTAATTTGATTAAAGCTTCTGGAAACACAAGAAAGTCAGTAAGAGACTGGAGGAGAACTGATCTGTTACCACTTCATTTTGTGATTCTTTCAGAAGGACTTCTTCAAAGAGCCTATTTCAAACGCTGTCCTGTTGTCTCTTTAGCTCTGCCAACTGAAACATCACAAACACCGCTTTTTCAAATTATGTTTTCAGGTTGTCCGTCTGTTCGGTTCTCATGAACGTGATAGCTCCGTAACGCCTTGAGGGGAATTCTTCAATGTTCACCTGGACTCAAAGGAGAACTGATTCGAATTTGGCGGTCAAAGGTCAAAGTTCACTGTGACCTCACAAGACTTGTTGCTAGTCATCACTCAAGAATTCATTCTCAACCTTTTGTCAGATTCCCTCAAAGTCTTCACTACATCATTTATACATATGTCACTAACATATATCTACTTACCCTAAATAAAAATGGCCGCTTGAGGGCAGCTCAGTCAATCCCCAGAGGAAAAAAAACACAACACAAAACAGTTTACACTTGTTTGGTTGGCTGGTGAAAGATGAATGATATACTTCAAGAAACAAATGAAAGGGACAGCCATGTGAGATATACAGTTTTCTATAATGAGGAGACCAGTAAATAAAATTGGACACTTACGTCCAGAGGGGCTCTGAGTGGCTGCTAAGCTCATCAATGTGAAGTGAAATGGAAAATTGATTTGGCTCTCAGTTTCAAACGCAGGAAAAGAAGTTCAGTATTTTCACTATTGACATTTATACGACAGCAGCTCCTTTTTTTTCTATCTTTGTTTTCTCTCTTTTGTGTGTTCGGGGTCGAAGTAATAAATTAGAGTTTAAAAGGGAGCTTTTCTAGGACTGTTTTATTCTGCTGGACTCTCTCTCTCTCTCTCTCGATCAGACTAAACAAGAGGCAGCAGAACAAAGAGAACGAGACGAAGACGTGAATCACTCATGAAGAGTGATTGCAGGAGAGCGAAAAAAGAAAAAAAAAGTTCAACACAATATCTGGAGAAACTCTGTGCTGAGAAGTATAAAGAAAAGAGGACGAGGAGAGCGTCCTCATCAAGCTAAAGTAATGGCCAAGACACACGATCGCTGCACAAACATCCATCACTGAGAAACAAGTGTGTGTGTGTGTGTGTGTGTGTGTGTATTTGTGTATTTTCTGCTGATATCTCACAATGAAGAGGCAGAGCTGTCAGACGTACACTGGAGCATGTATTTATACTTTATAATGCAACACATTCATTTCACTTTATTTCCTGTCACATTCTGCATCAGTCAGTGTCACAGCACGTCGGTGTGTTGTGGGCAAGTTTTCTCCATTATAATAAATAAGCTGGTAAAATGCCACCGGCTTGTTTTTAATGCTGCGTATGCTGTTTATTTTCTGTGTGTGTGTGTGTGTGTGTGTGTGTGTGTGTGTGTTTGTGTGTGTGTGTTTAGACATGTGTGGGGGCTTTAATTTCCATTTGAAAGCGCTGTTGTGTGTCCTACTTGTACATATTGGCACACTTGGTTCTCTTACATAATGGCCTTTGTGGCTGTGAGAGAAAACAACTTCCAATCTGGCCTTGAGCTGCGGAGAAAACAAAGTAGTACGACCATAACTAGGAGATGTTGTACGTTCATTTGTTTGTACATGTACACTGTGGTTTAATTTAATCATGTATCTACAAAATGGAGTCTGACTGACACTGGATTTTAAAGGGCACTAATGATATTTGAGTTTTAAAAAAAATTATATTTAAATTTGAGAGAATTAAAAGAAATTATATTTGAGAGTTTATAATTGAAACTTTCAAGAATCCGATAACAGCATTTGAGAGTTTAACGAATCTGACAACAACAAATAGACCAATATTGATTTTTGAAACAGCAGGGGTTCCTAGAGGCAGAAAAACACATTCCTAAAGTAGAAGATGTTTTTTGGCCTTTTCCCTTGTTTTTATTTTACACGAATTACTGGAAAATGCTACATCTTTAGATACCTACAGATGACTCAAATAAACCAATTACCTAAATCATTTTCAGTTACTGAGCGATGAAGTTCTGCTAGAAGCAGATTAGCAGGCTTTCTTTATTTTGTCTTTATTTGTCCCTAGTGGGGCAGTTTGGTATGCAGCAGTGGGATATATTGCATTCAGCAAAAATAAAAACATAAAAACACAGGGCACATAAATACAACACAAAGACCAAAAGATAAAGCACAATAAGTTGATGAAAACAAAACAGAAACAGTACGTTAGAAGACAAAACGTTAAGGGTTGTCTTCCTCTCTGATTGCTGGAGACTGCAGCCATTAGAAAAACTGCTGTTTTTATTTACAGTCTATATTCTGATAAAAGAATATGCTTAGTAAAGTTGCACATATAATTGATCTATAATAAAATATTATAATTTGTAGGGTTTCCATTTTGTTAATAATAATTCATGATAATGTATTTGCTACATTGGCATAAATATATAAATGCAGGAAATAACATACATTCATGTATTCATTCATATATTTTCAGGGTTTACTACTTTTATTTTCAAAGAAGAACCTCAGAGTTAGAGTCTTCCCAGCTTCTAGTCCATGTTCACAGTGACTTAACACTTAAAAACAATAACAATAAAGTCTATAAACCCAAGTTACGGCACTATAAACAACATCAAACAGCGAACTGATGACCCAAGGTGACCGTTCATTGATAACCTGCCAATGAACAGCAAAGGTCCTCACAAGGATAAAAACACCTGTAAAAGCGCAGCACTGTGGGGACGTTTTGTGACTCCTTATTTCCACAGAATAGATACAACGTCTGGGTCAGTTTGACATTTTTCCCTTTGGTTTCTCCTGCAGGAATCCACCGTAGTGTGTGCGGCAGGACAGCAGGTGGAACATACTGTACGATGCAAGCTAACAAGCTAACAGTCCCGCTGTGAATGATGATGAACAGAAGGTGCAGCCAAATGCTCCTCTACAGCACCGACAATGAAAGCTCAAAGACGTCCTCTAGGGTGTTGTGGCTTTTACCCAGACATGTGTACGTACTAACAACAACACAGGACAAGAACTATCGCTAACAAGCCCCTCAGTTGCAATGGCAACAGATGAGGCTCTTTATGCGGCTTTTTGCTGAGTCTCATCACTGCTTGCCAGAAACTGCTAATATTATATTAATATCTAATATTTTTATCATGGAAAATTCATGTTTTGTTAAAATATAGTGGAGCAGCAGACAGAACTACTTGTTCTCAAATTCCCACTTAAGCAGAAACTCTAAAGCCTCCTGAATAATTTAACGACACTACACATTTATGTTTGTGTGTCCATGAGTACAGCAGTAACTGAAGACCTTATTGACTGTTGCAATGGAGACAGTCCAGTGGCACAAAGTCTAGAGTTTAGGAGCTGTTCGACTGATTGATTCAAATAACTGAATTGATCTAATAAGTTCAAGCTCTACGTTCACCCCACCATTGGCTGCACGGCAACAAGATCTGAAGCTCTCTGATTGGATGTTTCTCACAAAACATTTGTCTTTATACGCTTTTTTCTAGCATGTGTGACCAAGTTCAAGCTTTGAATATTTGTTAACATCATAATTATGAAACGAGCTCTGTGACCTTTGATCCTCATGATACTCTATTACTTGTTATTGCAAGTGCTCTCTATACATTTAACATTCATAAGCTCTTCAATTCAACACAATGGAACCTGAGGGGAAATTTTCTTGGCAGTCAGATGAATAAATGCTGTGTTAACGTTGGCTAGAGAGTATCCTTCAGTAGATTCAATACTGTAAATTAAATTAAAAAGAAAATCTCTGTTTGAATCGTCTTAAATTGATAATATATTGTAATTTACTTCCACAGTTTACTTTTTCAACTTTCCCTGCTGCTTCTCATGAGTTGTTTTCCGAGGATACCCAGAGTGCCTTTCGGTGTCCCGATGGGCTTGAACTCGTATTCGTCTGTGAGCTGCGAGTGTAGGTGGAGAGAGCGGGATGGAGGTGGTGGTGATAGCAGGAGGCCAGAGCCAGAAAGCAGGCTAAAAGTTTGACCAGGACTAAAAATACACTGCTAATGATCGACAGTTCGCTCGGGCTGTCGTCCAACTCAACGAGACACTGTGTTGAGGTGTTAAGGTTTGGATTTCTTTTTTTTTTTTGATATGTAAAGTTAATAGCAAAGGAGATAAAAGTTCTTATCCTGTTAGATTCGCTGTTTGGAGAATCCCGGAGGGGAAAAGCTCCGATTCATGAGAGGAAATAATCTATATCTGTGTGGAGATGTCAGGATGTGTAATAAGCAGAATGTGGAGTTTATACAACGTAGAGGAGCTTTTAAGACAGAGTTAGTTTGACCCTACATGAAGCGTCTGCCCACAGGGGAGCGAGGTGCATCCCTGTTTGAATCGGCGGACCCCATTAAAGCAGATAAATGCAATTTAAAGAGGCAGCTCCTCCTCAGCGGGAAGCGTAAATCCAAACGCGCCTCTGGAACGTTTCATGACCCACATTTACTTATCTGCAGCAAACAGATTATCTCTTAAAACACTCTGACTCTCTGTGACCATGTGTGTGTGTGTGTGTGTGTTTGTATGAACTGTGAAGTGTGCATTAACAAAAACATACAGTAACAATACAGATGTGTGTGTGTGTGTGTCTTTGTGTTCATGTAAAGTAAACTGCCTGTAGACACCAGGCTGCGAGTGTGTGTGTGTATAAACAGCATGCTAACGCTACATAAGCTGTGTTTACATGTTTTTGAGGGTGATAACAACCTTTTGTGACTTTCAGTTATTTGTGGATGAGTTACATGAAACAATTCATGTGATATGTTAAAATATTCAATGTATTGTTTACTCATCAAAATAAAAAAGTGATTTTGTCGCACTGGATTTTGCCTCTCAGGCGTACAGGCTGCCTCACATGATCTCCCCTTTAATCTAAGAATCTATCCCGAATTTGAGTTTTTACTTTATTTAATTCGTCTTTTGATTTGAGATTTTTCATAATTTCTTTTATCTTTTTATCTTCTAATTTTGATTTTATTTTCTGCACAGTTTGAAGCACAATATAATTACATTTTGAGTCCTGAAAAACTCAAATTGCAAAACTACAAATAACATGATTTGATGATTATCAATAATAATAATATTGTAATATATATTATATTTCAGGCAATATTCATTTATTCATTTATTTTACGGTTAATATTCTAAAACAGATGGTTTTTTTTACATTTTCATTTTTACAGAAAACACAATAACTATTTTTCCACTTTTCCACAATATAATTCAGTAATTAATCAAATTACAAAATACAAATACAGATTATTTTTATCATTATATATTATATTTCAGACAATATTAATTAATTCACTTTTTCATTTATTTTACAGTTAATATTCTATGAAGACGCTGGTATTTTTTGGTTACACATTTTTCATTCATATTTTAAAGAAAACACAATAACTATTTTTTTGAAATGTTAAAAATGTGCTGATGAGTTCTTATTCACAAACATATTTTAGTAATTGATCACATTTTCTAATGAACATGTCAAATTAACATGCCCTCATATGAATTACAACTGACTAGCCAACTTAATTATTACAGCTTCACCTTTACTTTCTCTCCATGAAGTCATGTTTCTGCCTTCATCTCTCTCTCTCTTATTCCCAGTGTCCTGCCTCGTGACACTCATGTTAGCCTTCTAGTTAATTAATGGACCTTAATTTGCTACGGCTAAATTACTACAACATCAAAGCAGCAGCAGCACAAAGACTTATTATTCTTTGTACTTCTTAGTGAAGAAGAAGAGAGTCCACGTGAGATACCTCTACTGTGTTGTTTTGTCTACTAGAAGACAAACGCTAACGGTTAGCACACTAGCTGTTGGCTAATCTAGCAATTCAAAAAAAAAAGCAGCTTGCTAATTAATTAGTTTATAACAGCCGGTCGTCACTGTCTCTGTCCACCACAGTTCATGGAACACACATTATTAATTAAATGATTAGTGTATAATCCTTGCAGGGATTTCATTAATTACCGTGAAGTTTTGATTTACGGCACATTGACTGTCACCTTCAGTCTCGGTGTCTCAGCTGTCTTCAGACGTCTCTGTCCACGACCTGCTCCGCATCAAGCAGCAGACGGACTCGGTCAGAGAGCAGCGGGTGAACATGGTGGAGCTTTCGGGCCCTTTTTCACGTTTTGATTTGAATGAAAAAAACAATTTGCGAGATTGTGAGATCGTCTGTCACAGCAGCTAACGGCTCTGCAGCCGTGACGAGCCATGCATGACCTCAGACACGGGAGTACGACATCATGCTGCTCAGAAACCAGTGCAGTCATTAAACCAACAGAGTGTTGTCTCAGCTCATCTTTTTCTTTTCTTTTTTTTACTTTCGTCTTTCTTTCCAATTTAAATCTAATCTGCTTCAAATCTAACAAGCTTGAAAATTGGTTTGGGATGTTTTTTTTATTCAATTTGACTATTTTCATTCTTTTCCCATTTTCTATGTGGAGATGCATAAAGGGAAAAAAAACTGCACACTTGGCTGGAAACCAAGCGAACGTCCCTACACCTCCTCCATTATTTGCTGTTTTCTCTGCTTGTGTACAGACGTGTCGCTCTTTTTCCTCCTCTCCTTCACTCCATCACTCCTCAATCTTCCTGTTACCAGAGCTTTATGTTGTTAGCCGCTGAAATGGAGAGATAAGGAAAGCAAACATACAGCCACAAGTACAACCGTTCATTAGCTTACCAACACACACACACACACACACACACACACACTGATAGCTACAATCAGCCCTGGTCTGAACTGTCAGAGACAGGTAATCTCTCTGCCGTCCAGCTAGTTTTGTAGAAAACAGTTTAGAGGAAAAATCCTGACGAGGAAGAAAATAAGTTGAACATGGATCACACACACACAGACACACACACACACACACACACACACAGACACACACACACAGAAACCTGCCAGAGGTTGAAAAATGTGCAAAATGTACAAAAACAATGGAAGTGTCTATCATAAGTTTATCAGAGCCCAAAGACCCGACCAGCGGTCCAAACCCCAAAGATACTCAGTTTACAATGAAACACAACAACAGCTGGAAGCAGAGTGTGATCAGTGTTCGATAAACTGACCAACCCAACAGTAAGATTAATGGTTACAGGACATGCAACGCTTTGAGAGAACTCCTCACTCTCCTGTTGCAGAAAGGGAGGATATGAAATGTGAGTCTCAGCGCAATGGACGCCCCTCCCCCTCCTCTTCTTCTGCTGTAAATTGGAAAAAGCACTCAGAGTCGACTCGACCCGGTTAAATAAGGCTCTGAATACACGGATATGTCTCCATAATCTGCTTAGCGGCTGGAAATGTCAGAGGGGTTGACGGCCAGACATGAATCGAGCTGAGTTGGCCGCGGGTGGATCGCTTGCCGAGGAAGTCGCGAGCTCTGAGTGAGTTTAATGTTGGGATCAGCGAGGGGACGGTTCAGGGCTTTGTGACACAGAACTGCTCCAGAGCTTGAATCCCTGACGCACTCCTTCTGATCACTGCTGCACTCTCCTGCTGCTCATGTACTGTAGTATCTCAAATGCCCCTCCCCCGCCCCTCTATGTTCACTTCTATGGGACACTCTTATTGTCAATTGTGACGCCAAACATCAACACTGTACATATTCTACATTTGCATAACCATCCATTTACCTTGTTACCTTGAACTTGTAAAAACTGATTATTTTAGCCAGTAGGGGGCAGTGGAAACAATGGTGTATCATCACTGTTGTGTAGTTGTGGTGAACTTTAGTGAAGCCAACAGTTGTTTATTTCCACACCCAGCAGTTATAGAGCAGAGTTAGGATTCATGTGGTTTTTGTGTCCAGTATTCCCTTTCTTTCAGCTCTGTTTTTGGTCTCCACCAGCTCCTGTTTTTCGCCTTGTTCGTCTGTCCGTCCCATTTTTGTGAACGGGATATCTGAGTAACGCCTGGAGGTAACATCTTCAAATTTGGCACAAACATTCATTTCTACTTAAAAATGCACTGGTTAGATTTTGGTGGTCAGAGGTCAAAGGTCATAGTCACAGTGACCTCACAAAATGGAGTTTCGGATGTAACCTGAAACCATGAGGCAGTAATTTCAGTTTAACCATTTCTCCTGATCTTGTGTCTTGAATGAAGCTGATCAGCTGCTGTTACAGTAAAATATGTCGAGAACATGTTCCTGAACCAATGTCTATACAATCTCTTCTGTATGTTATCAAGCTGTGAGGATGCAAAAAAAGATAGTTTTATTTTGCTTGTTGCTTCTTGTCAAAGTTCGTTCTGTTTACTCGCTTGAGTCACCGCTGTTGCATCTTATCTCGCAGCTGTTGTCCCTTCTCGCTGCCCACAGCTTTATGTTCTGACCACATCATGCATGATGTGACCTTTCAACCCAATCAAACTCTGCCTCGTTCATTTATCTCTGAGCTGTGTGGGTGTGTGTGTGTTTTAATGTGCATACTGTATGTCTGGGGCTTTGTGTTGTTTTCTGTGTGCTAGAGACTCTTATCTAAGTGTATTGTATGATGATGTGTGCATGCCTGCAGGGTAGTGTTTGTGTGTGTGTCTGTATGACCAAACTCTAAATTGAGTTGCTTCTTGCTTCAAGGAACATAATGGATTTCCTCACTCCTGCCTGTAAAGTCAAATTATTTATGACAAAAGAATATGGTAAAGAGAACAGTGCTGAAGGTCGTCAAGAATGATAAAAAGAAGAGAGGAGAAGGTAAAAGAGACTAAATAAAAAAGCAATGATAATAGGGCACACAAAGAAGACTACACAAATATCATATCTGCATATATATAAGGCCGGCCTGGTCTTCATCTTTCAAAGCAAATATTATGAGCTCCTCCTGAATGTTTGCCTCCTTAACTTCTTACAACTGACTGTTACAAAAATGATCATGTAACTGTTTAAACTTGAATGATGCTGCTCGATGTGAAAATGAACGAGTTTATAAAAGATGACACATCAGTCAGTGTAAAAAAAAATCTTATTTTCTTTGAAAAATTTAATAAAAAATCAGTCAGTGCTTTAGGTAGATTTCAACCTTTTTATTAAATACAAAATGTTTTCTAAAATGAAGTTCAATTGTTTTATAATTTTTATGCAATAATCTGTTTCATACTGCAGAGACAGATTTGTTTTCAGTTTTTAGTTCTCATACACTATAAATTATAGTTAATAAAACAGCATCAGAACAGCTATTTTCTGTGTGGAAAGTATTTTTTCTTACTGTGCTTTAAGTGCATTTTCCTGATAATACTGTGTATTTTTACTGAAGATCTTGAATGATGGTAGAAGATGGGATGCACTGATGAAGAATGAAGGACATAGTTTTAAAAAATCAGCCAAAATAGCCAAGTGTAGTTTCCTTGAGACCTGATGCTTCATGTTAGATAATGTGAGACGACAGAAAAGAGAAATGTGCCATATCTTTGACTGGTGTAAGATTCGTAACTGTAAATAGAAACATCAGTTATATTATTATTTTGACCAAAACATACAGAGGTGGGGGCAACATCTATCTGTCGGTCTTCTTCTCAAGCTGCATACAGCAACAACAAACTGCACCAAGAAGATAAGACTTGCACTGGAGGCAAAACCCAGGGCAAAAAAAATACTTTCTGCTGCTTGTAACTGTTACTGCTTTAAACCCATTATGATGATTGCAGGGATGAGAGAATCAACAAGCTGCTCCTCTCTCATCTGGATTTTGCCAGAGGAAGCTGTTTGGGATCATGTCCATTTAAGATACTCAGTGTTGTTCATCTTCCCCTGATAGGAAAATATTGGTGTCATCACCAAAATAAAAAATATAGTGTGTTAAAAATAATAATTTTAGGGCCCTAAGATTGATCCCTGAAGAACTCCATATGCATCAATTTCACCTATAAATATTTCTTAATAGAAAATTTCTTCTTTTTAAACTCATATATTCTCTCCCTTAAATTTCCATATTTTTAAAAATGTCACATTATATTTTCATTCTCACTTAATTTTTTGTCCTAATTCCCCATAATATTATAATATTTCCTCATCTTACATGTCATTTTTCTTCCCTTAATTTCATCACTTTTACAATCTCACAATATCCTCTCATTTAACTCCCATAAAAACATCACGTTACTAAAGCTGCATGACATTGGTTTAAAGTCGTTCTCCCTTGGTTATTGGATCTTTTTATCGCCAGACGTTGCATCACCATGAAATGCTGTCAAACACCAGTGTTTCTCCATCAGAGTGTGATGCTAATGTAAGACAAACTGGGAGAACGTGAGAGCAGCTGTGGTTCATGTTGAGACGACATTGATCCTTTCTGACTTCCAGCTATCGACTGTTTTATTGGCAACAGGAAAGAAAAAGAAAAATAGACATCAATTTGCCCCCTCATACCAGAGGATCTTTCATTTGTTTCTGCTCCACATCTTCCTTCCTGGTGTGCACGTGTGTGTGTGTGTGTGTGTGTGTGTGTGTGTGTGTGTGTGTGTGTGTGTGTGTGTGTGTGTGTGTGTGTGTTTGTTGGCATTTGGTCTGGCTGGTTGCTTCAGTAGATGTCTTTCTTCAGAGGGGAAACAGAATTCAACTGTCATGCTTGCTTCTGTTTCATCAGCCCACACACGCACGCACACACGCACGCACACACACACACACACACACACACACACACACACACACACACACACACACTCACTCTGTGACTGAATGTTGTATCCGCTTCCTCGTAGCCTCCGTGAATCTGTCTCGGCGCTCCGCTGTGGATTAACAGCTCCTATAGACCCCATACTCTACCATGAAGGATGTCACAGTTTTACTCTCTCTCTCTCTTTCTTACCCACTGTGTTTCTACCTCTCTCTACCTCACAGTTTGTGTTTTAGTACATTTCTTTTCATCTTCTGTGTCTCTGTTTGTTATTCTCCAACCTTCCTCTCTCTGTGGGGGGGGGGGCATAAAGACAGATAGGATGAGAGAAAAGATGATGAATAAATAATAAACGCTTGAGACGGAGATGAAGAAGAGGTGAGAGTGAGGGTGTTGAGGTGAGGCAGCGTCCCCTCAGGCAGCTCTCTGGTGGATATCAGTCTGTTTCAACACATTGATTGATTGTTTGTTTTCCCGTCTCGCTGTTAGATCTAATGAGCGCAGTCGGAGCTACAGCCACGAGCCAAACGCTTCATCTTCGGTGCGGATCCCCTGTCCATCCTTGAGCCTCAATTAGAGAGCAAACATCAGAGAGATGATGTGGCATTAAGGTAACGCAACGATTCAGGGATATTACACTTACTTACACCATAAACCCTTATTATTCATCCAGATCTAAATAATTATTTTATTCCTGCCACATGATATTTGGCATCAAGACAGAATGTGGCAACCGTACCACTGTGTTCGGAAACACGTTATTTCCAATGACTTGTACCGTGACAGTTTGTCGCTGCGGCACAGCGACGTGTCCCACTAGTGAGTTTGGAAAACTCCACCTGTGTTCTCTCTGTCCTCCGCCCCTCCCCCGATCTGTGCGCTGGCCGAGCTTCCTGTCTGACAGCAGGTGTGTTTTTCAGGGAAAACGCCACGCTGCACGATCCATCTGTCAATCTACCGCTCCATCCCTCCCTCACTCGTGAACCAGACTCCGGCAACAACTCGTCGGGCGCCAGGGTCACCATGACGTCAGTAATGTAACACACCACGTATTTTGTAATGTGTGTGTGGTGGACGTGTTATTGGGAATTGACACGTTGTGAATGTGGCCTGAGAGGAGTCTGTGTGAACTGTGTGTGTGGTAATTAGATGCAAATGATGATGTTAATTACAGTTTGGAATTTGTTTGGTTTACCAGGTCACAGTGACCTGCAGGTGGAAACTAATGGATTTCATTAGATAGATAGATAGATAGATAGATAGATAGATAGATAGATAGATAGATAGATAGATAGATAGTGGAAACCCAAAAATGGAAAGTGAATGAGAACAGGACAAGACAGAGGTGTAGGAGTGGGAGGATGGAGTGAAGATGGAAATGTCAGAGAGGAGGAAGGAATGCAGGAATGGGCGGGAGAACGTGAGAGGAAACAGAGTGATAAAATGTGGGGTTAATTAAGGAGGCAAATGAGAAGGGAGAGGTGGGCAGAACATAATTAGAAGACATAACGAGGGTGAGATGCAGAGAGAGGGGGAGGGATGGTAACAGGTGAAAACGTGACGGACACAGAGGAAATATACAGGGAGTGAAGAGAAAGGAAAAAAAAGGAAGAGGGTGGAGGTAAAGATAAATGATGAGTGAGTGAGAGAGGACATTACAGCTGCTGTCTGTCAACTCTTTAAGCTCCGTCAATGATGGACCAATTATCCACAGGCGCATAATCCCATCCTACACACACAGCTAAGTACCATGACCACACACACACACACACACACACACACACACACACACACACTGAAGTGCTGTAATGTCCAATGACATAGAATATTAATGAGCAACACTTGTGACAAAGTGTAAATCATCAGAGTATTTGGTAAATACAACGTCACTATTGCAGCATTTGCAGCAGGAAACAGCGCGACGCTGAGAGCGCCGTGTTCTCCCGCTCTCAGAGGATTAATTATCCTGTATTTCTAAATCCTGAACCCGTTTATCTCCTATGGAAATAAAGCAAAGTTAGCACGTAGGTTTTCATGCCTCCGTGCTTCTGTATTAGGAAGTTGACAAGAAAAAGGGGAAGATTTTAACAAGACTGCGTTTCTCTCCCTGACAAAGCCCTAACGGGGTGCGCAAATTAAAACGGCCGTGCAACATTTACCGTCTCCCCGGGGGGCTGAGGAGTTCAGTGGTAAAAAAGTAAAGACATTTCAGAGTTGATTTACAAAAGCCCTATTGAAAATATTTCACCATTTCAATTTGGCATGACAAAAAAGGAGTTAATTAGCAAAGGCTGTGTAACGGGATAGTTAAATAAAGAGACGACTGTCTGAGATACAGCTGAGCAAAATTTATGAGATTGTCCATTTATGTTTTTTTTTATGAATTTTTTAAGCTGTCCTCTGGGAACAAACACAAATGCCTCAAAATGAAAAGGCATTTATTAAAAGATATTTTGGATACAGCATTGCATTACTCACTGCCTAGACTGAACATCTCTCCATCAGGACACATGAATGTACACTGAAGTGTAAATGCTGCAGAAACTCAAAACATATTCATATTTATTTTGAAGTCCACTGTCCGAGGTTGGGATGATAACGTTGCTTTGTCTGGCGTACTTACTTTCAGCAGGTAAGAAATCATCACACTCATAGTGAGATGCTTTTCATAAACACACACTCAGGCAAATTCAGGATCCATTAGCACATCGGTAAAACATCCAGGAAATGGAATAAGCTCTGAAATAAACTCGACAAGAGAAAGGCGGAGAGTGAAACAGCTGGATGCAGACAGGAAAGAGGGGAAAGTGGAGGAAGATGATAATGGAACAATAAGAACTGAAGCTTTTGAGAAACTAAAAAAAAAAAAAAAAATGGAGAGTTCAGAATGGGAAGAGAAAGTGTGGAAATGAATTGGGTGAGGATATCATTGCAATGAGCACGATGATAGTGTGGTGAGAGCAAAGGATGGTCGGAGGGATGATTGACAAGTAGAAAAAATGCACAGATAAGTGATTACCGAGAAGGACAACTGGGGAAAGAAGCAGGAGGCAGAATAAAGAGCCAACAGGGCAGAGAGGGGGAAAAAGTTAGACTGAGCTGATTTCAATTATGTAGAGAAAATTGAGTTTATTCAGTTTAACAAATGACATGAGGGCAGAGGGAGAAAGCTGTGTGGGCAGACAGACGGATAGATGGATGAATGCATGCATATGTTAGCAAATCTGTCTACCTGCTATGTCGCTAGAGATTTCTCAGCTTATACTGATCAGTGAAAAGAAAAATATAAAAGCCGCATTTGCAAAAATAAAAACAAACATGTTTATTTATACATTAAAAGACGACTGCGACGACAAATCTGTTACTTTGCTTTAGATGTGAAGGAATTACTGACAGTGAAGCCTGAGGGAGCATGTGTGCCGGAGCGGCGACAGCATCACGACTGGAAGAGTCAGAAGTGAATAATAAACAGACCACAGAGGCGACAACATCAGGTGTGTTGTTCTAAAACACCGTATTGCCAGACCACATTATGACAGGTAAGTTAGTTTCCAATACTTTCCTAATCAAACCTATAAAAAACATCAGGCTTGGGTTTGACCTGGCTCATTTTGGACTTTGCTAAATTTAGCATCATTTTTGAAAGTATGTGCTATGTATCTTCACACACGGAGTCAGGCTGTTTTAAGACTTTTTATAAATAGGCCTCATTTCCTCCAAGCACCTTCCTGGGAATAGAGTCATGGTTCTGGGAATCATTCAGCCTCACAGGGGACGCTTGATTCACAGTGGGCTGTGAACAACACGCCACCCATCATGTTAGTTAGTTCTACAGCCTGATGAGGAGAGGGGCTGTTCTGTTCATTTCTTTTTAATGGTCTTGTTTTCCGTATGTAGCATTGCACCCCTGGCTATCTGAAGAGGGAGGTGTCTCTGAATTGCCTCTGCAGAAAGTGTTTTTCCATCTTTTCTGTAGGTCTACAAAGTCCTCTGAGACATTGTATGTAATACCGTCAAATATCCTTCGCTTGACTTCACTCTTCCAAGGGAGTGAAGGGTACTTTTGACAAGCTCAGAGTAGCTAAAAGCAGGAATGGCTATAGGAACACTAATGAATTTGACATTTATAACCTTTGGGATGTTGTGAAAACAGCATCTGTAAGAAGGAGCATCCAAACATCAAATATCAACTACCTGAGTGTTCTCAGGGTGAGAGCTGCTCCAGCTGAATACAGATCAGACTCCAGATTTGAACATAATTGTTTTTTTAGTGACCATGGATGGTTAAAAGTATTATGAAACAAGATTGTTCATTTTTTAAATTAATCCATACTTTCAAAACAGCAATCAGTCATGCGTAGAGATGACATCTTGTTTTGTCGACCCATCGCCTCATTCATTCATATCCTGAACCCATTCAATGCAAAGGAAAGTTTCCTACATCCAACAACACCATTAATTTTGAATCTGAGTGAGACCGTTGTGAATCTGCATACTGATGAGAGCTTCACATCTGCTGTCATTAAGAATCATAAGAGTCATTTAGGAAATATGGAGATGTGACATCATGCCCCAAATGAACCCAAGGGAGAAATTAAGTGACTTTATTTTCTGAAGACTACACAAAATATCATTATCTGAAGAGCAGTACTGAATGCAAATTGTCAACAGTTACTCTCTATTTTTCTTTCATGGCTTCATCATTTCTTTACTTCCTCCTGACTCCTTAACGTTATATTTTCAGTCTGTAAAATTATTATTGTCTCATCAAAAACGGCCTTAAGGAAATCAGTGTTTCTTGATCTTGTGGTTCACTTTAAACTCAACCAAGGGTGTTAAACATCTCAGCAATTTACAAAGCTGAGATGTTTTGTAGAGAGAAAAAAAAGATCCGTCGTGTTAATAAATGAAGTGATAGAAATTGATACAAAAGAAGAGGGTTGCTTTCCACCAAGGAATGTTGTTTGATGCTGAACACTGTTTCTTCTGGACTGGTAAGTAAACAGCTGTTAATATAAATATAAAAACCAAACTTACAAATAGTTCCTTTAAATGTAAGTACACTAACAGAAACTGTGAAATTGGAAAATAGTGTTTTGAAATGCCCTTATCAATTAAAATAACTTTGTGTAAATATACCATAAATGCAGCCACCAAAAACAAACCATCCCCTTCATGGCCCAAAGCCAAATTTTACAGCAAGTTTAGTAGTAACTGGAATATCTAGAGCTGTTTGTGAGATTTCCAAACTAACTTACAGATAAAATCCAAAGAGGAACATCTATGAGATAAATATGTAAAAGCCAACCCCAAATTACTTTGAAAACTTTAAATAAAAAGCATTTAAATTACTGTTTGCGTCAGAGTTGAAAAAGAGTCACTGAAGGTCAGTTATATAGTCATAATCTAAATGTCTTTTAATCTGCAGCAACACAACGACAACAGCAAATTGTTGCTCGCTGGGAAACAACACGAGCAAAGACATGTTACAATAAAACCAAAACTTGACAGAGACCCAGAGAATGATAATTGAAAAGGGACTAATTAAAAAAAAGATGCAGCAGCCACCGTGAATGGGGAAAGGAGAAACCCCATCTGTGCTACTGCGAGTGACACCATTTCATGCTCTATTTGAATCCCTCGTCCTTTTTTCCCTCTTCACTTTACTCCACTTAACCACTGACATCTAATTAAACCCTTTGTGCTGAGTGAATCAGTATTTCAGTTTAAATGAGGACAGAGCCACAAAGACTTTCCACTGCCTTTACCTGATCCGACAGAAGACTATATACATTTTGAATAAAAGATTATACTCAGCGCTCTCACAAAGACGTCCTGTCAAGGTTCTGTGTAACAATTTGACTCAAGTGGGTGGAAATTAAAGTAGTTTCTTTAATAAGTAATTATAATTTGAATGGAGACTAATGGCCATGATGACATTACACACAGAGAGGGTGTTGAAATACCATCTGGTGCATATGCAGACCTTCAGCAGTGTGATTAAAAAACAATACTGCTAAAACTATTATTTAGATGTTTTTAATGGAATTGAGTTTTAATCAAGTCATTGTGTTGTAATAAGGTCATGTTGCTCATTATTCACTATAAAGCAGGAAGACACCTGTTGGGCCAAACAAACAGCAATAATTATCCTTTTGAGTTCAGGACATTACCTGTATTTGTAAATGTTGACCTTTATGGAGAATAGCTCCGTCACTCCAACCACAGTGACTTTTTCAAACACAAAAGCACAATGACTTTTAGAGACAAACATGTTTAATTATATTTCCATTAATTCCAGAGCAGGCTCGTCAGTGTTAGGAAAGTCACCAAGTACATTTACTCTAGTACTGTGCTTAAGGAGAACTTTGAGGTACTTGTACTTTACTTGAGTATTTCCATTTTCAGTTAGATTTTACATATCAAATGAAATGTATCCCCAAAAAATTAAACTAGTTGTTACCATCATTTCTGAGGTGTGACCACTTACAAAGAAGCAGCGTGGCAAGTATCAAATGTGTATGAGTTCTCATAGTCTCACATGACTTTGTTTCAGTTGTTCAACAACCTAATTGTTGTCACAGGAGATCATTTAACTTTTGATACTTACTTATGAGACACATAAATTTTGCCACTTACTACTACTAAGTAAGATTTTAAGCGCATGACTTTTGCTTGGAATTAAATATTTTTTCAGTCTTTCATGTTTGTGTATGATCCAAGTACTTCTTCTGGGGCCTTTGGCCTTTTCACACCTCAAAGCCCTGATCAATTAATCATGTTTTTGTAAACATTTTATCTGATTAGTTTTGGTTTCACATGGCAATTTTACCAGCGTACTAAAGAACTTTGAATAGCATACCTACTTCCTGTCATCATCACCTATTTATGCATCTCCCACATTGATTGGTTTGTAGATGGGCGTGTGTCTGATGTCAAAATAATATTTTCATGCCTTTTTCAAATTGACTTTGACTTTGATTTTGTCGTTGGACCATATTACAATAAAATATTTAGTATCTTCTTCTCCCTATGTGCTACCATGACTCATTTTACTTCTCTTATGGTTGTTTTTCTTCTTCTATTGTTTAATGAGTGACAAGCTTTTTTTTCCACATTATTTTTCTTAAAATAATATATGGAAATATTGTAAAATGCTCACAGTGCTGCTTTATTGTCATGATTTAGGTCTGAATGTGCAGTGACCAAACTGATTAGATACAGAAAATCTGAATCTGGCCATGAGTGCCAGCGCCTTTCAGAATAAAAAGTAGTGGCTCTTAATAAGGGAGTCATTAGTAGTCGAGTGATGGCCTGATTCCTTAATGATGTATTTTTGGAGGGTTCTAATGAGGTACCTGCTCTGGGTTTTGATAAATAAATTAGCTCTGTAGCATATGAAGATTTGATAAATCTGAACAAATCCAATTTTTTTTTACCATTTTAGAACCAAAAATGTGATGAATATAAACAGAAAGCAGCATTAAAGTTCAGATATTAAGGGGTCTAATTTATTTTTGGGGCTCTTGAACCACTGATGATATTTCCCAAGTGAACTGAAACTGAAAACCCCCAGGGAAAAGACCAAGATACTTCTGGGCTGCTGCAGACCGTAACGCTCTCTATCATTCTGTCATTATCCGTCAATCAGACCTTCAATAACAAAAAAAAGAGTAAGACTTTCCCTTCGTGCAGCAGAGACGTCAGTACAGCCACAGGTCATCATTTTCCATGTGGTGACCCAAGAGCATCGAGTCTGTCTTCAGTCCTGAGCGCCATGGATCATTATGGCACTATGCTTTATACGTGTGTGTGTGTGTGTGTGTGTGTGTGTGTGTGTGTGTGTGTGTGTGTGTGTGTGTGTGAGCTGGCTAATGAGCAACTTTTAGGACATGTGGATGGGTCCCTACGGCAGCCAATGACAGCACAGAGAGCCACAGGAGAGCTTTACAATGTACTATGAAAGGGATTGCTAATGTGAGGGCTGGTTTTACTATATTTGTGGGGTCTGAACACCAGGAGCCCACTTCACCGTATAATGACGAGTCCCCACAAATATACAGAGGCATGTGTCCACTTATTTTGGTCACAGCAGGTTTGAGATATTATGTGATGACCTTGGGGCACTTAAACGAACTCAAGGAAAGAGGAAACCACAATATGAAAACGAATGAATAAAGGAAAACAGAAAAGAAAGGAGTTGTTGAAAAGCCAAGTTTCAAAGGAAGAAAACGGGCCCTGAGCTTCAGATGCTCACAGGCGGCCTTTTAAGTCAACATGGTCATTTGTGACCACCTACACACACACACACACACACACACACACACAAACACACACACAGTCCTTTCAAGTCAGAGATCAACAGCATTTGATCGCACACACACAAACAAACTTGTTCCACTATCCCTGTGGGGAACCCTCTTTGACATAATGAATTTCAAAACCAATTACCCGAACTTTAACCATCACAACTAACACTCGAAACCTAAACCTCATCATAACCCAAACCCTTGAGTCAAGTCTTAACCCTCAAACAGAAGCCTCTATCTCTCTGAGGAACTTCACTTTTGTCCTCACAGTGACACGAGTCCCCACAGGTTCAAGCTGTAGTCCCCACTAGGATATAAAAACACACCCGATCCTATTTCTTTCAGGTCAGAGAATTGATCTCTCTCACACACACACACACACACACACACACACACACACAGACAGTCCTTTCAACTCAGAGATCAACCACATTCGATCTCACACACCCACACACACAAACACACACACAGACATGACTTCAGAGGAAATTACATTGACTTAACATTCATTTCCTGGAGACTTTCTTTAACCTTAACCATAACCACTACTTGCCTAATCCTTATTCTAACCTTAAAACATGTCTTCACCTTAATATTTAATGATTTACATTATAGGGACTTGATTTTTGTCCCCATAAGGCAGACAAGTCCCCATAATGTGACTGTGCAGACATTTAAGTTCACACTGTCCACAGCATTACGCTTCTTTCTGGTTACCACTTAAAGAAGAGAAATACGCCTTGATTCAGAAAACTAGTCTCTTAAGTCTGTAACTAGCCAAGTATATAAAAGCCGAACCGTGGCTGACCTTAGCCCCAGATTCTGTCTCACACATACTGTTGCCGCTGGTCATGTTAGCGAGCCTGAGAAAACACTGATTTATTCCTCTGCAGCGGCAGTAAACACAAAAAACCCGACAACTCTGCTGTATTCAGAGCTTAAGAGATATTTAGAGCTGACGAACAGTAATGTTAACTGTGATATATGGCAGGGTTAAAGCTGCATGCTGCCCCTCCCCCACAGAACCACACACCAGCGTCTCTAAAGGGCCATAAATGTGTTCATAGTGACGGTCAAAGCTCCAGCGTTTCCCACCATGGCTCCCCACTCACAAACTCAAACATCTCACACATATATAGTTCAATTTTTTAAGTCTCAACAGGTAAATAAAAATAACAACTTATTATTAGTGTATCATTAGGAAACAAACAGGAGCAATTTGACGCATTTGTTGGGGACTACTTTAGGTGACGGATCAATACTCAGTCACTTCTGAAGTGAGTATTTGTGGCAGCAGGATGGTGTGATGTGGAAGACGAAGAATTTTTCTCTCTGACGTTTCGGTGTGTGTCAGAGGAAATTAGATCTTGTCAAACATCATTATGAAATATAATTGAAAATGTAAATTCACCTCAGCTACAAGAACTGTGTTCATCTTCTGGTGTCAAGTGTGTGTGTGTGTGTGTGTGTGTGTGTGTGTGTGTGTGTGTGTGTGTGTGTGTGTGAACCACATCACAAGCAGAGTAAACAATCTTCTCCCTCATGGCCTCATTGTTTCTGTTGCCCCAATCCTTCAGGTCTCCATGGCGATGATGCTGCTGAAGCTCCGCCTCCTTGAGTGCTCGAGGAAAAGGAGAATAATATATAAGGGATGAAACGATGGAGCGCAGAACGACAAAAGGAGACTCGTGCACTGCAATGAGAACAACATAATGATGTGTTTGTGACATCAAAGGGTCTAAAGGGTTTCTACACCTGTGAGAACCACATGGATTAAAAGCCTCATTAAAACTGATTAGGTCCGAAGGAAAAACAGAGACACTGTTTCAAATGGATGTAAAATTAACAGGTAAAATTGTCACACCTGCTCTTAGACCACCCCCTTCCTTCATCAGATTATATTCATTAGATCCTGTTTTATCACTAGTGGCTGATGTGAGTCCTGACTTTGAGTCTCAAGGCTGAGTGGCTGTTATAATTCATCATTCATCTACAATTAAGCTCAGTGTCTGATGGAAGAATCTGAAAAATGGTGTTTTTAATTGCTCTTGGCTTGAGAGGTCACGATGTGGGGGGGGGGGGGTCACCACACACTCCCAATGTCAAGTGTGTGAAAACCAGACCTGAGTCCTGCAGATGGCACAATGTGATGCCAGATGGGGCTTACTGTGTGTTTCCACACTGCTATTTGACTAGCAACCGATATTTGGCAATTTTTCAAGTGTCACTGTTTGTCATTTGGCAGAAGTTCATATTTCTTTGAAAGAGGGGAGTAACTGTGGTCACCATGAACATGATTAAACTCTTCAGTGTCACCAGCTGCAGGATGGTGCTATAAATCAAACCTGGTACAAATACTGGTGGATTTAAAGAAGAGGAGTTATGACGGCTGCAAGGTGTGTTTTGTTTGCTAGAGATTGAAAATGATCTGAGAACAGGTGTGTGCTCAATCAGATTATCACCCATATTTAACTGTGTGGAAAAGATAGCACTTTATGTCAAATGGTAAAAACTGTCATTTTCTGGTTTTGCATCTGTCCAAAGTTGTTGTTGTTATATGTACAGTATCTTTCCAGACAAGCTAGGTTACATTGTGCATCACATGGGCTAATCGCTATCAGCAACAAGATTAAAAAGAGTAATTAGACAGAGTGACAACAGAGAGACATACAAAACCAAGTAAAGTTAAAACAGAATAAAATACAAAGAAATAATAAACTCTAATGTTTTTAAAAATCAACGAGCAGAATCAAAGAGCAGGTTTCAGCTCTGATCCCACATTCCCTTTCAGGCAGTTTCACATCACAAATTGATGCTCAAAGATTGGCAAGAAAGTTCCTGCTCTCTTTCAGACAAATAAATTAGATTAAAATGAATAAAACAGCAGCAATAACAAGCGATATCCAGCAGCTGAAGCCGACGTGCTGTTAAAAGATCACAATTCAACGCTCCTAACGTGACAAATGAACACTTTCAGACTGGAAGCAACAATTTCAGCAGTTATAAAATATACATCACACATTGATATAGTCTGAGACGTGAAGAGCAGCTTGGGTCCAAGGGGAATCATCGTTTTCCATCAAGGTTTGAAATAGTTTTATATGACACATATATGAATATAGTGAATGGAAGATCCTCGCAAAGACTGGGTCGACATTGTTGCTTTTGCATTGAGTAGAGAAGGAGGAAGACATTGAAAGAAGACTTGGAGGAGCAAGGAAATGAAAGGGGAGGAGAAGGGGAATAAACCAGAGCGAGGAAGAGGGTGAAGAGGAAGAGGAGAGTACGAATTAGGATTTTTCCTCATTGCGTAACAGGATTATTTGTGGCGTCGCACAGGAGGTAACGACGAGAGCGAGCGGCAGATCGTCGTAAGGAGCAGAGATCAGATCCTCTTTGATGTACACATACTCCACTTCATCAGCTAAAGGAGCCTTTCCACATCCACCCACAGCCAACACACACACACACACATATATATCAGCCTCCCTGCATGTCTCAGTCAGTCAGTAGATTAAAGTGCCGCACCACCTGCGGAGAAGCATCAGACTTTTATTTTCTTTGTGTCTCTTCAGGGAAACGACGTGTTGCTTCAGATCAGGAGCCAGAAGCTGCTTTTCAAAAGATGTTCTGCTTTGGATGCTTCCTGATGCTCGGATGGTGTTTTCAAGTCTGCAGTCGTATCTGCCAATCAGAATCAAGATTATGTTAGTTTCAGATGTGTGTTAATCTTAACCAGTCAGAACAAAGATTACATTCCCCCTACAGTCAACTCCAACGTGATTGAGATTATATGAGACTGTAGACATCTTCACCCATCAGAATGAAGCCTGTCAGATCCACCAGCTGTAATCAAGGCTGTGTAAGTCCAACCACCAATCAGAATCAAGATGACTCAATAGTTGTTTTCACCAATAGGAAGATTATATGAGGCTGAAGTAATCCCGGCCAATCAGAAAGACCATTGTTAGTTTATAATCAATCAAACAGCTAATGAGATACTGAAACCTGCAGTTCCTCTAATGACCACTAGAGTCTGGCTCCAACAGTGAGTCAATCCCCATGCTTGCCACAGACCATCATGCACAAAAGTCTCGGCTGCACAGACCCTTAACTCCCAGCTTAACCAAAAATGGGCACTTCATTCACCGGGAGTTAGGGGCGGAGTCAGGCACTGCCAAGATGACAATGGTGGAGCAGCTCACTCTGAGCTTCAAAATCGCTCTTCAGAAACCTGTGGAAGCTACATTCTTTTTTTTTTTTTACAGTCTATGGTTCTGTCCCACCGTGATTTATCATTTATCATCTCTCATTTTCCTGTTAATATCGTTTCCTTTTCTGTTAATCAGTGTGTTCTCTGTGCAAGTCATTGCATGCCACTGCTCTGGGCTCATCTCCACCAATCAGAATCAAGATTTTAGCCTTTGGTTATTTACATTAATTGATGGTTTCTCCGCCAAAAGGAAACAAGAATATAGTAGCCTGGACGGTGTTGATCTGCAGTCATCTGCACCAATGGGAATCAAGATAATTTAATCTGTTTTTTAGATTATTAGTCGATAGTCATCTCCATCAACCAGGATCGAGGTTATGTTAGTTTGGAGTCAGAATAAAGATTATTTATGTCTAAATTAATCTCCCGACCAATCTCTAAATCAGTGGTCTCCAACATATTCCAACTGGGCCGACAAATAAATCACCAAACTATTTGGCCTCGGTGTCGTTGTGGGGTCGGGTGTGGGCTGTCAACATTTTTGACTCTTTAAACTAGGTCATGATTTGGAAAAGTTTGGGGGCCGCTGCTTTAAATTGTGACCACCAATCATTATCATATAACCTCCAGCACTTCAACAGCGTGTAAGTCTTTAGTTTAGTTAGTGTTAACATCAAACTGTGGAAGACACACAGGAAGAGATCAAACAGAAGCCAAACACAGTCAATACATACAAGTAAAAATGTTCATTTTACCTGGAACATAAACAAACTGAATTCAATTTAGCTCGCAGCGCACCGTGTCAGCTTTAATTCAGTTTTCACTCCAATATAAATAGACTGGAAAATTAATGGAGCTGTGGCATGAAAAGAGGCAAATGTGCTCAAACACACACACACACACACACACACACACACACACACACACACACAGAGTCAATATGGAAGCTAGCTTCTCAAGGGGCAGGATTAAAAGTAGTTAGCATTTATGAGGGTGAAGGCTTTCTCCACTTCTGTCTTAGCGTCACGCCTCCCACTGTGTGTGATTGTGTGTGTGTGTGGCTTCATTTTAAAGGTGTGTGACCGCACAAATTGCAGTTGGAGACTTTCCTTCTGGGGTAGACGGAGATCCTTTGATGGAATATAGCCATGTACACACACGTGCACAAATATATCTATATATACACACACACACACACACACGTCAGGCTCTTTTCCTGATGGCACAAGCAATTTCCACCCTCTCCCACTTAAACATATGCACACACACACATCACACACTTGAGCCTCCAAGCTCCCAGCTAAATGTGAAATAAGACGAATCACGGTGACGGTGTTCTCAAAGCAGGAAAAGTGGAGCAACAATGATGATAAATGGTGTTAAAACAAATTCACTGTTTAAACACAAAGATGATTAGTGAAAGAATCGTTTTAAAAAACGGGAGTTATTCGTTTCAGTTGAAGGACCGTGTCTGTGCTGTTGTTGTTGTTTTGGTTTCTTACCCATTAAAGGATCATTCTGATTTATTACAACTCTGGTTTTTCTGTCAGTGCTAATAATACTGTGGAAGGTCTCTGAAGATCCACATCTGTTGTTTTACTTGCTCTCTTCAGTCACTCGACCCTGCTGGAAACGCTTTGATAAAACGTTAACGATAAGTGTTAGCAAACAGTAAAACGTCAGCAATTTGGCAACTGGTTACACCGGAAAGTTCCACCAGTAAAAAGGCAACGTGTTGAGAGTACTAGGCTTTAATTTGGAGGGGTGGCACTAGTGTAGGCATTT
The DNA here is from genome assembly GCF_002260705.1 of Seriola dumerili. NCBI lineage: Eukaryota > Metazoa > Chordata > Actinopteri > Carangiformes > Carangidae > Seriola > Seriola dumerili. Next base: position 159,761 of record NW_019175172.1, read on the forward strand.
GTTGTTATTTTTTATTAAATAGTCAAAGCTCAGGTATTGAACTCGATATCAGGAACGTAAAGTTGTTATCAGAACACCGATAAAGAGATTGAACTGGGCTTTGTGTATTTTTATCATTTCTTGGTTTCCCCGAACGGGGTATCATTTGTCACGGGAGCTGTGGTAGCTGCTGTCTGGAGCAGGTAACTGGCTGAACCACAACCACAACAGTGAAACCAGCCCTGTGAATGTGGCTGACTGAGTGACTGAGTGAGTGATAAAGTTACACCGTTGGTCAGCCAGCCTTTTTTGGACAAATCTTAGCTTCTTTCTGTAGAAGAAAGTCGCCATTATGGTGACGGTGGAGCAGCCCTACGGAGGCTCCGTCCATCTTTATTTACAGTCTATGTTATCCACCAAAGTCTTTAGTAAAAGTTCTTTTCTCTCTGTCTGGGTCATATTAACAGAGTGCCCATCAAACTCCAGGCTCCTAATAAAGAATATAATCCAGTGAGGCAGCTCGACGGCCCCGGACTCCGCACCACAGATAACAATGTGCTTCTTTAAAATGAAACTGACGCACGGTGTGAAAAGGCCGTTATCACATGAGGGTTCATTTTCAAGATAGTTTGGGTGTTTTGCGACTGATGATTATCACAATTATGATATAATAATATTTTTTCTTTCTTCAGAATGCCTACAGAGAGCTTCACAATATAACCTTTCCTGCTTCTTATCTTCTGCCTTCCCAGTGAATTAACATTTGAAAAGGTCACTTTTGTTTACTCTGATTTCCTTAAATGAATCATTGGCTCTGTGTGTAATACACAGAACCAAGCGTGATACGTTAGGACACAGTTTACCATCCATCCTAATCGCTCTTTCATTTTGTGTCACCCGTCGTTATGTAATGTAGGACGTCGCGTTTCTACTTCAGCTCTGAGTAAAATGTTATTTGCGAGTCTGGATGTTTCTGTGAAGGAAGGCAAAAAAAAAGAAAAAAGAAAATCAATCAAATGAGGCAGAGTCGGGGAAAAGAGATGTCACAGTTTACCACTTTGTGTGTGTGTGTGTGTGTGTGTGTGTGTGTTATGAGAGTGTGTATTTGTGTCATGACTCAGCACTGTTCAGTTTTTGACAACTGGAGAGTCGGTGGTTGAGGACATGGTGAACAACCACAGAGTAAATGGAGACACTCTCACTAATGATAGCTCTCAGACAGACAGACATACTGGTGTGCGTGCGTGTGTGTGTGTCTGTGTGTGCGTGCGTGCGTGCGTGCGTGCGTGCGTGCGTGCGTGCGTGCGTGCGTGCGTGCGTGCGTGAGTGTGTGTGTGTGCGTGTGTGTGTGTGTGTGTGTGTGCAGACAGGAGGCCATTGAAGATAAAATGGGATAAATGGAAGCCTCTGAGTGGCTGGAATAACCTGGACGGAGGGTGAATTGTCCACAAACATCAACAAAAAACACAAATGGTGTCTTGCTGAAAGGCACTTGAGCAGCACAAATGTGCAGGTACTCAAGCTGCTTCCGCTGACGGAAACAAATTTCTAAAGATTTTAATTTGTCAACATGTTAGGGGTAAAAAGAAAATGTGTCAGCGTCACCAAAATAAAAGTCTTGCTCACTAACTGCTGATTAAAACGATGGAGAGGAGGAGGTGAACTCGGGGAGGGAAGATTGGATCGTACAGAGCGGTAACGGCTCTGCAGGGACAAAACAGACGTATCAGCCTGACTCTTCATCCGTCTTCTGTTGTAACTGTGATGAGCAGAGGTGAAGAGACGGAAACATGAAGGAGGAAACACCGGAGAGAGAGAGTATGGAATAAGTACGAGATTGTGAGCCAGGAGGGAAGAAAACAGACAAAAATAGTGGGAGGGTGAAATTAAATTAAAAGAGAGAGTAGGAGGAAGGAGAGAGCAGTTTGACTGAGTCTCTCAAACAGTATCCTGATGCTGTCCAGCTGCCAAACTCCAGATTAAACAAGCTCTGACTTCATAATTAAGTTGATACATTCATCTACAGATTCGACTGTGTGTGCACTCGCTGCGTTAGAGGCCCTGGGTTCCGCCTCCAAGGCGACGTGAGCCGAGTTTCCGCCCAAATTTAACACAAATATTAAACGGATTTCTGTGAAAACAAGCAAAAGACAATGTTCAGACAGCTGCCGGTAAACCAAAGCAGAAGAAGAAGACGCAACAGGTTGTCATTAAAAAGACGCCAATGGAAAAACCATGATGGAAATCTGACATCCCCGTTTGTTTCCATTGCATCTTTCTCACACTTTGCTTCCACTAACACACAAGGTTTTCCACCAAAACTTTACTTTACAACACTGTGATTTTTTTTCTTTTAATTTCCAATGAGTTACCACTTCTATCCCACATACTGGAAACACTTCAACAAACACTTTGCTGCGTTTTATTTTGAAGTGTTGATCCATAAGAAGATATATTTGTGATCTTAAGAACCAAAAACCATCTGAGTGAAGCCATTTTTCTTTTCTTAGACTTGTGGATAAACATCATTATGTTCTGTATTTCTTAGGTTCATGTAAATATATCTGAACAAAGAGTAACGCCATGGTTTTATATGTTGTGTTTTTCTTTTCTTTTCCTCTGTTTCCCGTCATTGCCACTTTGCTCCTGGAGACTCTACCACTGTACATATCTTCCTTTTGTTCAGACACAGCGCTGCGAGCAAAGAGAGACAGTAAACAACAAAAAAACACACAATAGAGTCAAAGGAAAAAGAAGAGAAAAAAAAACATCAGGCAGAAAAGAAAAAGAATGAGCATTGAAACAGGATGAAAGATGGAGGAGACGCCTGGAATAAAACATGTTGTGGTCCTTTACCTCCGCTCCTCGCCCCACAGCAAACACACACTTCTAACAGAACCTGTATCATGAGAGACGCACAATGTCACATCCAGGTATTTATATTTGTGTTTCTACTTCCTCTTCTCTACGTTTATGGGCTGTTAGCAAACTAAATGTTCTCTATTATTCCTCTTACTTTTAAGTCATTCATTAGAAGTTTGATGATTTCCTGGCAGATTATCGTGTTTTCCATCGTTTTTTATATTAAAGTCGTTATTGATGAACATATTTTTTAAAAACCTTAAACCCAGATAATTTATATGAGCTCCTTTAAACAAAGAGATGAACAAATGGAAATGACAGGAAGCAACAGATGTCAGTAAACACAGGTAAAGACATCAGACATGACGACAGACAAACAGAACGAAGGAACCGTGGAGAGGCGGAAGAGAAACACTCACAAAACACAAATGGAAGCTCCCACTGCTTCACTGTTTGACTCCAGCAGGACGGTGATGCACGAGGTCGTCGTGCTTGTCGCCTGCTGTGCAGAGATGCACCACAGCAGGCGTGAACAGGGTCGTACAAGTGCAGCAGAGACAGAGGAGACAGAGACGGGGGGAAAAGAAGAAGTAAGAAGTAGAAAGAAGCGGGCGGAGAAAACAGAAGAAGAAGAAGAGGCTCGGAAGCAGCACGAGGCAAACAGCAGTTATGATTCCAACTTTTGGAAACATCCGTCAGATTTTGTGTCTCACACACACACACACACACACACACACACACACACACACACACACACACACACACAGATGTTGTGTCAGCTGCATTAAATTTCATGTATTCTGACCATTCAGAGAAAACGTCTTTCAGCCAAAAACTCGCTGTTTGTTATACTTGTGAGGACTCTGACTGATGTAATGAATTCCCTGGCTGTTGGCGCGATCATTAAAGGCTCATTCTACCATTGAACCGAAAACCAAAGTCCAAACATTCAAACAAACACTTTGAAGATGTGAGGACCAGACTAAATTATCACCACACATGTACTAGCTTTAGAAATATTCACTTTTTCAACAACAACAACGCATACGTCTTAAAAATGTCCTCACTTTCCATAAAGATCAACACTTTCAGAAATGTGCTGATAACAATCTTAAAATGTTAAACGTCTTTATTTGCCTCAAAACACCTTATTTTCTGATAATTATTTCACTTTTGACGACAAACAATGTCTTCACACTCAAATGTTCCCATTTTCCACAAATGTCTTCATTTATCAAAAAAGATGTCCTCACTTTACAAGGATGTCCGTTCTCACACCCACAAATCTCACTTTTAAAGATGTCCTCGTGATCCGAAAAGCACCTTTAGGTCGTATCATATATCGAATCTTAAAGGATGAAGTTGGTGTTTTTCTATATTTTCAACAAATCAAACAAAAAAGAAGTTTGTCTCCACACATTCTGACTTTTAAGAAACAGCTGCTCACTGTTGGTTTTTAATTGAACAAAGAGGAGGAAACAGTGACTTTGTTGGGGACTATTTTCAGCGGAGGAGTAATCCACATTTGCTCTAGTGAGAATTTGTGGCAGCAGGATGTGTGTGTGTGGGACTAAGTTTGAATAAACTACAGTGTGTGTGTTTATGGAGATGAAGGAACATGTCACCCGGTGTAACAGTCAGACTCACTGATGTGTTCTGGATAGTTTTGGAAACAGCTCAGTGGCTCAGAGGACTCAGGTTTATCAGGCTGTGACACACACACACACACACACACACACACACACACACACACACACACACACACACACACAGTAAGTGGTTGGGAGACGCTGAGTGTTGGTTTCGGAGTTTAACTGTATTTTCTACCACGTGTCTTTAACCTTGACTGAGTGTGTTGAGATTAAAACTTAAAACCAATTAAGTCGAGTCTGATCACAATCCCAGTCTGTCCTTCCCCACACTGTCAGGTCATCTTTCCATCTCTCCATCGTTCCCACACACACTCACACACACTCACACACACTGACACACACACACACACACACACACACACACACACACACTCACACTGTATGAGAGATATGATTATCCAACCTACTGCATTAACACCAGCTCAGCTCCGACACACATTATACTGGACTGTGTGTGTGTGTGTGTGTGTGTGTGTGTGTGTGTGTGTGTGTGAATGTAAGCTCAAAAAAATATCTATTTTTAAAGATCTTTCTTTATTATTTACTGTGTTTTAATGATTTCCTCTCATTCTGAAACTTCATATTAGTTGAGTGCAAAAAAAGTTTTGAATTAAATGTATTTGGTCCAAGTTGAACTGATTAAAAGTTCTAAACACATTTATCAATAGGTAAAAAATAATTTACAATTCAAAGGTAAAATTATTTTATTTTTTATGACATATGTGATTAATTAATGAATAAATGAAACTAGGGAATATCTTATCTCGTTCTGTTTTAAATTTTTCATATGAATCATAATTGAATGTATCCCTTATGTAAAGGGATATTAATAGATTAATTAATTCAGCAGCACAAACTGAGCGAAAGGCCTTACAATTTAATGAATATTTTTAATATTATATGATGTTTATATCTATAAAAACTTGATTTCACATTCATTATTTTACATTTTCATTTTGTATAAACCTCGCGGCCTCCATCCTCCCGCGCACGTTTAGTTTAATTATTGTACGTCTTTCACGGCGATGTGATGATCGTCATTTAAACAAACAAAAGAGGAAAGTAGAGGCAATGTCTGAGACATCTTTTGTAATTATTCTAATGATCTGTTGTGTATGTTTTGATTTCCTTTTCCTTTTTGTGTCGCCTGTCACTATTTATTCGTCTGTATTCTGCACTGAAATGAAAAAACACATATTTAGTTAATATTTATGAGAAGTCTGACAGTCAGAAAATGAGTCTGTGTGTGGGGGTGGTTTGATTTAGTTTTGATAAGCAAATATCTACACAACTGTCATCATGTTTTCAATCAAGCATCTGCTGTTTAACCATAAAGAGACTGACACCAAGATCTGATGTTTCACATTCCTGAAACATTCGGACATAAAACTACAGAATAAAATATAACTGGATGCTGAAGAAAAACCCGACAACATTGATTTTTAAAAAGTAAAATCTTTAAAAACAAGCATCTGTGTCAGTTTCAGGAAGCATGCGACTCCTCTACCATCCACTCTTCTCTCCCTCCATCTCTCTTTCATCTCCTCCTCTCTGAAACAGGTCACATGTAATCACAGCTCTAATTTAAATTTCTCACTGTGTCTCTGCTCGTCTTTCACTTCATGACACTGCATTAAAAGCCGTATGATGAACAGGCAGCACTCTTCCTTCTCTCTGGCCCTCTTCATAACGAGCTGAACTATTGATTATCCCGTAGATCCGCCACCTCCATTGATTGCGCCGGTGTTCTGACACCCGTAAAAAACCCTGACGAGCTAGAAAGAGTGATGATCCTCTCGTTGTTGTCGATGCAGCAAGTAAATCATCCAATTAGGACAAAAGTAGGAGGGATAATGAGGATGAATAATTAAGATGTAGCAGGGCCACAGTGGACGATGTAAACAGGAAATATTATGTGTTTAATGCAACTTCAGCCTCTTTTTTAAGGCCTACACTTGTTTACATTTTGGAAAATTGACACCAATAAAATGATGCTGAATCAGCTATTAGCATTTCCTGTTTGCAGAGCACCCATGAACGCACAGACAGCCATCACTGGATTACTGTGATACTGAAGAAAACTTGATGAAAAACATGATGATTCTCAGGGAAGTTCTGCACTAATAAGGAGCGTTTCTTTTTTCTCTGATGTCTTAGCAGATTCTCTGTAGGAGACATGGAGAGAGAGATATCTCTGGGAAGTGCCAGCCACACTGAATCTGACAGTATGTTTTTAATGTCTGTGTCTGAGTCATGGCTCAGAGAAGGAGTGCAATTTTTGACGCAAACTGCATCGGGGTAGTTTTCTCATTCTCACATTAAACCCTTTTAAAGTTTCTGGGCATCTACAAATAAATATAGGTGAAAAACAAGAATTAAATTGCTATATTGTTTCCTGAATGATTTTCTGGTGTAGATATATTTAGTAAAACCTCTTCAGCAGGACAAAGAAGTGAAGTATTCATTCCACCACCTGGGTTCATTGCTTTTTCTTACGAAAATTATAGGAGTTTATAAAGTTTGTTGACACAAATGAGCAAATATTAAGGAGTTTAAGTTGTAAAGATGAACTTTAGTATGTATAAATAAAAAGTGCTAATGTCTCCTTTAATATAACTTCATCCTGTGTATTTTACTTCTGTATCTTACGATGAAACAAGTTAGATTTCCTCTCACAAACAGCAGAGTATCGTCGGCACATAGACACTAAATCTGCACATTCATCTCTGCCACTTATTATTATTTTATTTAATGCAGAAGAGACTGATGTGTTTTTATTTTATCATGAGTATTCTATTTTTGAATATTTTATATATTGAACTTGTGTATTATATAGTACATGTGGGGTACAATATAAGGTGTTCTTTGACTGAATACAGTGAATATAACAAATGTTATTTCATAAATAAATCACATGAGGAGAAATCATTTTCTCCTCAGGAGCTCTATTATTCAAAAAGCAAACTTTCACCCGCTTCTGTAACCATACATTTAACCACACACACACACACATGCACACTGTTTCCTAATGTATACATTTTGCTGAAACCATGGCAACCATGGGGAATGAGTGAAAATCACTGAATTGCAGCAACACTGCTGGTATGAACTCGAACAGTTCTATTAACCTGCAGACACATACATACATACACTAAATCTACATTATATATTCTGCTGAATCTGTCCATAATGTTCCAGCAGCAGCAGCAGGATGTAATTTCTGTTCAACTCACAGCTGCAGCTGAAGATAACATGTATTTATGAAACCAAACACTCAGAAGTTCATTGGTTGAAAAGTTCAAGTCTTCATTTTCATTTCCAGCCAGAGACATTTCACCTTCACCGGGGATTAAATGCGTCTCTAATGTGTCTTTTCTTTGTCATCTTGTTCGTGCTTCTTTGAGTGCATAATATCCTTCGGTTAAAGTGCCATTTTTACCACCAAGTCGTCCAGAAGTGAACGGCAATCCTGAATCCTGAATCCTCACAATCCACCAACCAAGATTTGTTAGTAGCTAAGAAGCTAAAAATGCCACAAGGTTCAGTAAATAAGTAATGTTCACGACCCACAGCTACAGTCATGGAGCCATAAATTTAAGATAAGGCTATTTGGCCCCTATTCATTGGCCTTAAACTTAGATTGTTGCACTGGGGCCCTCCACAAGACAGGGAAAAAATTGAGAAATAATTCAAGACCTCTGTTGATAGTGGAAAAATTCTTTAAGGTCCTATATTTTACTCTTTTTATATATATACAGTATATAAGAAGATATATTTGTCCTTTTAAGAACCAGAAACCATCCATATGTAGATCAGGCTTCTCTCTGGAAATTAGACCAACAAATTAGACCAATGAGGCATCGACAAACTTGGAACAATAAGTCAATGTCGGACCACTATTCTGAAACTCATTCAATCTTAAAATGCATTCAATGGAATCACAGTGTAGCAATTATTTATCTTTTATGTCAAGATCAGGAAATTTTGAAAAATATTTTTCACATGAACAGGAAACAGGAAATTACTGTTCCGTCAAAACATAAGAAAACTGACTGTGTTAAAAATCACAAAATATCAAAATCTGATTGTTTCATTTTGACCTCTTTGGTCTTTTGTAGATGGAGAGATACTTTCAGCTCCAACAACACGGTTCCTTTCCCCAGTCAAAAAATAATATATCATCAATTCAACTGTAATCATCATAGGATAAAGTGCTCCAGCAGAGAACTTACAACACGCCTCGCAGCCCGGAAAAAAGAGTTTAACATCAAATACAGATGTGAAATAAAAAGCAAAATATTGTGGCGCAGATGTCGGCGAGTTCAGTCAATCTTCTCTCTACTGATAGCCGATGCTTGAGGCCTGTGGTTTGAAGCCCGGTTTGGCGCTCAGTCTCAGCCCTGCAGTTCCCAGGTCTGAGTCCTCTTCATGGCCCTCAGCCCAAGGCCATGGAAATAAATTCACAGATCACAGGCTGAAAAGTGCTTTGAGAGCCACGGCTATGATTTAAGCTTCGACACGACTTTGCATCCATTGAAAGAAAAAAAAAATTTTTTCAAATTCACCAACTTTCAAGGATTTCTGGCCTGGGGTTCTGAGGCTGAAGGGTTGGGATTATACAAATCCTCCTTCAGATCTTCAGAGTACACTGGTAGAAGGTCTGGTTCATCCTGCAGCTGCTGAGTACATACAGATTGAGCTTTTGAGTCTTAAGTGCGTTCCCACTGGAAAATGACCAATTTGATGTCAGCCCCCGAGTGTCGATGCTGGGAACCATGGGATCAATACCAGAACAATGGATCCATCTGATCTTCGATCAAATTTTCTGCCACAGAACCTTCATTTAAATACCAGTAGAAAGACTTTGAAAGGTAAATCGTGGTCTGTTACCAAATCTATAAACTCCTCAGGCTAGATTATTTATTTCAACAGATTAAACTGGTGCAATGACACATCAGGTGCAGAATCTAAAACAGTAATGCATATTGCATGAGCATGTTTGGTTTTTCCTGAGCTGAACCTTGATGCAGTCCTTCAGTATATATCGACACATACAATTTGACTTTTAGCACCTAAAAATCGACTTAGTAAATACTAATGTTCCTAGTAAATACTCCCCATAGTGATAGGAACAGCATATTCAGCAGTCAGCCTTGGTTACAACTTCAGCTAATGATAGAAGTGTGTGAGCTTGTAAATGTGGACTTAAAGAGGTGAGAGCGTTTGAACACACTTAACCCAGGTGCTTTAGTTGCTAAGCCTGACCACAGATCGGACTGTGGATGCGACCTTGGTTTCTGGCGTGACAGTGCTGCAGCTTGTACGCCCACCACCAACCACGGCAGGGGTGGTTGGGAGTGAATGACAGCACTTTGGGTAAAAGCTTTATATGAATCAAGTCCGTTCAGTTTGTTTGCAGATGTGTCTAAAGATTGCAGTATCTTATATTTTTAGCTGCTAGAAACGGCGTTGTGGGTGACAGTCACCTCTTAATCAAACGCTGAAGGTGCAGGTTGTTGTAATATGGAGGATACATAGCAAAGGTTCAACATACATTAAAGGTGTGTTGTCAAATAAAACCATGGAAACCATTCTTAGGTTCTTGAACAGGAAGTAAAGGAAGCGAAAAATACACTTTGATGCCCAAAATAACATTACATAACATTTCTGTGCAACGTTCGTGTTGACTTGGGTTCAGATTCTACCAGTGGCTTAAACAATGGCCCCTGAGCCGGATATTGAATGTTAGTTGATCGTGCAATCAATAAAGGAAATATAATTGGTTGGCCAGTTTGTGGGTTGATGATGCTTTTCTTGAAGAATATTGATCCGTGTTAGGGTTAGGGGTTTCAGAGGAGGTTGACTGACCCACTAATGATTATAATGTCTGTCTTTATCTTGGATGACGAAAACATCAGAGCTGTTCCAACCACTAAAATGTTTGTTTTTTTCATCAGTGATTTGTAAAGCACAGACAGATGCCGTCCTCCTGATGATAGTGGCCTCACGTAATAAAGAGCTCATTGGGCAGTTACAAACAACATATTCTTTTTATCCCAAAATCAATTCATTTGTGGTTAAATACTGTGAGTCTTTGCTAGCTTGGTGGACTGTTGAGGCTAGCTAGATCTAGCATGTTTCCAGGTAAGTAGCATGCTAACTGATCATCTGCTGGCTATAGTAGCTCCACAACAAGCCATGTGAGTTGTCACTACTTCTCCAAGCTGCGAAGCTTAACAAATACGTTTTTGCTCTGCCACTTTTCGTTTTTGTGACCAAGCACTTGAAGTCTGAAGTTACTTTATCATATTTCACCATCAAAGTTTCAGCAAACATCAAAAACGTCCAGGTGCTTCCTTAATAGAGCGAGAGAGAGAGAGATTGTCAGTGTCAAAATTCAAATGAGAATAGCCTCTGTGAACTTCCTCTCTGTTCTCCTTCATGCTGTATCTCTCTCCGGTTGATTTGCAGTCACAACATGTCCGTATTTCTTAAGGGACACAGGCTGGAAATTAATCTGAGGCCCACTGCCGGAGCCTGATACCAGAGCTGCATGGCGATCTATCTGTCCACTGCAGGCTGGACCTTCATATCAAACCTTTATTTGTTGAGGGAGAGTTGACCGAGCGTGAAGACTCTTTGTCAGCCCTGCCCTGCTTCTTCTTTTGTACACCTTTTTACACATTGATACAGAGAAACTGTCAACTCCTCAAGCCCAAGTTTCTGCTGCATCTGAAGGTCGACAACTGCTTCTGTTCTGGTTTTTCTTGGAAAAGTCCCATTAAAGTAAAACAGTTACTACCCCCCCCCCTTTTCTACTTCAAAGAAAAAATATTGGATATTTTGATGATGTATTGACTGGAAATGTCCCTCGTTTTCATCTGACAAATCTGGTCACCTTAACAACTCATTATTTTTAATCAGACCCAACTCTTCAGTCCATTACCACCAATATCTCTGCTGCCTGTCTGCCATTTACACTGCCAGTGTTTTCAGCTAACATGCTTAAATATTTCCTGGTATCTGGTAAAATTAAGACATTTACTCCCTCATCAGTGGTTTTAATGAAAGCCACTGGAGAAAATCCACAAGTAATCTGGACGTATAAGTGTTAGATTGGATCTCTGGGGGGAAGAAGTGAAGCATCAATCCGGAAGCCGAGAGACAACAGCAAAGAGAGGTGAAACTGCAGAGGCAGCATCCTGCTGGAGGCACGTCACCTGGAGTAGACCTCTGAAGATAATTAGACATAAAAACACTGAGGCGACACTGGTACTGTAAGAACAAACGAAGAGGGGTTTATGCAGCCTTGAGCTTAATGAAGTGAAGACGAGAACAGCACTTGTTTGTTTTTCCTCTGACAGACCTGTAATGATTCAGGCTTCAAGGCAGCAAAACTTCTGACGGGCGAAATTCACTCAAAACAAACCTCTAACGCAACACGTAGCCTAACAAACCCTCATTCAGAAGACACTGGTGAGGGGATATTTCCGGAACATTATGGAGAGTTGTACATTCGCCCGCCGCTCGTGGGTGAAATGAAGTATTTGAGTTCATTAGACCTGCCATCAGCGGGCAACAGACTGAGTGAAATCCTCCCATCAGCCATTACTGCTGAGAAAACAGACGAGGCAATTTGAAGGTTAAAAGCCAATAAATCCGCTTGTGGTGATGGCTTCCCATCAGCGATACATAAACAGAAACCTTCAGGGAGGAGCCGAGGTATTTAGTCCCATCATCTTCTCTCAAACAGACCCTGAAAGAGAGCAGATCCTACTCATTATGGAGAGCGAGGACTCATAACAAACACGTTCATCATAAAGGAAGTCTGGGTTAAAAGGATCATGCCACCATGTTGTGGGTGAAAAGGTGGGTGTTTTTATATCACTACAGATCATCTCTGAAGCAACACTGTCAGTTTTAAGACTCATTATACCTTCCTTCTTGATTCATACCTGTATTTCATCAGCTGTCGTAGATATAGCACCATTAAGCATGTGCCAAATTAGCTGTTAGCAGCTCCTGTTTGCGGTGTACGCATGTATGTACAGACAACTATCACTGGTTTGCTGTGATACTGAAGGAAACATACAAATGTGATGATTCTCAGGCCAGTTCTGCAGTTATAAGGAGAGTGTTTTCTGTGATTTCTAATCAGTTGGTGATTCAGCTCACATATTATGTTTTCCTTCTGTAGCTAGCATGATTCTGCAGCTGGCTGCAGAAACAGAGCCCTCAAGCAACTTTACATTTTACCATGCAGGCTAGGAGCTACAATCTGTCTTTTCACAGTGGCACTTCTGTCTCTGACTGACCGCTCCGTCACCTCAGCCATGATACAGTTTAATAAACTTTTAACTGAGTAGTCACGAAGGATCACAAAATCCATTAGACGCCACCTTGGGGGAGTCGGGGGAGGTGCTGGAGTCTTGTTTTTGTTACGTCTTGTACCGATCACCTGTATCCTGACTTTTAGAAGCTCTTAAAATTTCTCCACATCGGGATCAATAAAGTTTTTGCTCCTCTCAGATGCTGTAATGTGCCGCTTCACTGGAGCATCTGGAGGCTTAAGAGTCCTGATCCATCGGTGAAGGGCAGACGAGTGAAGGAGAGAGTCTCAGTAACGAGGATCAAGGCTGGGGAAAAGTGGGGGAGGCGACCGGCCACGGGTCTCATTAACATTTCTGTCCTTTTTCATCGACAACAGACTGAAAGTATTGATCCCATATTCTGGTGTTGTAATTGAAAACTGGAAATTGGCAGTAAAATCTATCGACCTGTCACTGATCGTTGTCATTTGAAAGGCACAGTAAGGTGTTTACTACCCTGCGGCACAAAGTGAGTTTAATACACAGAACCTGCTGTGGCTGACAAGGTCATTGATGAATACCAATGTGACGATCAGCTGATTAGATTTATGGGTTTTAAAATGCACTTTGTGGCTCAGACTCTCAGAATTACTCATTTAATTCACTATTGAATCAATTCCTTCATCTTTACTGTTTTTTTTTTTTACCAGTTCCTGCGCTCAAAGAAAAGCATTTAGTTCATTTCTTTCATCATGAAACATTTTTGTTAAGCTAGCTGTTCTCCTGTTTCCACTCTTTGTGCTAAGCTACGCTAACCAACTGGTTGGCTGTAGCCTCATATTTACTGTACAGATGTGGTATCAAAAGTGAATAAGAAATGTTCCCAAAATGTTTCAGTTTAGATTAAAAAAAAAATGTTCATGGAGTTGAGTCAGCACTTCTTCTGTAAACCTGAACACTGTAAACGTCACACGGATACGATTTACTGCAGAGCGGTTGCCATGGATTTCATCACCTTCTCAGGTGTTCCTGTTATTTTGTCCATCACCTTGGAGATCGCTTTCTGCTCGGCATGTACACAAATTCAACTACACGCAGAACACACACAGGTGCATTGCAGTAATGTAATACAGCAAGATTTGCAAAATTAGCATTAATACTCATGAATATGCATGAACATTGACCTCATTAATATTCATGAGCATGTTGGACTGGTGAATATGCATCAGAAAACAAAGAGAGACAAGGAAGCAAGACAACAAACTGACCTGATCAACCACCCTCTGTGTGTGTGTGTGTGTGTGTGTGTGTGTGTGTGTGTGTGTGTGTGTGTGTGTGTGTGTGTGTTGTACAATCCACCCACATCTCACAGACAAGGTCACCACGGCACCCGACTGTCATCCCTGGCAACAATCCGTCGCTAATTGAAGTTTGGTTTGATATGACCTTTGGTTGATGGGGTGTTTACATACTGACACACACACACACACACACACACACACACACACACACACACACACACACACAGTGAACAAGTTAACAATCATGACTCAAAGCACACATCAGATTAACATAGAAACATGCTCAGGAAACGTATTACGGAGTGTTTGAAGAGGGAAAGTAAAGGACGGGGTGTTCGATTTCTCTCTCATACAAACACACACACACACACACACACACACACACACACACACACACGGACCTGAAACCGGAGATCGTAATTGGTTGGTTCTGACCAACACAAGGCAGCAATACAGGAGGAAAGACTGTGTTACAGAGATGAGAGGACAGCAGCGAGGATTCATAACTAAAGAGCTCTTTATCATACATCTTCAATGAGGTCAATGAAACAGCTGAAACAGGAGGATATGAACAGCAAAATATTATTTGTCTGCAAGAAACCTGCAACTTTGGGAGAAGATTTGTTTTCCTGCAAGACAACATGAAGCTAAAGCTACACAGAAATGGCTTAAAAACAACAGTATTAAAGCTCCTCCAGTGTAAAGGTCTGTGTCCATGTGTAGTGTGATTATAGATCAGCTCTAGCTTCTATATTAATACTGTGAAAGTATCAAAGCCTCAGTCCACAGAGAAATGCACACAGCCTGTATTCAGAAACTGAGCCTTAAAACCAGCCGTCAGGACTTCTGGAACTTTGTGATGTCACAACAAAGCAGTCACCAAGCCCCGCCCACCTGGACCCACCATCCAAACCTTGCAGGATTTGGTTTCTCTGAGTGTTTTTACCTGAAATCTGCTTTATTTTTATTGGATCACTCAGAAAACAGTGAGCCAATCAGAAGAGAGGCTCAGAGCCTCCTCTCTTCTGATTGGCTCACTGACCTGTTGTTACTAGAGCTCCAGAGAGAAGCCTGAGAGAGGAGATGTAAAACTACACTGAGGTGGTTTCAATTCAATCATAGGTCGACGTGTTTGTGAGACCCGACGAGACGCCATTTATAGACAGAAATACAGGTCAAAGATTTACACTTTTAACTAAATACTTGTTTACATCTTGGTTACATTACATTGACATTCACAGGCTGAAGTGGGTTTGTCAAAATCCTGCTTCTGTTCTTGGCTTTGGCCTTTTTTTTTATTGCAATGTATAAAACCAGGGATCAATCTACAATCAATGGCATGTGGTTTGGATTTGAATCTGCAACGCCAATAAATACACAGGACACGATGATGTGTTTGAAATGCTGCTATGAATCAAATATATATTTTATAGCTTTAAAATGTTTTTTAACTCACCCTAACCCTTTTAACTCAAACACTGGCTTGTGTCAGCCATGTTTGAGCTAAAGAGCGAGGCAGGTCACAGTTACACAAGCACCATTAGCAGGTCAGGTGATGTCAGCGCTTCACAGCAGGCTCATTCTTCAAATGTGACCTCTGACCCATTTGAGCTGACGTGTGGAGTCCCCTTCTTCAAACAGCAACAAGAGAACGCATGTGAGAGAAGGAAACCTCCGTCCTGAGTAAACACAGGTGTGAATAAAAGATCTGATGTGCAGATCTTCAGAGGAGACGCTGACCACACACACACACACACACACACACACACACACACAGCAGGGGGATCAGGTTATTGATCAAACAGCACTCAAGGACGGACACGGCGAACCGACTTGCAAAAATACACAATGCAGACGCCAAACAAACAGGAAAAGCCTCATATCTTTTTATTATATGCTGACATTTTCCTTCACTGATATCTCTGCAGCCAATCACAGGAAGATCTACCCACCAAAGGTCATCCCGAGGAGGGTTGCCACAGAGACGACAGCAGGAAGACGAAGATGAAGGTTGGTTCTTTGAGTCCTGTTCTCGTGTTTTAGAGGTGGTCGGGTCACTCGGGAAGCAGACGCCGACGTGGCCTTTGACGTCACGGGTTCAGCTCCGCAATGTGACCTTTGCCACGACCTTTGTCATGTGTCATCCCTCATCTGTCTCCCACTGGGCATCCTGTTTATCCACTTTCTAATAACGCAGAAATGCCACAAAGATAATGTCAGATAAAGGTTCCTGGGTTCGTCAGCATGGCGACGCAGGAATTCAGCAGGTAATTATGGGACATTTGGTTTTTTGGGGTTTTTTTTTTTACAATCAGTGATTTATTTTCTAATTAATTTGGATGGAATTGGCGAAAGTGACCTTGAGAAACACTTTCAGGGTTAATTCAGGTTAGGTCCGTCGGATACAGCTGGACAATCTACCAGATTCCAATCAGATGATGACTATTGCTATTAACATGGGGCCTGTATCTGTGTATCATCTGAATGATAAGAGGTAAAAATTGCCATGAGAAACTGCCGATCAGATCTCAGCCAAGTTGGAAATGTAACACGGATCAACGCCGCTGTCGGCAAAGTCGACACGTCATTGCTGCAGGGAGAAAATCTCTCACTACATGTCTTTAAATGTCGTCACTGCAGGTGAAGACGTCATCAGTACTACTTAAAAAATAGGAAAAAAAAGGTAATTGAGACGTCAGTGTTTCTGAAAAACAAAGATTATTAAAAAAAAGGCTCCAGAGTTCAGAGACGGAGGAAGAACCAGCCATTTGTGGATCTGTTGGGAAAATGAATTCACATTCATCATTTATCAGTTCATCAGTGAAGTGCAGCTGCAGCCACTCCTCAGAAACAGGAAAGAAAAAAGAAAGAAATTGAATTATTATAAAATGAAAAAACTGAACAAAAAACACAAACATAAATATATAAATTACAGGAAAAGCCCGACTTCTACACTGATATAAATATCTCATAATTCCGGACGTTTGGAGAAGGGGAGCTGTGTTTGCTTCCCTGTGCAGCTGCTGTGGTTTTGCTCCACGTGAAACAGCTGAGCCTCATTCAGACTGCAGTGAGGGACCTGTAAACGCTTGTGACAGGAAATGGCACATCCTCAGGTCCATCAGAAACAAATGTAATGTCCGAATTACCATAGAAACTGATCATTTCACCGCTCATCATGCATCACAGCGAGCCGTCTGAGGGGAAATCATGCACAACATTTACTGACGCCGCCGCCGCTGTTTCCCTCTGTTTTTATGGCTCTGGTCGTTTCTGCCGTGCAGACTGATGGGTCTGAAGATGGCGGAGAGGTGAGGAGGCAGCTGCTCAGAGATTGAATAATGTGCAGTTATTTCTCTGTTGTTCAGGGGCAGAGGGAAGCAGCGTGAAACCAGCTGTTTTTTGGACAAACAGGTATTTATATTCAAGGATACTTCATGAAAACACAAAAAGCATGAGGTAAGCTGGAGGGAAACAAGGCTCTCAGGTGCTGCTCAAAACAAAGAAATAAACATGAATGGAAGAAAATAAGAGCTACAAATAAATCAATCAATAATAAAACCATCTGCTCTATCTTCATGCAGAACAGCAGCGTCCTATTGGCTCTCAACAAAAGATTTCTTCCCAGTTGCAGTTGACAACAGTCTTGTGCATGATTGTGCTAAAAAAAAAGCCCAAAAATGTCCAAAACCGAGATGTTTGTTTATGTTCTGTTGCTAGGTGACATCAAGCGGTCGTAGTAATTACGACAGGAGCGAAGGGAAAAGTGTCGGTGACGTCGTATAAAGAGAGACAAAGTCCGGGGCGCTATTTCAGGAGACGCTCCCGTGGGTGGAATCAGACCTGCGTGGTCGCTCAGGTTGGAGGAGTTGTTGTGGAATCATCCTGGCGAGTCTGAAATAACCCCCACGAAGTCAGGAAACCTTTACAGGGTGGCAATGACATTAAACGTCATTAAATGCCTGAAAAGTCATGAAAAACACTGGACTCATAAACTCCCTGTGGTTTCTGATCCAGAGTCACATTTTGTGCAGAATTTCATGTCAGACGCTTCGAAAAAGGAGGGTTTGAACTTCTTCTGGTGGTTACATGATCAGTCTGATGAGTCACTGCATTTGTGTGTGACTCATCTGTCATGACTCAGCATGTAGGTTTTATCAGCGTGGAGGTTTGTATCTGTAGGAAGTGAGGTTTCAACTGTCACTGGAAACAAACTACTGAAATAACGAACAGCAAAAGTCTAATTAGTTTTTTTTTCCCCCTCAGCTTGACTGGATTAAATAGATGGATTCATGTAGAACATAAGTCAGAAAAAGTGAATTAACCGTCAACAGATATGTTACTGGTCTCAGATATGAAATATTCCACACAGTCTGAAGATACAGACCTCGGATGGTTCTTCAGGAGGATCCGTCTTTGTCCTGATTGAGGTTTTATCCATCTACATTTCACCTCTGAGGGATCAGTGTTCCAGAGAAAAGCTTTAATTACATCCTGATATCCACCATGTCGAGATAGTTTTAAATAAAATGTCTGCAGCTGCTATTTTTAATATTGCCTTAATTCCCTTGCATCGAGATTGTGTCAAGGACTAATTCAAGGATTTTTTCCATTGGGGAAAACTCTGCATTAATATTCAAATACATTAATTAATGCTCTAAAACTTTAGTGAGCCAATCATTTCCCAGACTACTCCCTCCCTGCCAGACCCACTGATGGAGCTTTTCTCGTCCCTGTTGCAGTGACTGCCCTTCAGGCCGGGGTACGCTAGAAACACAGTAGTGTGTACAAAGTGTTGGCATACAATGACTAAAGGTAGAAATGTTTACACCTGGTGCAAACATCTTTAGAGAGGGATGACATCGAGGTGACCATGAGGTGGGTGTGTTTGTTGGATGACACAGTTCCTCAATCTGCCAAGGACTTTGTGTGAAGCATGGGAGTACTGGTTGGGTTTTTGGGACTCTGGGCAAAATGGGCTGGGAACTACAATACATAGGTTTGATCGACCTGATACTTGCTGCGTTGGACTCCTGACTCCTGATCTGTTTCCTGAGGCACATCAACTTGAACCCAAACACCGGCTTTTGTTTGGAGATTGGTTTGCAGGAAGTCTGTTCATCGAGGGAAGGTTTGGATTCCTTCAGTGTTCATCTTTCTTGAGGTTTTTACCAGAAGCCAAATTATCTGCAGAGGTCTCCTCCTCTGCAAAACAAATGAACCTGATCATTAAAACTGGTAAAAACACAGAGTTTAGCAGTTTCAGGGTTAAAAAAGTGTGTTTCTGCAACTAAGGACATCATGGGGGACTGTTTGTTCAGCTTCTTTCTCTGACAACTTAAGATCCAGTCGTCCAATGATGAAAATCCTTCATCCGGTTAAAGGTTATAGCTATGAGGTTATAAAGAGTTACAGTGGAGTAAGGAAAACTCTGCTGAAGTGTAAAACAGCAGCAGAGAACATTTTCACATTAACCTTTGCTCTGACTGAACAGTATCTCACATTGTGTGGCCTTAAACAAACACAGAACCTCGGCAGGTGCCATTTAATCCCATCAGTGTCCAAACCGACCTGCAAACTCAAATGTTTTCTTGTATAAAATCCACTTTAAGCTGCAGAGCTGATTCCCACAAATCAAGTTTATTCTTTTCATTCAAAGCAAAACACTTAAGTTTCACTCCAAATCCCAAACTACACCACTCTCTCTTATTCAAAAGCATCAGTTCAGCTAATGGAAGTAAAAGAGATGGAGTAGTTTTCTAATAAAGGAAACGTCAACATACAGCAGTTGGTTTTGGGGCTGGAACAGCTTCAGTTGCACTTTGACATGAATTCTTAAAGTGTCTGGATGGAGAATACAGCCGTGTTCAAAAGGAAAAGTGTCAGATCGTATGAATGACTGTCTTTGATTAATCAGAAAAAAAAGCTCTTTTTCTTTTTGTCCATGAGGGGGTTATTAATAATTGATAAGAAGTTTGTAACAGCTTGAAGTCTGATATATCAAACGTTCTGTGATACTGAGGCACGTCAGAAGAGGAAAAGATGAAACAACATAATGAAAGGCTGCGCAGTATGGAGATGATCATACAGCAGCGCTCACACCGCTCCGTGTCACAGTCGGGGACAGATGCAAAGATGCTGCAGTACAGAAATCCCTGCTTGCAGTTTATAAAACAGCAATACAACAATTGAACAGAAATGTGGTTTAAATTCACTTCTGATGCTTTGACGTCTGGTTTGTGCTGGTGTGACAAAATATAGAACAATGGATACACGTGCATTAAATACAGTATGTGTATGATGCGTTATCAGCAGATAATTCTAAATTTACATTTTTGGCAAAATCACTTTGCAGCTTTTTCCTGAGCCTGAGGCATGAACTGTAAATAAAGATGGATGTAGCCTCTGTGACGTCACCCATAAGTTTCTGAGGAGCGGTTTTGAAGCTCAGAGTGAGCTGCTCCACCATCGCCATCTTGGCATAGGTGGGGTGTGTGTGGAGCCAAGACTTAGGCACATGCCAGTTTAAAAACTGTGGCTAGTATACGCTCCCATTAGCTTTGAGAGCACAGCCGGGAAACTTGCTCAAAGGATAACCCAAGGCTAATTCATTTCCTGGCTAAATTAGCTTGTTAACGCTAAGCTAGCAAGCAAGGTATAGTGAGCACAGACACTGATACCTGCTAATTAGTCATAACATACTGTATACTAGCCAACCCAAGGCACCAACACCACACACACGGCTTAGCTGAAATAGCTGAGGTTGACCTCAGCAGACAGCTAGCGGCTAGCCAACTGTGATTGCACCCACCTGTCACTCAAAGAGGCCACACCTTCAATCCTCCATAACTTTAAGTCTTAATAAAATGTAAACAGGTGAGTTATATAAACAGGTGTCATGAAGGAGGAAATTAGCTCTAGAGACCAAAACAGTTTTTGTACCAGGCTGTAAACATGTTTATTTCTGCTGTAAAGGTGGACATTTTAACATCGATGGTTTTCACAGGTAACAGAGGTGTTGTCTTTTCCGTCCTGTTCCACCTGACTATGTTCAGTGAAGCGGTACCCTAAGCATGATGGGAGATGAGCTGCCTCATTATCCACAGGTCCGCCTCAGCTTGAAAGATACTCACTTTCATATTGGATGATTTGATGCCTTTATTTTGACGCCCTTTTTTATTTTGTAGTTATGAGCTGTGCGGTAAAGTTCAGTGTCAGACTCCCAGCTGTGTTGGTATTCACCCAGCGTCTTCCATACAGCTCCTCTGGCTGTTTGTGTCAAACCTTGAGCTGAGTTGGGGTTTGTGCTTTGTGTGTGTGTGTGTGTGTGTGTGCGCATGTGCATGGGCTTATTTATGCCTGTGTATGTTTGTGTCTACGAAAATGAGGCAGATAAAGAGCTTATATCTATCCGAGGATTGAATGAGAAGCTGTTTTGTCGCAGCGAGGGACTTTGGGAGATGTTTGTGTCTCTGTTGTGAGTCTGTGTTACTCTGTATGTGTGCTCTCTTTCACTGTGTGTCTGTGTGAGGTGGAGACAGATAGTGGCAGTAATTGAGAGATAGTCGTTACTGATGTTTTGTCTTGTTGTGATGTTGTGCTGACGCCTTATTAGCCTTCCCTGCACTTTGGTGGATCTATTTTTGTCACAGTAGAAGATTCAGTGACGCTGAAACCTTCGAAAAACTCAGTGAAAGTTTGTCACCTGCAGAGGAACACACTCCCCCGCTGTTTGCCTTTGTTTGTTGAGGAAATAGTGACTAAACTCCACTGGACAGATTCACTTCTGGGAGCTGCCCACAGCTGTTGAGTCCTGTTTACCTGACTGTGTCAAGGGCACCTTGACTGAGAGTTGTGGAGAGTGAGGAAGTTTCTTGAATTTAAAATCCAAGAAAAGGAGAAAAGCAGCGCCTGCTCAGAATCTACCGCAAAAACGTACATGTGAACATTTTCTTTTAATACGTATTCGTTGAGATATTTCACTAGTAAACAGAAACCGAACAGCAAAATCAATAAGATTCATCAACTGAGGATGAATATCTGCACAAAATTTCATATCAATTCATCCAGTGAACAAGTAACTACACCCACACTTCAAAACCTGTTGGCATTGCCATCTGGTGGAGGCTGCAGCTGGGTGTGGTTGTACACAGTTTCTCTGTAATCCTTCAGCTAATTTAAGAGTCAAATCACAAGAAAACAAAAACAAAACCAAACCTTTTCTTACCTGATTGGGCTAAAGACTCTTTGTAACTTGATCCTAACGACTTATCCAGCTTTATTCTCCTGGTGTACCACAGGGATCCAGTTTAGGTCCATGTCTGTTGTTTGAGATAAAGGCACAACTGGAGCCATTTAAATAAAATGTTCTTCCCTGTCAGCTGTTACAGTTCGATAAAGCTGCTGCTGCTTGTCCATTAACTAAAACCATAATGGATTCATGTGTAACCTGTTAAAAAACTCTGCATGGCTAGATACCACTAGAGGAAGTAAGAAAATGTTTTGTTATTTAGGAGAAATTAATTTTATGAGTTCTCCCATCACTGAGACTCAACAGTCTATTTCCAGAAAGAGTTTCCTCATTACTGTGAACAACCCACCGACCTCAATGTTAACTGTTTTCACTGGGACCATGCACTGTATGCAGAATGAGAAGGGAAAAAAGGAAAAGCTACTACTACATTACACCAAGATGGTCACCCACACTGCTATCCACTGCAGACACACCAAATATTTGGAAATTAAACCTTAAGAAGCCATTTGTGTTTTTGTCAACCAGTGGCTTTGTGATCAATTAGTTGACACTGTTTTCACGAAGTGGGAGGTTCCTCTAACAGACCCGAAACCAGGGGGTATTGGTTAGGTATTGGCTCACTGGGGGACATTTTGCTGTTTCTTTACTGTCTCAGACTGTGCTAATCATTGTATAGTCCGGCAAGGTTAAAATGCCTTCAGACCCGAGTAGAACTCAAGCGGATGGTTTCATAGATGACCTAATAGCTCTGAGGAGTGTTTGGTCTCACAAAGTGCAGTAGCACTTCTTAATGTAAACCCCGTGTGGTCCACTGGCACTTTCCAAGTTCTGTAAATGTACCCAACTCTTATTTTTATCTCTCTCTGACAGATATTTACATTACACAGAAGATAAGACAGAGTGAGGGATTATAGAGTACACAAAGCTGCTCTATTTTAGCGGCGCCGATACGTCAGGTATGTGGCTAAAAACCTGCTTGATGTATTGATATCAGGAGGTAACATTCCCATGAGATTGATTTTAGTTTGAAGACATCCGATAGTGATTCAGGGAAATTATATTCATAGGAGTGGATGTGTTTAACCAGCACAGATACAACATGTGAGGTATTTGGGTCAATGAGTGGATGATAGAAGTTAAACAGTTTTCCTTCCTGTCAGTCGGGTCTGATAAAGTCGGACCGGAGACCTCCAGTCAGCTGGGGCTCGGAAAACATCAGAAGTTGTGTTTTTGTCTCTGGGAGCTGGTGTTTATTGATGTCGCTGTCTGTTATCTTGGCAGAACGAGTCAAAGTCACCCTGAGGAGCATTTGTTTGGTATATTTTAGCAGCGGCAGTGATGTATTCAGGACATAAAGAGCAGTCAGGACGAATCTGTTTTCCTGGCAGCAGCGGCAGCAGCAGCTGTAAAAGCTCAGCCACCCGAGTCACCATCCCTCACCTTCTATCTTTTTCTTCTTCTGTTGTTACACTTTAAGCTCGTCTCTTCACAAAAGGCTTCACGTCCATTTATCACTGCTTCATTCACAGGCACCTCCTCCATGTCCTAAAAAACAGTTTCCACCTTGCTCATCGGCTCTTATTTCTTCCCCCAGCACGTCTGACCTGATGGATCACAGGAATATTATTAGGGCAACGTGGCTCTCTGTTGTCATTATTGTCTGGTTCATGGTGTTATTATATGAGTTAAAAAGGAAAGTTGATGAGGCAAAAACCCCAGTTTTATGCTCCATATCACAAAATAATGGGGTTAGGGTGAAGGTCTGGGTACAAATTAGTTTCCTAACTGCTAAAGGCAAAACTTTCTCGCTGTTCCAAATGACCTCACTCAAAGGTCGGGTGAATGGCCGTGAAGTTAAGAATAAAAAAAAGAAGCTTGTAAGAGAAGTTCAAACCTTGGTTTTCAAAACTATTAGTAACATGAACAATCACTTTGTTTAAAGCATATTCAGTCCTTTAGGATGAGGTTAAGATGGCTTAATGCACAGTCCAAACTGCTTGTCGCATGGTCAGATAGCTTTGGAAACCCACTCCCTCCACATCTTTCCAATGCTGGATTGGAGGGCGGGGTGGGGTTGTTGTGCGACCATTTCCGTTTGATGCCATGATTGGCCGGCTGTGCTGAGGTGAGAAAGTATGCTGGGTTTCTACTTCTACCTCTCTTTTTTTTATTTCTTACACCACTTTTCTGTCACTTTTCATGTGTAACACCATGAACATCTTCCAGGAGACACTGTCGCGAAATGTACGCTGTTAAGCCCATTTTTAAATGACATCGTTTCTCACCCCTCATGACAAGCAGCTTTTCACGCCGCCTTAGAGTGTAACCTTTTGGATCAGGTATAAACACTTGTGATGTCTGACAACATGTCTTAGAGCATAAACCGGCCTTTAGAGGTCTGGGGACGGAGTCTCGATGGCTGTCCGTCAACATGGAGGTGGAATGGGGAGCCAAAGGACATGAAGAGACCAGCGGATGTTACACAAAAGTCACAAACTACACAGCCAGCAGAAACCCTCCTAAAAACCACTAAGTGGCAGGAGAGGAGGGGGAGGGAGGAAGATAGAGAGGGAGAGTCAAAGGGGTGAGAGGTTGTCCAAGGCGAACCTGGTGAGATTTAGGTATCCAAGATGGGAAAGTTCAGGTTAGGATGGTCAGACATCCTGTTCAATATGGTCAAGGCTTGTGAAAAACGTTGGGTGGGGGAACAATAGCTCACGTAAAGGAAACATATGATGGTCCAGAAAAGCAGAAAAGATGTGACCAAAGTGTTGATCGATATCAAAGTCCTGGTACTGAGAACTTTCAAACTAAAGTTTGTTTTCAAGGAAAAACCTTGCAAGAAAGTTCACGAAAAAACTAAAATGCCTCAATCTCTTGCCTTTGAAAGAAAGTGTGTAGTTTAATTAGAAAACTTGACTTTATAGTTAGTGTCAAACGCAACTCTTCAGTTCCAATAAAAAGTTCTTTTGTTTGTTGAGCAACAGAGTTGTTCAGGAAGACCTGATTGTTGGTTGGGTTTTTTATATAGTTTTCTGTACCTTTAGGAGTCTGCACTTGGAAAAACATTAAAGCAAGCACCTACAACAAACCACTGAATGAGAAAGGTTTGGACAGGTGGAATAGGAGCTCAAATGGATTTAAAACAAAAAAGAAAGTTGGCCTCAATTCTCTAAGTTTTTTTTTTCTTGTAAACTCTGCACAGACTGTTGCCCGGGTCTCTTGTTTTCAGCTCTGACGGTTCAGAGAGAAAATACGACTTGAGAATGTCCTTCAGAGTTTGGGAGCTCATGGCGGAGACCTGGTGATGTTTAACAGGATATTTTTAAGTTGACCTGTTGGAGGGAGAGTGGGCGGCTCGAGCAACAAGAGCCTCAGGAGATTTGCTGGGGTGAAGGTTTGATAAACTTGTGACTTAAAGTTTCTCTCTGCCTCAGGGAATCTGGTCAGAAGTTTGAAAGTGCTTTATCAAGGATGAATCTCTTTCAACAGTTCAAAAGTCAGACTGCAGCAGTTCAGTAGTTTCGCTGGCTCTTCGTTCTCCATGCTTTTTCTAAAGGAGCAGATCAGTTTTAATAGGAAATTATGCCTCCACCATAGTTTCACAGCTACTGCCAACCATGATTTTTGGAGACTGTCCTGTGAAAAACATGCCATACGTTTTGTTGCTAGGCGACATCTACTGGTCGTAGTGATGATGACAGGAGCGAAGGGAAAAGCGTTGATGACGTGGTATAAAGAGAGACAGAGTCCACGTCTGAAGGAGTTGGTGGTGGATGGAAGCATTGGTCAAGAAAACAGGAATATGAGGTTCTGTTACCTGCTGCTGATTAAATTAACTGTTAATAAATCAATAAATACAGTTAATAATAAATCGTCAAATCCTCACCTGAATTATTATTATTATTATTTTTGCCTGTTTTGGAACCAGCAGTTTTTTTCTTGTTCATCAGTTTCACCTTTTTACTGTTTTTATCTGAATAAAAACTGAAATGAACTGGATACTGGGATGATGCAGTGGAGATGTGATGAAGACGACATTCGTTTCACAATCTGAGACAGAAACGATCTAAAGGGTGAAAGTAATGATCCTTTAAATCACTGAGTTTAATGTCTCAGTTTAATGCTGCCGTGTGAGTTCGGAGAACAGGCCGTTTAAATTCATGCGGGAGATGAATTGCTTGGCAACTCCTGAATATCAGACATGTCTGATGTTATATCTGGGGTCTGATGAGTCTGTAGCAGCTCAGGAGGTTTAACGTGTCTGTAGCCGCCTTCACATGATGCAGCTTTGTTTCCACTTTGTGTTGTGTGTCTGGGGATGTTGTTGTTTGGCTCGTGTTGTTTGTTGTTTTCGACTTATTTTAACTTTTCTGTTCTTGTCTTTAATTTTAAAATCGGCGGCAACAAGCAGCAGCTCTTTGTTCAAACCCACAGAAGCTCATTTAAATTCAAGCGTTGATCCTCAAGTTTCTAAATGTGTGTATGAAATATTTAAATTTATGGAAGGTGCAGCCATCAGAAGGAATAATGGTTTTAAGCACCTTTAAAGCGCCTTTCCAAACACAGAGGAAGTGCAGAGCACTTCACCTGAGGCAAAGAAACAAATGTTGACATTCAAAAAGAATCATTAAAAAAACTAAATTAAATTTATTTAAAGGCAAAACCAAGTTTCAAAAGAACAGAAACTGATAATTGGAGGATTAACGCACCTCAGATAGTTCATGGGAGACAGAATGGTTTCACTGATCAACAATAGAATCCAGTAAATGTGGCAGATAATAAGTAGATGCCAGTTAAATGGAGGATATTTCGGTGTGACAGCTGCGTCTCTCTGACTGTGGACTGACAGTAAATCCTCAGTAACACACAGAAGCTGCTTGTCCCGGAGCAAAGAAACAACATATTTCTGAGCCGGGACGCAGCGGGAGTCGGGCAGATCCCTGCAGGAGGCAGAGGCTGAGGAGATTCTGCGGTTTGGGTGCTGGCGGTGCGGCGGAGATTACCGAGACGGTTAAGCAGCTGGTGTGGCATTTTCAATTTCAATAAGTGGAGAGATTCTCCGTGGCCTTCAGAGTTTATTTCTTAGATGAAGCTCGGGGGGGGGGGGCGTCAACTGAGACACGGAGCTGAGTGAGACATTGACATCGCAAGACAACGTGATATATATCTACATATATATGCTAAATGTAATGTATACACTGAATTTCCATATATATATTAGAGCCTGACCGATATTGGATTTTTGGAGTAAAAAGATTTCGATATACATGTATATATACACATATGTGTGTATGTAAATATGTGAGGTAAAAACATATGTAAAAATTATAAATTATAAACAGTATATATGTTTTCATTTTTAGCAAATACTCATCATTAAGAGAAGCTGGATTAGCTGTTAGCATCTCCGTTTGCAGTGCACATAATGTCCTGATGACTGTCACTGAATCACTGTGATACTGAAGAAAGTTCTGAATCTGATTTCTAACTGGATTTATCGACGTTTATTCCCGACAGGATTCTCTCCAGGGGAAACTTTGAGTCACACTGGACGATAACAGTTTGCAGTTTGATGTTTATTGAGTTATGACTCAGAAGGAGGATGATTTCTGTCCTGCAGAATCCCCATGTGTATAACAATCCACTTCCTGTAACGTCCTGATGGTTAAAACGCTGCCAGAGTTAAATTCCAGAGGAGCAGTGAGGATAATCCTGAACGTTTCCCTCACCCATAAATCCTCACACACATTATCTCCCTTTCTTTTAATCTTTAATTTTACCAGAGCTCTGCATCTTTCCCACACACACACACACTCCTCCACTACACTGCACCATAAATCACCAGCTGACACCAACCCCATAAAACCGGGCCTGTTACCGTCTGTGCCGATACAAAACACTGGGGAAGATGCACATGACTGCAGACTGCATTACGTCCTGTTAGCAGCAGAGATGCTTATGCTTCAGTCAGTCACTCGACGCCGCTTCACGCCCCGGTTCTGCCTCCGAACTCTTTCATCTGGAGCCAAAGTTGGACCCGGAGCACGTCTGAAACAAAGGGAGGACAGCGTCGCCCGTGTGTCTCCTGCGAGGACACGAGTCGCCACACCACTTCAGCAGATGGAGTTTCCACTCCATTTGCCAGAAGCTCGACGGCCACAACTATCAGGTTCTGTCCTGAAATACACCTCCAGCTGTCCCACCTGAGCGCTGTCCAAACGTCCTGACCGTCAGCCGGAGCGTCCTCACCTCACCTCATCACAAAGAGCCCCTCCCCCCTCCCCCTCTCAGGGTTTCATCTGAACTAGAGGTTTGAAGCATTGATGACCGGCTCTGTTTCTCTTTGCTCTTGGAGACAACATGAACGTTTTCACGGCTCGTCACTGAGCATTAAACTAAAGTGAGATTTCATGATTAAAGAAAATCACTCCATCATAAATCAGAAATCTGATCCAACAAAACATCCACCTGTACAAAATCAATATCTGAGGATTTCAGATTTCATTATCTGCTAACTCTCGCTTTAAACTGAACTTTAGTTTCTGTAGTCAAATAAAGAATCACTATCAGGTACTTTATGTTCCTATATCTATATATGATGATGATATATGTGATGTAGCCATGTAAGGAGATGTATAAATATCACATTTATTTGATATGCACATATATCTCGTATATGGAATACTGTATCTACCCGTGAGCTAACATGACAACAGAGCGTTGAGGTTTAAATGTGTGATTCACCAACACTTCAAACTTCACACTGAGCTGCTTAAAAAAAAGGGAGGAAAAGCAACAATTCAGCAAAACTGAGATCCACTTAAAAACCACGAGGAGGCCACTGTGGACTGGATTTAAATAAGAGGAGAGGAGAAACAGTTTAATTATATAATATAATGGAGCTTCAGACGCTGAAGAACTCTTGACACTGAGGCCACAGGTGCTGCTGCTGCTTCAACGTTGGTGTTTACGTCGCCCTGGACAACCGTTGTCAGGACGCACATCGGTTCACTCAGTAAAGGAGTTTAATTTAAGCGTCTCTGTATGAAGTGACTGTTTCTTGTTGGAAAATCAATTGAGCAACACAAAGACAGAAAACTACTACAAACATGTCTTTTGTAGTTGTGTCTCTTTCTATTTGTACGTTTTGCTATTGCTACATAACGTTAGCATTAGCAGGCTTTTACAATACATGAGATTATAACACGTCCTCTGAGCAAATACTTCTTCGGGGCAGCCTAGACGCTACAGTGACTCGGTATCAGAAAGTGACGAGATTTTCCAACCGGGTCGGGGCTAGCTCTTTAATATATTATATATATTAATATTAATATTATATATACCATATATTATATATACCAAAATATCTGAGCTGCTCCAATTTCCAGACTGTGTGAGAACCAGATCGTCGAGTCAGCTGATCAGACACCTTCAAGCTGCAACAACTGACGCCCGATTAGACCTGAAACTTGATTGCGAAATGAAATGAGTTATATAATCCACTGCAACACGTGTTTACCTGCTGTTATCTGCAGCTTTTTCTCACCTCACTGGTCGAGTTAATTCTCCTGGTCCGGAGCTGGAGAGAGTGAACGAGCTGTAGATTGATTTTCCGTCACTGCTCACATCAGGGTCGTCTGCTGTCGTCTCCATTGCTCCTCTATTTGCTTTGTGGATAAACAGTAAGTCACCGTGTGCAGGCGTTCAGACTTTTTCTGTTTCTCTCAGTCATGCCGATCTATCATCAGTCAGGGGGAAACACGTCGCTTCTGTCAGTTAATTAAAGCTACAGGAAACTCAAACATGTGACTTTGTAATTAATCCTTTGAACCTGATCGTTACAGTTTCTTCTAACAGACACAACTTAATAAAAACACACATATCTGTATGTAAGTTCATCTCAAGCAAGACAAAGGGAGGTGAAGGGAGGATGTCCGTGTTTCAAACCATCACAGCAAAGTTTCTTTCCTCCATGTTTGTTGCTGCAGCGCTGACCGAAGCGACCTCTGGTTTGAGGTCATTTATATTTATCATGGGGCCCTTTATTTAGCCTGTGGCGGGGCCCCCGGCTGCTGCTGATGATGCTCTTTGCAAAGTTTCACAACAACATCAAACTTTGATGAATTCAACAAACACGATTAAGATTTCGTCATCAGTGGAGAAACTGAAGGCTGGAGGTCGCCGGTCTGAACCCGAGGCACCGCGGTTTCCTCTTGGGCTCAAAGCAACATTCGACCACCGTATAAACATTTTTATAAACAGACTTATTAATGCTCGATTTGTTTTCCCTCTCTGTTCTGTGTTTGCCTGGAATTCAATTTCCCCTTTTTCAAATATTAGAGTATAAAATTATAATTGATAATTTTCTGATTTTCTGATCACATAACAAAAAATATTAAAAATAAAATTGCTGATTGTCACTATTATGTCTTCATGTTTTAATTTCCCATTGATTTTTTTCTTCCCATTTTAAACTAAAATTTTAAGCGATACACAAAACTCATTAACTCCCACATTTTCCTGATCATATAATCAATCAATAACATTTAAAAAATACTGATGGTAAACATGCTGCCCTGATAATTCAATTCATTATTATTATTATTATTAAGGGAAGTTTACTTGATAAGCTATAAACTATCTCCCACATTTTTCTGATTCTTTATCAATAAACAATGTAAATTAAATTAAATGTAAATTTTAATTGATGAATTTTATATTGATCCTTTAACCTCCACGTTTCCACGCACACATCATTTTTCTATTATTCCTATCATTTTGTTATTGATTCATTTATTTATTTTGTTCCTGGAAATTTTACTTTGTGTTGCATCGATACTTTAAGTTTTCTTATCATATAAAACATTTCAGTGTTTCTAATGGTCAAGATTATGTTCTAATATTCAAAATTTTCCATCATAATATTCTGTTCCTTTTTTTTAATTAAATGATCATTTTAATCAATAACTGATAAACAAACCTGAAAGGTTTCACAGTAAAATCAAACTGTATCAACATGAATCAGCCTCACTGTGACTCTCAGCTTCACTGTCCTCAGATCAGATCCATCATGTTCAGAGCTGCTTCTCCTCTCGCTCTCTTTGCTCCCTCGGGGCGATCAACCACTCAGTCAAACCTCGCTCGTTCGTCCATCTCTCTCTCTCTTCCTCTCTCTGGTCATCAATCTCTCCTCCACCGACACGACGATGACGGAGGAAACAGCCGATACTGCGCTGCTGACCCATCCACCCTCATGCCACACACACACACACACACACACACACACACACACACACACACACACACACACACACACACACACACACAAACACACACTCCGCTAGGCTATCTTTTATTTTATTTTATTAATTCATTTTCAAATGATTGTTTTTAAATAGTTTTTATTGGGTTTTTTTTCTTGTCGTCAGTGCGTCAGAATCTAAAGCACTTCTAAACTCCTGTACTTGTTTGAAAGGTGCTAAACAAATAAAGTTTAATTAAAAATACAGACCTCTGACTTTTGCACGAGGCTGTACAGTCACAGTTTGAGATAAATGCTAACATTAGCATGCTAACATGCTCACAATGAGAAGACTGACGTTCATCACGCTCCACAGTTTTGCAGGTGGTTTTTTTTTTTTGGCTTTTGAGAGTCGAGAACGATTATAAACCTTACCACTAAGAAAATACAACAAATTGAACAACTGCTCACGAGATAGACGACCCTGCAGCTCCCACGAGAACACCAATTATTATTAATATCATCAAACATGGAGGGAAACTAGCAGCTTGTGCTGTTTCTATGCAGAAACATCTGAGCTGAGAAAGCCAAAAAAGAAGGAAACCAGCTCTGGGTGAAGAGGCGGACTGGCGGGACTGTGGAGACGGAGGGAAGGAAATATAATGTATATAATGTCTCTTTAATGTTGAAGAATCTGCCTGCGCCGTGAGTCATTCAGGCTTCGCCGTGAATGATCAAGAGCCAGAGTGGAGCGAGGGAAGAAGCAGAGGAAAAAGAGAACAGAGAGCGAGAGAGGCACATGGGTCACTTGGCGTGATTAGCCCCGCAATCAGGAAGTCCAAAGTCTCTTTAAAGATTCATTTCACGGCGTCTCTGCATCGAGAGCGGAGAGAGAGCATCAGGGTCAAGTCTCTGCAGAAGTGCTCCCGTGATGTTTCCAGTCAAACTGTTTCCTGTAGAAGAACTGGATTCTGTTTCTCTTCCGTACACGGCGGCTGCTGCTTCCTGCTGCCGTCGGAGAGAAAGTCTGACGTCCACTTTTTCATGACGCTTCATTTTCTGAAGTTTATGATAAATTGGATTTGTGAAAGAGCTTCACGAGCCTGAGTCTCTGTTCCCGCCCACAGAAACATGGCGGTCGCTCATCTGAAACACAAGTCATCCAGTCAAACTGTTCTTACTGCTGAGGACATTTGGGATTGAAGTACAGTTCCAGTTTTGGTTGCATGAAAAAAGACCGACCTTTAGTTTTGATGTTCTAGACATTTGGGTGTCGAGCACAGTTTTGGGGTGATGTGAGTTTCTGTTTGTTATGTACATCTTTGCCGTTGTGCACATTCTGGATGTTGGATTCCTGACACATGACAGAAGGTACATGAACGACATGTGAAACCACAGGTACATTGTTGGCGTTGTGGAGATTATTGTTGACATGTCGATTTTGGAAGATTTTGGTCTTGTGGAATTTATTGTGCCGTAGACTTTTGGTGTTGTGTTGAGTGTTGAGTTTTGCTATTGAGAAGATTTTTGGACTTTAGTGACGGTTGAGGGTTTCAACTCAAGTTTCAAAGTGAGATATTTATAATCCATCATTGGTCTTCGTTGCCTGATCTTCGTGGTTTATTGATGAGGTGGAAGCACACACAGACATCTGGCTCCTTCAGTGACTCTAAAAGAAAACCCCAGCTGTCTTTTGTATGACATTATTAAACTCTTTCATGCTGTGAAGACAAGGGAGGGAGCTTCAGTCAGTTCAGTCCTGCTCTGTACAACAGAACACTTTTTTCATTCTTCCCTCAAAGCTCTGACAATGTAAAGTACATCAGAGTGCGACTCCGAGTCTTTGTCCTCCTCGGTTCATCCTGTAGACACATTTCAAAAGAGTTCAGCAACATTCAATGATTGTAAAAGGCTTCTCTTTGTGTGTCAATCTATAGTGCAATTATTGTTAGTTCTGAGGTAAGTGTACAGTTCCTTTTGTGTCGTGTACGGCAGGGACGCATGTTCTGAACTGTCACCTTCGATTTACATTGTCGACTGAATCATTTTCATTATTTTTATGTCTTGTGGAGTCACTGTACAGAATAAATCTAATAAAACTGAAAATCAAAGAACAATCACGAGATTAATCGATCACTGGTGCAATGTGTTCTTTGAGAAGAGGGTACAAAGAGAAGGAAATGGCTGGAGGCTGAACTGACTTTGTTCTAAATGAAAAGACAGACTTTCTGAATTGAGTTTTAATTACTAATATTAAAAAAATAGATTCAACATGTTCCAGACACCCAAGATACCTTTTTTTTTTTAACTCACGTTAAATTATTTAAATGAATGTATGAAGTTTGATGTTTCATGTAAGTCTTACATTAAAGTTGTTAAATTTAAACTATTACAATGTTTGAATCACTTCGCTTTAATGTATTGAAATGAATTTTTTATAGTGTGTGAAATAAACTCAGATAAAAAGTGCTGTGACAAGCTTTAAAATGTGGTTGTACAGAATTAACTATTAACAGTTCCTATTTGCAGTGAACCATTATTGCAGTTATAAGGCGCAACTTTCTTCTATGATTTCTAATATGATTTATGGATTCACCTGCGACAAATATGATTTATGGATTCACCTGCGACAGACATCAGAAATAATGACATCCCGGGAAGATCACACTGAATCTAAAAACATGTCTATCGCGTCTATAATTCAAAATTGTGGGAATCGAGCACAAAAAGCATCTGCTGTGAGATGATAGGCTTAACCAATCAGCAGCCAACGACAACAACTAACTCCCTGTTGTTCTTTCCAACACATGTATACACCTGTCCCTCTCACCTTACACAGTATCTATTGTGTACATCAAGGAGTGATACCTTGAGACCTCTTATATTCTGAATGCTGATCCTTTCAAAGTCGTACCAATAACAATTCTGAATTGATTTAATCATCTTAGAGATCAAATTCCTCCCACGTGAGAGCTGATGTAGCTCAAAAAGCTGAAGTAGCTCAAAAAGCTGAAGTAGCTCAAAGCAGATTTGTGTTTTGGTCCTTCCCGAATATTTAAATGTATCAGAACCATTAAATACAACGTTAAACCCAGAGATCATGAGAAAACAGGTCAGAGTTTTTCACCTTTTTTGAAATTTGAAACAAAAGGTACAAATGCTACACAATGAAAATAACTAGTGGAGTTTTTCTTGGGAAACTTCAGGAGTCCTTTAAACTTTTGGCTGTAAACTTTCAGAGTGAAAAATAAAAAGAAGTCAAACAGAGATGCCCGTGTGTGACTGTCCTCCGCAGAGCCCGAGTCCAACTCAGCGGCAGATAACTGCTTTCACAACATCATGGCAGGGTGTCACAGCAGCTTCAGGTTTCCACAACAACACGCCTGAGGGTACCAGTTTCATTCAAGATTTCTGTCAGAAGCCCCCCGACCGGCAGTCACACTCACCCCGTCGCCCCGCTGAGGGCTCCCCATCCTGCTGATGATTACTGTCAAGTCCTTAAATAAAAAAGCTCCAGCGGCGCCTCAGAGCAGGTTCAGAGTCACCTGTCAGCCAAATGTGACAGGGGCTGCTGATTGGTGGAGGTGGAGTATTTTCTGAGGACAAACTGCAGCTGAATTCAGCAGCTCTGAGCGTCTGTTAAATAGAAAAATCCTCCGCGGGGATTCTCGCCGTAAGCCTCGTTTCGCTGCGGCTCCGGGGATGCTAATGTCGGTCAGTCACTTCGGTTCACACTAAAACATCATAACAACTGATGGATGGACTTTAATGAAATTTGGCACAAACATTCATGGTTCCAAGATGACGAACACTTTTGACTTTGGTGTATTTTCTGACATTTTATCTAATGCCACCGCCACGCTGACATACAGTGGTTCAAAGCAAATATCTAAAAAAAACAGTGATACAGGCCTCAGAGTCTCGGCTTCAGTTGCATCACTACTGAATAGTCAGTTGACATAGCACCACCACAACCTCCAGCCTCCATTCAGCTGTTATATTACTGCTTCAAATCTAGTTTACAGAACCTTCAATGCCTTTTGGCAAAAATGGAAAAACATTTCTTGACTTTTCAAATTATTTTTTTAAATGGTTTTAAATTACTTTGAGGTTCTGATTCATAATCAGAAGCTAAATTGAATTCTGTGGCCATGCTTTGCTTCAGTAAGCGTTTCCATCCGGCTGTTTCCATGTGCGTTAAAAAAAAGGCAGACTACAGTTTCCTCTCGTTTGAGGAGAAAAAGCTGTTTAACAAACCAAAACAGACTGAAACAGACTTAGTGAATAAATGAAGACATAAATGAGCTTCCAGTGAAGAGATGAAAGATCAGTGTGGAGACTGTATTCATTTCCTCAGAACAGTGGTGGATAGAAACACAGTTTGCTTTTACTTGCTTACCAATTTTTGGTTAAAACTTTAATTACATTGGGATGAAAATTTGATGCTCCACAGAAAAACAAATCAAGGCTGAACATGTGACAAATATTCAGTGTTGGTTTCTAAACGTTTAAGAGTCAAACTCTCAGAGGATATATTCATCATCCCAGTATTGATCAAATCAGAGGGGAAAGTGACACTGACGGCTGATGTATGGGTTTTAATAAAGGGCCAATAATATCAGCAGCGTGTCAGTCTAATCTAATATGAATTCACCCTTACGGAGGAACACAGCGGGGACTCTGGCAGGCGATAAATCTCTCCTCACTCTCTCTTCTTCCCACGCTCTAGTGGAGAATTACCGTTTCATTTTCTTTTCCAACAACTGTTTCCTCTTTCTCAGCCTCTCCGAGCTGAGCATCAAATTATCCCAGTTTTGTGACGCGTCGACCGTCTCTGCAGCAGAATCTTTCCCAAACGTCACACAGGTGGCGATCATTATCCCGCTTTACAATTCTTTCATTTTTTGGTCTCCTCTGTCCAAAATCTCTCGCTTCCACTTCCATTAATATTTGTTATTTATTATATTTCACAGAAACTCAGGGTAAGTCGTCGTTTCCACACCTTTAAAGTTGGTCTTCATCTTCAGCCACACAGTTTGTTTCTCCCTCTGGAAAAGTGGCATAAAAACAAGTCAGGTATGATCTGTTTTATGAATGTTCCTGCAGAGCTACCTGAACACACTGATAAGCATCAGTGACACAGATAAAAGGCCTCGTTCAGTCTCCACCCCTCTCAGCAGAGGTCATCCTCCTCTCATCCATCTACCCAGACAACCTGCTTCCACAACATGAAGTATGGCTCCACTGTTTGGTTGTTTGTGCGGTCGTTTGTATTTCTGATTTATTTTTCATACACAAGCTGCTGCAGGAATAATCTGCAACCGTCTACAAGGACAAAGAGCTGCGAACAACCTGCCGCAACTTCAAACTGAAGTCTGTTTCAGTCCGTCAACAACCAGCTTTCCCGCCAAATGTAGCACAAACCACATGTGCAGAATATCTGGGATTCATTAATTAACCACGTGTAAAACATGATGTGAGGAAGGTTCCAGCCTCGTCACCATCACTCCACACAGATCAGTCATGTGAGTCATACACGTCAGCATTGACTCACCAAGTCTGTTTCCATTGGCCTGTAAACCAGACCAATCGGCGAGCTCTTGATGGGTGTGGCCTCTTCCATTCAGACAGATCGTAGACCACTTCCTCCGAAGGATGTGGCCCCTGGATTGGGACACAGCTAGAATCAACAGAGTCGTTAAAAGCCATCTGCTCTGGACGAGTCTAAACCAAATGTTTGTCCGTCCATCCACAGGGATGAACCCAGAGTGAAAAACGCAGCTGGGCTTTATGAGGTCACATCGGTCAGTTTCGCCTGCAGCTTTGTTTCTAATGTTACAAAACTTTTCCCTGAGATGAATGACGAGCATTAAGGCGTACATTACTTTGTGTTTTGCTCCGCAGACAGTCTAATCTGAGCTGTGAAATGGAACAACAGGATCTTATAATGAGCACATTTGTTTCATATGATTTCCTGAAATGTAATGACGACAATAACTAATTTCTCTCGTTTCAGAGTGAACCAGCGCTGCTTATTATAGCCCCACAGTCAAAACTAAGACGAATAGAGTCTCCTGGGGCGTTCACGCACACACAAAAGGCAGAGGATGCTGCCTTCATGTCACCAGGGTGTAAATTTCAGGTGCACCAAACACTAAGACAACACGTCCATCTATACATCTTAACTCCATTCAGACAGGAGTAACACAGGTGGAGGTGTGGGACAACATATCTGAAATATACTCTACATTTTTCTGTCATCTTATTGGTTCCCAAACAGGCCTATATGTTGGTGTTAGCAAAAACATTTATGCCTTTTCCCACCTTTCTCAAGATAGACCTGGATAGAATAGTCAGATTTCACACTGAGCTGTTAATAAACAGTTGGAGAAACTCACTTCAAACCTTTAAAATAAAAGGACGTCCCTGAAGACTGGATTCACTACATTATTTAATTACATCACAAGAGGAGCAGCCAATTAGTAGGAAAAAAAATGCAGGTATTTGTGGCTGTAATTATTCCTGCAGTCTGGCAGGAAAATGACCTAGATACTCGCTCTTTACGGGAATAAAATCACTGACCAGTGGCGGAGATGTGAAAACCAGCAGACCTCCACTACAGACAGACAGAAAACCATCTTTAGAGGGACGTTCAGGCAGCATCAAAGCCGAGGGAAGCACTCCAAGCAAAAAGGCGCTCAGTGGACTCCTCTTCAAAG
Organism: Seriola dumerili; assembly: GCF_002260705.1. Classification (NCBI taxonomy): domain Eukaryota; kingdom Metazoa; phylum Chordata; class Actinopteri; order Carangiformes; family Carangidae; genus Seriola; species Seriola dumerili. The sequence goes on from NW_019175172.1 coordinate 198,081, forward strand.
CTTCCACTCCCATCCATACATTAGAGCGCAGACCAAAGCCCCTCTCCTTCGGGACTGACATCTCCCAGCGACATCCGGGAGTTTGGAGTAATTGGAGGAGATTGTGTGTGATTTTAATCCCGTGCAAATCTGCCACGTCTCATTTGTACAGTAAAGAAAAAAAATGAGCGAAAGACGGAGCTCCCATGACGGTTTAATTTCCTAATCCTATGTGAGGCACGTTTTTGGTTTTTTTAGGAGTTTTCCTCACCTACTTTACTGAAACCTGGAGTCTACAGACGAAGGTTTAGGCAGGATTTTCTGCTGCAAACTCAAAAGCTTTGAGAAAGTAAAATTAGACTAACGTGTCTGTGGGGCTCATTAAATTTCCCATGTGAATGTGTAACGCTGTAATTACACCAAGTCCCCACATAATACAAGACCTGTGAGAAAAGGGCTTTAGACCTGATGTGAAGCCTATTTTTCATTTACAGCTCATCCACATTTAAGAAAAAAAAACCCCTCCAGAATAAGCTGAGGGGGAAATTAGAACCACAGAGGAGGGAGGGTATTTTTTAGCCGCAGGATAAGATGGTTGAAGGGAAAAAATGAGGAGGATACAGGAGAAACGAATGTGGAGGATTTAGTCTCAGTCCTGACCCTAAATGTCTTTAAGGAAGGAGGAGGAAACCCAAACCATTAAATGTAAAATTCTACTGAACATGACGGGTTGTTTCACAGTTTTCTTTGAATTCATTTAAACATTAAACACGACTGAAACGACTTTGAAGCTCCTTAAATTAAAGTTCATATTCAGATTAAGGTGGAATTAAACATCTGTGGAATATTTTAAGGGGTAAAACAGCTCAGTTTGGTTTTTTATCAGACCCATGTAAAAACCTAAATGTTGCTTCTGCCTCTGCAGCTGCTCTGGAACTGATTATTAAGAGGGTTTATGAACTTCATTAAAGCAAATAATTAAAAGTGCCCTGTTGAGTTACTTAACCACTAGCACCACAACCACTAGCGCAGCGTTAACCCTAAGTAGCACAGCATTATTATCAATTACACCTGTATTTTTCCTACTTTGACCTGCCAGAATGTCTGCTGTGAAAAACGTACATTCGTCTTCGTGGCTGCATCCCAGCGTGCAGCCGACTAAAGCGTCCAAAGTGTGTGTCGTATAAAGCAACGGAGGGAAGGAAAACTGAGGGGACGACAGCAGACGTTACTCCCTTTACGTCACGTCAGAGGAACCGAATTTCACTTGGTCTTCCATCCAAGTATTTTCGAGGATTCTTCCTTTGCGTTGAAGCTTGAGCTGTAACGCCATGTCTCTCCATTAGAGGGCGGTACGGTCGTTGATTCGAAATCTGCTGCGGAGCTAAAAACATCCTGATGAAGTTGGAGAAGTTATTTGACGCGCCGCTGGTTCTGGAGACACTTCTACGTCTTGGGTGGGCATGAAACCTCCTGGTTCCTCCGTCAGTACAACAGATTAACAACTGCATCAGAAAACATCGGGATCTTCCATAAAAAATAATAAAAGTTGAAGGGGCGAGCTTCGTGAGTGTGACGCTAACGATCTTTTCCTGCGACGTGCGCTGCTAACGATCAGGATGCTGAGAAAACAGAAAACACAATCTTGCAGATTAAATCAATTTCTTTGTAACTTTAGGAAGAATTCAGAAACGTGTTTCTCTCTTCTTCTCCACGGCAACAGTAGCTGACACTCGTTGGTACTGTAGTAAAAAAACACAACATAATTTGTGGGACATTTACTTCCTCAAAGCTGAAATCCTGACTTTGTAAAATCTACTCTCCAATGGAGCGTTTGTGTTAAGCGAGATCAAACCTCCTGCTTTGATTCTGCCTCTTAATTCTCCAGTAAAAGACGGGCGGAGCGAGGCGTCCGGGGAGACTGGACTGACTGGAAAGTGAACTCCCAGCGCAGCTTGACGCAACAAAACAGAAGAAGAAGATGATGACGCATGAGGCAACAATAAAAACAAGAAAACAAGAACAAGGGTAAAACAGCGCGGGAGATTTGTGGAGGATTGTTTTGGTGCTGACGGCGCAACAAAGTGCGCAGACAGTCAAGAAGAGACGCAGAAGAAGAAGTGACACACTGGATTACATGGAGGATTAATCTCCAGCCGGTTACGTGTTAGCTCTGTGGACTCAGATGTATTTGTTCCCTCCTGCTGATAATCACACACTTTTTATATAATATTTTCTTAATTAGAGCCACATACACACCAGAACATGAGCGTTACACTTCCTCCTCCTCCTCCTCCTCTTTCCTCCTGCTGTGTTTCTGTTCCCATAATCCAATCTGTTTAACTTCTGCACCTCCCTCTTCATCTTACTCATTCTCAAATTCACTCATCCTCATCTCTGTTCATGATTTGTCCATTTTCTGCCTTTTTACTCTTCATCATTTGTCCTCTTCTTCATCTGTCTCTCCTCACTCCTCTTCTCTCCTCCTCTTAGATGATTTTCTCACTTGTTTCTCCTCTTCATCCTTTAAACCACACATTCACCTCCTCCTTTCCTTCCTTCTTCCTCTCCTCTGTTAAGCTTTTCATCTTCCTTCTTTCTCTCTTTTGAAGTTCTTCGTCCTCCTTCCCTCCATCTCCTCCTCTTTCCCCATCGTCTCTCCTCCTCACTCTTTCTCCCTTCATTTAGCTTCACCTCCTGCTGTTTTCTTTGGCCTCAAGAAGATGAAGGGGAAGGAGAAGAATGGAGAAGAGATGGAGGAAACAAAAGAAGGAAAACATAAGGAAGAGAGGAGGAAAAAATAAGGAGGACAGAAAGAGAAAAGCAGAAGAAGAGATAGAGAAGAAAGGGAGAAGGAAAAAGATGGCAAGGATATGAGGAAAAAGGAGGGAGAACAAGGAGGGAAGGAACAGAAAGGGGAGGAGATAAAGGAGGAATAAAAAAAGAGGAGTGAAAGTTTCCAAAAATCTGAACTGACCTTTCTGCTGCTGCAGGAAGTTGAATCTGAAATCCATGAAAAAGCCCAAAAGAGGACGGCAGCTGAATCAGCAGGTTTCTTATTGAACGCAGCTAATGAGAATCTGGAAGCATGAACGGACAATTAAAGAAAGAAAAAGAAAAAAGAAAAGGGAAAAAGAAAAAGGTTCATGAGTCTAATTGTGTTTAGTGAAGCAGCATTTATTTCATAAAACTGCTGCTTCATGGGAAAATGAAAATGAACTAAACCCTGAGCAGCAGACGTACGACGCTCAGGGTCAGAGCTTCGACTGACTCAGTTTTACTCCTCTTCCTCTTTTTGCTGCTTCAACATTTTTTGTAAAATCTTTTTAAATCTTCATCTGTTACAAGACTGAATTCAGCGTTTTGTTGCTCTCATGCTGAGAGTCAGATGAGAAGATCTGGGTGGTTTCCTCTCCCTTCTGTCGGGCGTCTGCGCTCGGCTTAGAGAGAGGGGAGGAGCTCGGAGTGAAGTCGCCGCTCGCCCATGTCCTAAGGAGCACGCTGAGGTGGTTTGGGAAACGAGTTCGGAGGTTTTCTGTGCACGTCAGACTGGGAGAAGAAGCCGGGGCAGACCCAGAACTCGCTGGAGGGATTTCATATCCCATGTGGCCTCGGGGCGTCGGGAAAGCGTGGCTGGAGAGAGGGATATCTGGACTGCCTTGCTTGATCTGCTGCCACCGAGACCCGACCCCGGGTAACCTGAAGAAAATGTCTGGATGGATGGATGTATTATAATTAAGAGAGGATTAAGAAACTGGGTGTGCAGACATTTAAGAGATCAAACGATTTACACGATTAAAAAAAACAATACGGATAAATCAGTTATGAAAATGCAGCTGTGCAACATTTCCCCCTGAAATCTAGAACCCAGCAGAACCGAAAAACTGCAGCGAGGTGAGAACCAGACGTCCTGAAGTTCAGTCACAATCATTCTTCTCAGGACTTCGGCTGCAGCCAAGACAAAACAACTGAAACAATCTGATTTTTACCAGCCGCAGACACGCCTACAACACACACACACACACACACACACACACACACACACACACTCTGAAACACACACAGCTGCAACAACAGGGCTGATTACAACAAAGGTGCTGAGCTGAGAGTGCTGACAGGAGACGAGGAGAGCTGGTGAACAGGGATAATACGAGGGAGAGAGGAGGAGGAGAGAGGAGGAGAGGCTGGAGCTGTAACAGGCCAACGCAGGAAAGGAGGGATGAGGGAAGAGAGAGCGGAGACTTCAGGAGAGAACAAGGTGAAGCAGATCGCTGCAGGCGGCTGTAATCAGGGTCCGAGCAGATTGCGAGCATTTGGACGCCACATGCATGGGTTGTTAAACTGGCAGGTGGGACGAGACCACCGGGGGAGATGAACCTTTGTATCCCAGAGAAGGTGACTCACTCCGCTGGGCAGACGTGGTTTCACACGCCTCCTCTTTTCTTCAGGCACAGACGTCACATGTTCATAACTGGGGTTCTTTTCTGTCTGTTGAAACTTGAAATGCTTCTGACATTGTCAAATAGTTTGATAAAGTCTGATCAAACATAGGAAGTGTCCCCGAATTTCATACGAATCCATGCAGCTGATCACGAATTCTAAACTTTTCCCATTGGTGGCGCCCCCCAAAGCCCGGAGCCTCCGATCACTAGTGTTTGTGACTTAAAGACTGAGGTTTAATTACTGAGGCTCTGTCGTCTGAATGAGGCCGACGTCTGCTGTGACGCCTGAAGCCACACGACCGGATGCTGTTGCTCACGGCAACACAGGTGTGACATTCAGGTGTCACTTTCCCTTTGGAGAGACTGAATGAGTGAGAAGCTCCTGGTTCTGCAGAGACTTGTATCAGACACAGGAAGACACACACACACACACACACACACACACACACACACACACACCAGAGCCACTTATAGAGTCATTATAAACACTCACACACACACATATATCTCTTCTCACCATCACACATTCAATTACTTATATTCTATCTCTCTAAACACACACACTCACACACTCACACACACACACACACACACACACACACACACACACACACCAGGAAAAAGCACTTTGTCATTGAAGCAGCAGCTCCGGATGTAATCTCATGAAGGATGTAAGAGCTTTAACTGACCTGCCACTTTCTCTCCCACACACACACACACACACACACACACACACACACACACACACACACACACACACGGATCAGACCAGCCGGTTTTGATTCCCACTGATCTCCTCTCTGGTGTTCCTGGGAGCGTCGTCAGAAATGACTGTTGCCATGACAGCATGTGACCAGCGGGGGGCAGCATCATGACGTAAGGTCAGCTGTAGTTTTGGATCACCACCACGACGTCGCTGCTACAGTTTTCTTTGCTCTGATCTCCATATTAACCGTCTTGTAAAACTCCTCAAGCGTCGGCGCGCTGTTCCCACCCAGGAGTGACTCTAAGCTGCCCCCTAGTGGAGCTACACGCAAGCAGACGTGTCACGGCAGGTGTGGCTTCCTGTGTGGGCTGAGTATAATATCTGTGACCACAATTTGTATCTTGTGTTGGCGTCGCTCACGAGGTAAACGGTAGAAATACGTCGTTTACGTTGACGCATTTAATCGTCCACGGCACCAAATCATCCAAACGTCATCAGAGAAAAGCCGAAACGTAATCCTGAGGTCCCCGAACTGGTCTCGCTCGTCACTGGAGAACTGAACGGCTCGTACCAACGGCCCCACAGCGCACACCGCCAGACCCTGGATCTAAACCCTTAGTCCACGGGGAAACTCAAATATTCAATCTTGACTTTTCACAAACAACACGGCGGCTGTAAATCCATCAACAGTGGTGAAGTTTTATTCCCAAACACTGAATGTTTCCCTCGGTCCAGAACACACAGTCGCTCCCTGACATTTCATCACTTAGTGTTTCTACAGAAACGTAACTCCTGAGATGACATCACTTCAACAATAACACTTTGCTCTTTTAATCACAAGGCTGAGTTCTCATTGGATAATCAAACTCTTCATTCTGTCTTTATTTAAAGTGGATGGGACATATTTTAACTAAATAAATAAGGTCATATTCATTAACACTGAGTTATTTTCTTCTTTCCTGATTTTTGGTTTTGATTAGGTTTTGTTATCTGGATCGTTAAATAAATAGGTGTTAATTTGTGTTATTATTATTTATTATCACTTTTAATCACTAAACAGATTCCAATTTAAAAAAAACAGGAGGAAATAAAATCACATTGCCATGTGGTTTGGATTGTTAATTCACTGAATAAAAAGACGACAGGGAAAAATATTATGACCTGAATCTAAAATGTTTGAATTCTGTCACTTTTAAAGTCAAACAAGAAGAAAAAAAAATCTATTTTTCCAGCCTGAGAATAAAATGTCTGAACAAAACTTCAGAAACTTTGACTTTAAACCAGCAGAGTGAAAGACAAACTGGATTAAAGGATCGTAAAACATCCACAAAGTGAGCTAAAACTCTACAAACACTTTTACTACATGAATATATAAAACATATGAAGTGGTTCAAGGCTACAAAAAGCCTGAATCATCAACAGCAACAAGGAGAGTCGTCAGCTGCTCCGTCCGAACAAATCAATGAACATCAACAAAACATGAACATGAAGAAAATGATTTGCCTTTAAACTCGTCCTGCTGCTTCTCGTTTGATCTTAAATCGGAGTTTCTGACTCGCTTTCAGAGTCGCAGTGAAGAGGAACATGAAAACTAATTTAACTCATTAATAATAACTAACAGCTAATTCAACCTCGATTTAACTCGTCTCTTTGTGCTTTGAATGAATTGAACTGAATTAACTGTCGTTTAAAGAACTATGTACACGACCACACTGACTCCACTCGGCTTCCAGTTTCTCATCCTCTGATAAAGAAATAAACTCCCCTCCCCATCTCATCCTCCTCTCCGGCTCCCACTGATCAAACACCTCAAAAATGACTTTAAATACTCACATTTCTTTTTGTGATCTAACGACATTCTCTGGAAATTTCATTTTTTTGAATAAAGGTTTAAATGCTGTTGACATTTTGTCATTATTTTTGTTGAAACTTGACTAAAACAATCGACTATCAGAATATTTGCTGATTATTTTCCTGTCGATCAACTGATCAATTAATCGTTTCAGGTCTGATTTGCTTCTGTGACGAGAAGTTTATTCAGGAAGCAGCAGCTCAGCCACAAACAAAGTGAATTTAAATTACTGCCTCAGCTCTAAATTACAGCTCTTTAATTTATCAGGATGTAAAATAAAACCTTGTCTCTGACATTTTAACCTCTTCCTTCCTCCTTTACAACAGAGAAACACCAGTATGAGAGACTGACTGAAAAGTCTTAAAAGCTTTAAAACGTAAACGCACGAAGAGGAGACCAAGCGATTTTAGGAAACATGGAGAAACACAGATTATGGTGTTTTCACTCCTTTTCACTCTTTGTCAATGTGACTTAAATGAGACTAAATCACCGAGACGAAGGCGTCCGGAGGAAAAACATCTTAAATCTGCCCTCAAAGGTTGTTTTTAATCTTCATCCTCATGTTTTTCTTCCTCCTTCAAAATGGCCGAGTCTTAAAAACCTACAGAAACACGGCTGTGAAGTGAAGTGGCTCAGGCAAATTAGGAAACATGGAAAAAGCGACTCCATGACCAGCGGCTGTAAACATGTCAGCTCGGAGACGAGCTGCTGTTCCTCTGAGGAACGTGTTGGGGAAACGATGGGCCGGACACTTGACATTTGGCTTTAAGGTGTTTCATCCTCTCTCACATAACTCAGGCTAACACTAACATGAGAGGGAGTCGACAAACTTCCCTTGGCCCAAGAAGAAGAAAGAGAAGCCCTCTTTGTAGCTCTCTACAGTGATGAGTGGTGTAGTGAGAGGATGACAGGAAATGGAAATCGGACTCTAGTGTAGTGGAAGAGGCTGTTTTTCATTCTAACGCAGCTCTGTACACGCAGCCTGACGTGGTTTTAACTTCACGGTTTACCCAAAAAATGACGACGTTGACTTGTTCGTAAAACTTGTGCTACTCTCCCAGAGGAGCTGGATTATTGTGGAGGAGAAGATCATCTGTTCATTTTAAGCCTGAAACATTCATTTTGTTTTTCTGTGAATATACATTTATAAAGAAATCATCAGATCTTTCACCTGACGACTTAAATTGATCAGATTTTATCACTCGTGAGACAAAACAACAACCAATCTTCTTATTTGAAGGTAAATGTTCGTGTGAAGCTCTGATACGATATCTGTGTCCCTGCTGTGGCATTATGGGAACTGTAAGGGGAAGTTTGGCCGTAAGAAAACGACACCACAGAGGAGGAGAGAGGAGAGAGGAAAGAGGGAGGCTGACATTTAACAGAGGTTGATAGAAGACGGTTTATCTGCTGGATTTGTGCGTTTTTGTGAAATCTAAACAGTGTCGTTCATTGTTGAGTTTATCAGAGGTGACTGAGAAAAGAAGCCGAGCAGCTCGTCAGAAACTAAATATTATCCTCCCCTCCCTCCCTCCCTCCCTCTCTAAACGAGATAAAGACGCAAAATAGAGGGAGATGAAACAAACAGATGGGAGACGTGAACACTTCTCTGCTCGTCCGTCTGTGCTGAACATCTGAAGTCAGCCAGAGGCGGCATGTTACAAAAACACTGCGCTGGGAAATATTTGGTAGTGTAGTCATAATAAAGACAGTCCTGCCTTTCCTCCTGGCTCTCCTCTGCCTCCTCCTCCTCCTCCTCCTCCTCCTCCTCTGCTGTGACCTGTCGTCTCGCCGCTGCCTCCTGCAACAACAGGTCACATCTTTACATCACTGGTCCCAGGGTTCTCTGCATTTAAAGCAGATGCTGTTGGTTGTAAGTGAAACGGCAGCAACAAGCACCGTGTGAACTGCAGCTGTAGCGACAGGTTTGTGTTAAACAGCGTCTGCTGCCCAGTGATCACCTGTAACCAGCTGCAGCCTCCTGCCAATCATCTCAACTGCACAGGTTTCTACCTCTGATTCCATCCAGTAGCTAAACTGTGGCTTTACAAACACTCTCACGGCTCAGGTTGTTAGAGCCAAATATTAAACATATGCAGCTCAAACCTCTTCAGAGATTATCATCAAAAATAACAAACACACATTTATGACATTTTACAATCACTTCTGAATCCATCAGTATTTCTCAGTGTTAGATTTCCTGTTTAAAGCAGTGGCTGCTGTAACTCAGACAGCTCGTGGTTACGGCACAGGGCGAACACACACACAGCGCTCCACAGGTGGACAGATGTTTCTGTGGAAGTTTTTCAGTTTCAAACTACAGATTTTTGAGGCTCCATCAGCTGCTGGACGTCGTGGCACCTCCTTCTCTTCCTCTCGCCGTGAGCAGAGCAGCTGAACGCCAACGAAGCGAGATTCCGTCAGGAGTCCTGACGTGGGTCTGGTGCTTCGCCGTATCTTTGACCTTTGTGCCGTGCAGTTGCTCATGTTCTGCTTCATGAGTGGCACAGAGACTACAGCCTCATCAAAGCCTCCAGGATCAAAGGAAATGAAGCCGACACCAGCTGCTGCAGCGTCATGTTACTGTGAATATGAACCAACTCTGTGTCTGTTTTTATTCACAGCAACAGTCGCTGTCGACCTGAGGAACGAATCTAAGGGTTAAATCTTCTTCACATGGTGTTTCACATGCTTTAACCGTCCTGTTATTTAGTTCATGTGAACACAGGGGAGTCAGAGCTGACGCTGAGCCGATCATCCTGACCATAGAAAACAAAGCAGAGGAGATGGTTTGTGATATGAGTTTCCTGTTTGCTGTTGATTTGTCGGTGCTGCTTCAACTTTTTTCGACTCTCTGGCAGAAAAACTCCCACTGCGGGAAACGAATGAATCCCTGTTCTTCGATGCTTCTCCACCAGCAGCCAACAAACAGATCAATGAACGTCTCGGAGCAACAACAGCTTCTAACGTTTGTTCCACTTTGATACATGTTGTATTCGAACCGTTTCCTCTCCCGCAGGCCGGGCTGTGTGTCCGCCTGATGAGATCAGAGCAGGTGGACGGCGGCAGCAGCCTGTGGTGAGTGGCGGGTGGCGTTTGACGGATCAGAGGCAGCTGGTGGTCGTAGAGGGGGAGTAACGCCACACTGCTGCCTCGTTAACATACAGCCCATCGCCGCTGCCCGGCTGCCGACGCAGCGGTAACCCTTCGCTGTCTGAAAGCACCTTCAGGACGGTTTCTGTGGTTGCCATGGTGAAACAGGAAACTGCAACAGCGAGGTGAAACTAGAATTACCTCCTCATGGTTTTCTGCCTCCGCCACTCAGAGTAGTTTATATAAAATATGAACCATTTGTGTGAAATTTTGTCACAATTGCTGCATGAAATTGTTTTGTAAAGTCACACTGACCTTAATGTTTGAACTTTGACCCCCAAAATCTAATCACTTTGTCCTTGAGTCCTAGTGAATATTTCTGCCAAATTTGAAGAAGTTTCATCAAGATTTTACTGAGATATCGTGTCCGAGAGAATGAGACAGACGAACTGACGACTGAAGACTCTGTCAACATTCGTACAGTCTCTCTCCTCGTGTTCACTCGACTTCACTGCTCAAACAGAATCAGAGCAGCTGCTGAACACAGCGGAGCGTTCAGCAGCTAGAGAGCCAGAGATTTCCCCCAGGAGCTGGAGGAGACCAAACACAGAGCTAAAAGAGCGGGAACACTGGGCGTAGATTCATCAGGTGACACAAACCAGACTCACCACGAATCCTCATGTTGCTCTGTAACTGCTGCACGAGGAAATAAGCAGCTACTTTACATTAACTCCTGATGTAATCAGCTCAGTGTGGTCTAGAATATAAAACAATATTAATATAATAATAGAGGTGGGATCATTACACTTCAGCGTCAGATCACTGTGTCTCACCGTCAGTAGAAAGGCGCCTGGGAGCTGAAGTAGAGCCTCTGCGTTTGGGAGGCGGGGGGGGTGAGCGTGGAGAGAGAGGAGAGGGGAGAGAGGGGAGAGAGGGGAGTGAGGGGGAAGGGGGAGGGAGGGGGCGGGGGGAGGAGGAGGGAGGCAGGAGGGGAAGGCCCTGCCGCCGCAGGTCAGAAGCCCGGGGCTGGTGGCGGAGGGGATGGCGAGCGGCGGAGAGGCGCTGCTGGGAGAATCACCGGACGCTCCGCTCAGGAAGGACGAGTCTGCAGGAGAGGAAACAGAGGGGGGGGGGGTGAGACAGGGATGCTGTGACACCAGTGATGTGATCTGCTGAGGGTATATTTAATAAATCATAGATGTTCACCTTCACCCAGCACGGCTGCACATGAACCAAAACCATCACATTAGTCAGATCATCCGTCTTTACAGTGTCTTTTACTATCAAAATGTTTCAATTTCAGCACAAAATAACACAAAAAATTTTCCAAATGTGCCGTTTTTAAAAGAAAGTTGTTGCTAGTTTAGTCGTTTTGGGCCAAATTCAAAGAAAAAAAGAAGAAGAAGCACCTGAGATCCTGGCAGATAAAAGACAGAAGGGAAAAGAAAGACAGGAGCTGTGGCTGAAGATGGAGGCAGTTTTTATCTCGATCAGGAGCTGATAATCAGTTCCCTCTGGAGCTGATGAAAAATAGATGCAGCGTAAGAGCCTGATTAAAAGCGTCCACCACAGGGCGGACTTCCAGCAGCACAGCCACTCCCCCGTCATTCCTCCCTGCGCTTTCAGAATAACATCCCGCGTCCAAAAAAACATTTTTAATTGCGTGCGGGTCGGCTGGTGGTCGCCGCTTCGGAGCACAGGGACGCGAGAAAGCTGCAGCCGCACAGACGTGATTCCTGCGAGTCAATTAAGAAAAGCATTTTAACTGAGAATCCTGTTTCAGCCTCCTCCTGCTCTGAAGTGACCCACTTTCTCTCTGTGGTTTTTATTTCCTTTTCATACGGATGTGAAGACTCTGAGTCCCACTTCTGTCTGCGCCGATGGTGAATTCATGCTGCACTTAAGCTCCGGCCCCCAGAGACGCAGCCAAGCTCAACTCCTGTAGTATTTCAAAAGGATGATGTTCAGGAGGGAAAGCTGAGGGACTCAACAGCTGTGTGTTACAAAGAAAGGCATGATGGGGGATTGTGTCCGTCTCAAACAGGAACTTCCAGCTCACAGCGAAAACATGTCGGCACATAAAAGTGGATCAACGATCAGCAGGTTTCCAGGGTGTTGAGATTGATGGACAGCTCTTCATGGGGTGGATCCACTGAGCGACAAGGAGCATGATGGGATTGAGAAAAACGATGCGTCCACAGTGTAAAATGCAAACTACAATAACAAAGCAGCAAATCTCTTCTTCTTCTGTCCTGTTCCCCTGCAGAGTCTCAGCTGACAACTGAACAAATAAATACCTGTTCGATCGCAGCTCATAAAACCTCAGCTGACATTTCACCTGCGTGGCCACCTGAGGGCGGAGGTACAGGTTGACGTAGCCTCCGTGACATCACCCACAGGTTTCTGAAGAGCAGATTAGAAGCAGAGTGAGCTGCTCCACCATCGCCATCTTGGCACTACCAGATAATCCAAGAATGGGCGAAGAAGGGCCGGTTTTTACTCCACCTTCCTGTTCTTTCGGAACGAACAAACCACTTCTTCTTCTTTTCTTTTCTAGCGCTCAGTGTGGACGTCTCATCGTCTCATGGTGCAGACTGAAGAAGACTTGTACTCGCAGCATTAGCACAAACATTTTCTTCCTTAACTCCATTAAACCACGTATTTACTTCTGCAGTGAATGAGTTTGTGATGCAGATGTTTAAATGCAGGTGACTGGAGTCCTGATGTCTGTTTGGAGACAGCAGGCCGTTGCTCTGCAGGTGACCTTTGTTTTCAAATATCTCTGTTCGACAGGAACTCCTCGAAGGCTCTGAGAGACGCTGGCTGCAGGCGGCGATGTGATTGGCTCAGAGGGAGATCCAGATGGCACCGGTTCAGATTCTGACAGCTGCTACAACACAGTTCAGACAACATGCAACACAAACTGGCTGCCACACCGCTCCCTCTGTGAGAATCCAGTTTTCCTTCAGCAGTCAGGTGACTGTGTGGCCCCTGCAGGGTCCTGGACTTCCTGTCAGTTAAATGAGTCCACAAACTAAAGGACTCAGATAAAAGAATAAACTTAGTTTATTCCTATCATTATATCATTTTACTTTTGTGCTGTTTAATTTCCTTTATCTGCATCATGTAAATGAGAAAGAAGAAGAAACAATTATGTGAATGTGAATAAATTATGATGTTAGATTGAGAACGGGTTCAGGTCGCTGAGTCAAATGAAAACAATTAGAGTGTTTTATCTAATCTCTTCCTACAGTATCTACAGTCAGTGGCTTCACATCATTAACTCCACATAAAAACCTGCCATTAAAACTGAGCAGAAGGTCTGGTTTATTATCACACTGCACCAACGACAGTCGACTCTTTCAACGTCTCTGCAGCAGAGTGAACGATATAAACTGCAGCACAGGCCACAGTTTAAACAGTCCCTCTCTCAGAGAGTGAGACGTCTCCTGAACGTCTCTGGGTTTCCATGCCAACGTCCAGCCGGCAAACATGATCACCTTCATGTGCTGTGTCTTTAAAAGGTAAAGTGAAGTGAGGTGAAATGAAGGAAAGTGAAGTGAAAGAAAGTGAAGTTAAGTGAAAAGAAGTGAAGTAAAATGAAGTGATGAGAAGAGAGTTAAAGTGAACTGAAGCAAACTGAAGTTAAGTTAAATAAAATGAAGTGTGTGTGTGTGTGTGTGTGTGTGTGTGTGTGTGTGTGTGTGTGTGTGTGTGTGTGTGTGTGTGTGTGTGTGTGGTGCGAACTAGTACCTAGGTTCCACAGGGTGGTCTGTGCAGCCAGCTCTTTGGCATCATCCAGCAGCACACACAGCTTGTCTGGGATGTAGGTGCTTCGTGTGGATGAGATCACAACCTGCACACACACACACACACACACACACACACACACACACACACACACACACACACACACACACACACACACAAAATATATACAAATAAACAATTATGCTCTTATTTACTCCACGTCTTCTGTTACTATTCTGTGATTTATTTTTAATGGCTGCTGCAAGTGAAGTAAAGCGAAGTGAAGTGAAGTAACGTGACATGAAGAGAAGTAAAAAGGAAGTAAAATTAAGTGAAAAAGTGAAGGCAAGTGAAGTGAGGTGAAGTAAAGTGAAGTGACGTAAGATGAACTTAAGTGTGATGAACTGAGGTGAAGTGACTTGAAGTGAAAGAAGTTGGCGTGAGGAGCACAACAATAAGTGATGTCATGTTCAGTAACGTGAAATTGCTGAGGTGAAGCTGAAATAAAGTAAGTTGAGGTGAGGTGAGATGAAGTAAACTGAAGTGATTAATCATCTAAATGTTAAAATAAAACTCACATTAATCTCCATCTCATCCTTCTGCCTGTGTAAGTGTCTTTGCAGTGTGTATAAAAACACTAGTGTAAATGTGTAATTGTGTATTAGGAGTTGTGTACAGACCTTGTACAGGAGCAGCAGTTTTCCGTCCTGCCCAGGTGTGGAGTACAGGTGGTACTCGGGCTGGGACCAGTAGTTTTTGCGGCAGTAGAAGTCGAGCAGGCTGACGGCGGAGCCGATCTGACTCTGCTTCAGCGACAGCATGCTGGTGGGGGACAGGGGAGTGCCGGGAAACAGGGGGAACACATACCTGTCCAGGTCGTCTGGTGACACAGAGACAAACACAGGATTAGCATTAGCGCTCATTACTACAGTGTGACGATGTTGAACTGAACTGGAGTCTAATAACCCAAACTTTTTACTGTACCACAGTTCATTAAAAACTGTTATTAACGTCTGATATCTGATGTTAACGAGCTCTTCAGCAGAACTATCACCAGTTATCTGCTCAGTCAGAAAACACGACTCAGCTCCTCTTTATCTGTCTTTATGTCTCCATTACTCCTTAAACCTCGCTCTGAGTTCATCCAGAGGCTTTTTAACAGTGTCTTCAATTACATCACAGTTTAAGATCCACATCAGTGAAAAAGATTTTGTTTCATAAAAATCCACAGTAATAACCAGTGATCCTGGTTGTAATGACTATGTATGAATAAAGACTTGTCAGGAACGCACGAGCTGCCCGTCACGACTGTGCCACCGTCCTTCAGGCGACATCAAGTCTCGTCACATTAGCTGGGAGTAAACAAAACACTTGAGCTATTGTAATCACCATGATGAATGAAGGAAATTAAGCTGAGGAGTGGATTCATTAGCAGATCCGTCTGTCGACACATCAAAAACATAACCATGATTTCATTTTTCAAAACATTTCTGTCCATCAGTCTGGACTCAATTATCAATAATGACAGAGTGAAGACTTTTGTAAAAACGAGAGATTTCAGTTTGTGTGTGTTTAAATCTCTCCCTGCTTTAAAGCTTCACCCGTCTGTCCAGCTCTCTCCACCTCTCAATCCCTCTCTTATCTCCTCTATGTTTCTTACTCCATAAGTAAATCTTTAATTCCTTTTCCCTGGAGTCTCTCTCCCCCTTATCTCTCATCTCTCCCTCCCTGATTCTCTCTCTTTCTTGTAGTGGTACATGGGAGTGTAGTGGAGTCTCTTTCCTCTCATAAATATTTTACAGTCCATTTGTGGGAGAGTTAACTGTAAAACTTTTCTCATTTTCAGAAATGACTGCGGGCGTCAGGAAGCTGGAGTTTTGCTTTATCACCAGATTAATATCGCGGCTCTATCAATATTACCAGTGAGACCTGATGAATGCGGTTTGAAATTTATAAGACAAAACCTGCTCAAAGTTGCAGGATAAAAAGTGAAAAAAATCACCATGTTAAATGAAACATTAGGCTTTTAGAAGCTTTGCTCTCATGATGTGGACTTCATCAGAAAGCTTGAGGAGGTCCAGGAGATGTCACTGTGTCCAGGCTGTGATGAGTCTTCACTCTTCTCTGTTCACTTCACTTAAAAACACCGATTTGAAAAAAGAAAAACTTGACTGGAGACAAAATGTCTCGAGTTGAAGAGAAAACAGAATCATACTAAGTGTCACCTGGGATATTTGTCATAATATCATTACATGTCATTACATCCATACACCTACTAACTGTTTCTAGTGTGTTTCAGTAACCAAATAGCTTTACTTTAAAGATATCAATAAAACTCCTGCCGGCCGTTTGATGATGAAACAGACAGAAGTGGAAAACTGTGGAAATGTGGAGTAATGAGGAGCAGAGCTTCAGGCTGCTCAGCTGTGTCTACAAAGGAAGATGAAGATGATCGCTGATCATTAATATTCTCATAGAGGAAGAAAAGTATCTGGGCGTCGCTGGCACATGTGCCACAGCTGGGCAGCTGTTTCCTGCAGTGTGAGACTGAGGTAACAGGTCTCATGTTTATTCAGTAACATTACAGGTTATTTACTGTTGAAGGCTTCAGGCTGCCTGAGGAAGAAAAACACGTCAGACTTTGTTTTAACTGTGAGATACTGCGCCACATGTTCAGCCTGATCTGATGTTTGTTCTGGACGTTGTGTAGTTTTGTTTGCTGTGTTTTTTCGCTGAACAGTGACAGATGCATTTCAAATTAAATGATCAACCTGCTGTTGATTTAATCTGTTTAAATTCCTAATTCACTTGGTGTGTGACGTCAGTGGTTAAAAAACTGTTTAATTATGGAAAAAGACTCAAAGGTAGAAAATTTAATTTAAGTTTGGCCCAAAAAGACATATGTACAATTATGATATAAATAATTATATAATATAACCATTAAAATATAAAGCACTCAGCTCAGTATTGGTGTTTTTCATGTCGCAGGTCATTTTCAATTAATTACAGTAGGTTTTCTTATGTATGTGATTCGTTTACAGTTTTATGCTTATAGGTTATTTCCTGTACGTATTGATTCTAAAGATATTTTTTTAAGTTTTATGTAAAACAACAGTTTAGAGGATTATCAGAACAGTGGATTAATGTAATGTCTCCTCCTCACCTCCACCTGCTCCTGGGTAGAAGGGGCTCCCCAGGCGTGGCGGCAGGGACACGGGTCTCAGTGGAGAGCATCCGTCCTCCCCTCCTCCCATCATCCCTCCATCGTTCCTGTGCAGAAGATACGTCCCATTCCCTCCTCCTCCATCTCCTCCTCCTCCTCCTCCTCCTGCTGCGTTGTTCCCCAGGTACGCCCGGCCGTTGTACCTCCTCCCGGCTACACTCACGTCTTTGATGCCCGCCGGTTTGGCCAACGTCACCTCCACGGTGGCTCCGTCGATCTGGGCCCCGTTCATCAGACTCAGCGCGGTGACGGCGTCCTCGCGGCAGCGGTAGTGGATGAAGGCGTAGTCGGTGAGCTTCTTGACGCGCTCCACCGAGCCGGGTTTGAAGCGGGAGAACTCCTGACGCAGAGTGTCTTCACTGGTGCTCAGCATCAGGTTACGCACCTGCAGCAGAGGACACACAGACACACAGACATTTATCTGTGTTAACCAGATGCACAACGCAGAACATCTGTGTTATTAACACAACACATCTGAACATGAAGTTTACCAACATCTGTCTGTGATGTCTTCATCTGATTTGAATGATTTCCTCTGACTGTCTTTGACTTTAATTTAACCAGGATCTTCTCTGAGATCAGATTCTCATTCTGGTGCAGAGCCAACGTTCATGAAGGAAGGAGGGAGGACCAAGACAAAGTTCCTCTACAGTCAGACTGAACGGGCCTTTTAATGAACTCAACATTTAACAAAAACACTAAAATAACAGCTGCTATATTAAGTCTCTGATGTCCTCTGAGAATCACTGGAATTTCCTGACTCCTTCTTCTTCCTGTTCAGCACCTCTCACATCTCCCTGCTCGCTCCACACTGAGCCCACACTCCAGAGTTGGATGACCTGCTTCAGAGCATCTCCAAATCACAGGAAGTTGTGCTTTTTTCATCGCTGGCAGATTCACTGTGGATCAGTGCAGCAGTCCACACACACACACACACACACACACACACACACACACACACACACACACACACACACACACACACACACACACCACACCGGGCTTTTTTTTTTTCTTTTTTTTTTTTACCACTGGGCCTCCCGGGCTAAAAATACCCTCCTACACACAACTGAGAGGTGCTTTTAGGTTTGTATTTGTTGCCCTCAGATCACAGCTCAGTCTTTCAGAGTAAAAGCCTCCATGGTAATTGATCCCCTGGAGGGAGTGCAGCTCCTGCGAGTCTCCTCCCTGCTGCTCGGCTCCCGCTCACCTTTGATCTGAACAAGGCTGCAGAATATTTCAGAGGCCTCTTCCTAAAAGCGCTGACCTTTGGCTGCAGAGCGGCGCAGCAGGGAAGTGGAGGAGACGCAGAGGCAGAATTAAAGGCTTTACTAAGTTTTTACACCGGGCTGCAGTGGGATTTTGCAGGACATGAACTGCACAGCTTTAACACAGAGACACTGTCTCCTCCTCTGGCTCGTTTCACCTGAATCACCTCACAGTGTCTGTGACATGATGAGTTTCTTCACAGGTGATTATTTTGTGATAGAAAAAATCTACACACACACACACACACACACACACACACACACAGGTATACGTACATAAAGGACTCTGACGCGCTGCATGACCTCTTCATCCACGTCTTTCTCCGGCTCGGCCCAGTCCACCTGGATGGAGTGACCCCACAGCTGGAAGGTTCCTGTTAAACACAGGGTCACAGCGGGGTCAGAGCGGGGTCGCAGAGGGGTCACAGAGGGGTCACAGAGGGGTCACAGCGGGGTCACAGCGGGGTCACAGAGGGGTCACAGAGGGGTCACAGAGGGGTCACGACATCACCTACGTACTGGACTCTGGTTTCCAATAGTCTCATACAGACAATACAAATATGAAAACTGACACATGGTGACACAACTAGTCGTTGGCTTTGGAAACACCACACACTGTGTCTCTGTAGTGGTTCCAGTTATACACGATATAAGTTCAAGATATCTGAGCGTGGGACGGCAGCCAAACATCCGACGCACAGGGATGGATATCACTGAGACTGTAACGCTGCTACTGCTTTCAACGCTTCTCTTATTGGTACTTTCTGTTACTTTTATTAAGAACAGGACTAACACTGCTTTAGAGAAAAGATGCGTCTGCTCTGTCCAGGTTACTCTCTCTCTCTCTCTCTCTCTCTCTCACAACACATACCTGTTTATTTGAATATAAGGCGGGAAGTGGTCAATCGAGAGGCATTTTAAAGCAGGTGTGAACTGATGAACTGATCACTGTGATCGGGTCACTGAAGACACGTTAATGCAGGTCTGAACGGGCCCCGGGGGGCCCTCATGGGGCCCCTACAGGTGCTGGGCTACAGGAGAGTTCAGTGGCCCCTGCAGAGGAACTACATTCACTCTCTCACGGTACCGATTCCTGGAAAGGTTCGCGTGGCTGTGGATTGATCTCGGCAGGGAAGCGCTCGCTGCTCATGCTGAACAGCGTCCTGTGGGGAAACGCTGCTGTTTACAGATACAATAACCAGATGCAGAGAAAAAAGTGCTTGTGGCTAATCCAGTGGAATTAAACATTATAAATCAATGCGCTACATTACAGTGATGCAGAGGTTCAATACTGCCTCACAGCAGTCCTGCTCATTGATTTACAGCAGTGCACACAGCGGACAGAGTGCAGAGGTGTTCGGGTTGAACCTCTGCTGGTTTATCAATCACTATTGTGTCACTGTATCACCCGTCCATACCGAGTGAATCTGAAGTCACACGGTTAAACTCCCCTGCAGACGCTGCTGCAGCTGCTGCGGTGTTTTGTGTTCTACCTCCCTCTGCTGGACAAAGACAGGAGCAGAGTGTGTGTGTGTGTGTGCGTGTGTGCGTGTACAGAGGAGGTGTAGACGAAGAGGAAAGAAGACATGAAATAAAAACTAGAGGACTGTATCCCTCCTCCACTCAGACTAGTTTCATATAAAATTTGAACCATTTGTGTGAAATTTTGTCATAATTGAGTGAAGTCTTGAGTTATGGCTGAAAGTGTTTTGTGAGGTCACCCTGACCTTAACCTTTGACCTTCGACCACCGAAATCTAATCAATTCATCCTTCAGTCCGAGTGAATGTTTCAGCCAAATTTGAAGAAGTTCCGTGAAGATGTTGCTGAGATATCGTGTCCACGAGAATCAGACAGACGTATAACTTAAAAACCATGTTAAAAACAAAAAATTTTAATTTAAAAAAATATTTGAAAAAATATAAAAGATATAAAATAAAGAGTGAGTGTGACAGAGCGTGAACAGGAACAGGAGCAGTTACCTGGTATGAGCTTCCTCCGGGCCATGGCTGCTGCTTTGTGGGATTCATACTCCACAAAGGCAAAACCTCGGTTCCTGCTCTTATCTGTGGAGCTGGGATACACAATCACATCCACCACCCCGTCTGTCACCTGACACACACACACACACACACACACACACACACACACACACACACACACACACACACAGATATGACGAGGACCAGTAATTAGAGGGAAGCATATAGAAGACGTGTGTGGAGACAGACAGCTGCTGAGTCGTCCTTTGAGGATAGAGAATGTTTTTCATATGTTAAATTACTGTCATTACTGTGAAGTCACAAACATCATGTTGTTGTTGTTAATGAGGAGAAAAATACTATGTTTGTGTTTTCTAAGGGTGGGGTGTATGTGTGTGTTGTTGTGGGGGGGGGGCGGTAATACCTTCTTCATCTCCTCCATGATCTCGTCCTTCCTCTTTTCTTTGGGGATGGAGCCGACGAAGAGGCGGCAGTTGTCCAGACTCACACAGACTCCGATGAACTTCCCCGGCCGGATCTCGTAGTTGTCCAGCATCTGGATGGCTCTCTGAGCGGCTTCTCTGGACCACAACCAATAACCACCAATACTTCATCAATCATAATCAAGCCTGTATAACCGATCATCAGTGATATGTCGGACAGAACGAAGCCGCTACCTGTTGGTGTACATGACGAAGGCGTAGCCGCGGTTCTCTCCGCTGAACTCCATCATCAGCCTGAACTCGTAGATCCTGCCCGCCCTCTCAAACAGAGGCACCAGCTTGTCTTCGTACATGTCTCTGGGAATCTTCCCCACAAACACCTCGCAGCCCCGCGGGGGGGGCGGCCCCTCCCAACCTGGAGCGCGCACACACACACACACCTTTTATGGATCCATCTTTAACAGGGATTCACAAAGACATTTCAGTGTCTGATGAAATGAGTCCTAGTGAACAGGGTCAAGATGAATTCATGTTGTCTGACCATTAGTCTGTGTGTGAAACTGTCCCAGTCCAGCCTGGGTTTTCACAAGTTTGACTACATGAGAGGAAACGTACTAATCAATATCTGGGACATTCTCACTCTTTTTTTTTCATTGTTCATGGCCTCACACACACACACCTGGCGGGGGTCCGCCGTACTTCCTCTGCCCGTTCTCCTGCACCATGTTGTAGCCCGTCTTCTCCATCAGAGCCAGCAGAGCCATCTCCTTAGCACAGGACGCCTTGAACTCGTCCTCGCCCATCAGCGGACTGACTTTACCGGAGTCTCCCTCCATGTCTCCGTCTGACTCTCTGTCACCACCTATCCAGGAAACATTACAGTCAACCGTCTGTCCGCACATTCATATGGTGATATAATGGTCAACGCTACAGGGGGATGATGGTTGGACCACCAACAGCTACAAATGACTGACTTGTGAATTTAAACACGAAACAATCAGCCTTCAAGTGTAGGGAAATATAAATTAATCAGTTAAAACAAACTCTGCATATTAAACACAAATTACCAATAACAAGAAAACTGTGACATGTGAGTTGTTTCTTGCCTGAGTTGCTACTTCTTGTGATTAACGTGCAAATGAATGGATAAATTAATTAAAAATCAATTAATTAAGTCATTCCCTGTTTTCAGCATCTCAAACGTGAGTCTGCATTACTTACTGTGTCTCCCATAAATATACTTTAATTTATATTGACTATCTGGTCAGACAAAATTGGCAAATCAATATTTTATTACTTGATACTTACTTACTTGATACTTGATAAGTACTGGATATTACAGCTACACAACAGCAACGTGTCAAGATTAAACTGCATTTCTAAAAACATCCAACACTTTTATCATATTTGAGCTTCAGTTTAAACAAAGACTACAGGCACACCATGAATTCTGCATAATATGCAAAATACTATTATTATTGCAGGGAAATCTGCTTTAATCCAACATATTATGTTTTACCTTTACTAGCTACATGTCAGGAACATTTTCACTACATAATCCGATCTGAAATTGTTAGTTAACTCAATAGTCGATTTTTAATTATGTGATTTTGGCTAATGCTAATTATCAAAACACTCATGCTAATGCCTGGTTCACTTAAACAAGGCTTTAGAGACTGACAGTGAAGTTTAACTACTGTTCGTTGTGTTGGTCAGCTAGCGTTCATTTATTTTCTGGACCACTTGGAACAATTTCAGTGACCGGAACAGCCCCCAGTCCCAACTTTGAGAACCAATTAGCAACAGTAGCAACACTAATGTTAGCTTTCTAACCGGTATGTCTAAGATATTAATATATCCAAGTGGTAAAAACGTCCAAAAAATAACACAACCAGCTAAAAGCTAGCTGCTGTTAACTTAGCTAATATTTATGCTAGCGGCTCTATAGCGAAATAACGGTAACATTAGCTTCCCCGCAAAACTTCTTCCTGCCGTTTATCAAGCCAACGGTTAACTTGTTCACTTAGCTAACTACGCCGAAACAACCTCTCACCGGTTCTGTCTCTCGCCATTTGTCCTCAGAGTAAAACGTTTTCTTCTTAACCGGAATAAAATCTCAAACAGCGACACTTCATAGAAAATGTTGTGCAGTTCAATTTAAGGTTCGTCGGGGGAAAAAAAATCCTCACCTGTCAACCTGTCAACAACCTGCCAACTTCTCGAGATTTTGATTGACGTGAAGCTGATCCCGTCCGAGCCAATCAGCACGGGCGTCTTGGACACAGTAGGCGGGACAACATGTTGTTACGTTCCTCTTGTAAAATAAAATAAAATAAAATAAAGTAAAGTAACACATCTAATCAAACTGAAATTTAATGAGTGAGAAAATAATAAGACTAATAAAATAAAATGAAAAAATTTAATAAAATAAAATAAAACAGAATGCAATGACAGTTAGGTTTATTAAGTTAAATTTATGATAAATCAAATAAAGTGAAATAAACTAAAATAAAGAATTAAATACAATATGATTAATAAATAAATAAAAATAATTAAATTTATATTGTTGTAATGAAAAAATCCGAGACTCAGAAAAATACAATCTTTATTAGACTCGGGTCATAAATGTACATTTTCAATGATTATTCTCATGTGTGATTTGCACAGTGTTAGACTGCAGACCTCCACGGACCGGAAACATCCTCAATGTTAACTGAGAGTTCATTCACTCTCTCAGTCTCTTTGACTCGGTCTCATGTGACCTTTACGACGCCATCCATATGAGGAAGGGCAGCAGAACGGCCAGCAGGGTGGCGCAGGTGCTCACAGCTCTCAGGTAGAGCAACAGACACGCCCCTAGCACCGCGGTCACCTTGGCAACTCGCCGGCTCAGCAACAGCTTCCTCACAGTCTTGCAGAACTGATGAAGAGGAGAAAAATAAAAACACATTTAACACCTGATAATCCATGTTCGTACTGTCAACGAGGGGAAATTCTTCCTCGAGAAGTAAACTGGAATAAAATATGGTGATAAATATTATGTTACTTATATAGTTCCATATTATAGTTCCACAATCATAAAAAGAAACAGACTTAAACTTACTCCAGATGCACCTTTAGATACTTTTACTATCTGTTTTTGCCTTTTGTTTCTTGTCTTTTGTTCTCTGGTATCATCGGTTTTGTTTTCTGTCTATCATGCCCATCTGTTTATCAATAAAAAATAAATCCATGATTTTCCTACATGTTTAACCCTGGAACAGAGTTTAAAGTCAGAACCATAACTAACCACTAGATGGAGTAGTTACATCATCTTATTATCACTGACATTTACACACAGTGATGAATGAGCTTCATTTCCTGCTTCAAATATGTTATAAATCAAAACTTAATATAGAGTCTATGGAGCATTTATTCATTAGCCTTCCACACTGAGGGTGTAAACATGTTATTCTACTGGGTGATAGACATTTACAGCAAAAAAGAAATTGTTAAAGGTCAGGGGTGATACAAGGTCACATGTTATTCCTCTTTTATCTAAACCGGTTTATATATATATATATATATATATATATATATATATATTTCTTTATTGTTATCATTACAAATCATTGTTTTTTTCTGATAACCCTCTGGCCCATCAAATTTCAGATATGATAACAAATACAAGTCAGAGCCAAAAGCCTTAAAAGAGCTATATGTACATTTTTGCTAGTGCTACATAGCTAGTGTTAGCATTAACAGCTGTTTACATGCTGAGGTTATAATGCGTCCTCTGAGCAGCTGCTCATTCAGGGCAGACTGGAGACTACAGTGACTTGGGCCAGGGCTAGCTGGTTAGCATGCTAACTTCAGTAGAAGAAAAAAAGTGATAGTAACAGAAGCAAAACAAGTGGGTTGCTTTCGACCTCTGGAGAGAGCTGTTGGTGAGTAAAGGAATGAAGTTTCTTCTAGACTGGTAAATAAACAGCTGCTAATGCTAATGTTAGCTATGTAGCAATAGCAAAACCTACAAATAGCTCCTTTAATAATTCGTAAAGAAACAGAGTAAAGTTGGAAAATATTCATATCAGAGAATCTGTAATGTTCAAAATAATCAATGAAAATTACTCAGTCTATTTATTATCAACATTTAAATTCCTTTTATATTTGTGGATCAGCTTATTGAACTTCCAGTATTTTTCTATTGTTCAGTGTGACGCTGCAGTTTCCTCAGGAAAAAGGCCAAATCTGTTTCCCAACTCACAGATTCATTCATTAGTGTGAGCTTAACTAATTAATAACTGAACTAGAATTTAGGTTTTTACACAAACTGAAGGTATTTGACTCTTTAAGCTGCCAAAAGCTGCTTTACTTGAAAAAAAATCAGCTTTGAAATTTCACCAAAACTTCCACTTGAGACGCCTCCGGTCTGCCCTGCTCTCTCTTCCCTCCATCTTTCTCTGTCCACTTCTCATTTCCTCTCCCTCCCTCTCCTACTTATTCTATCCATCAGTGTGAAACCCAGCCACTTGTTTGCTCCGTTATTTCACAATTACACTCTGTCACTCTTTTAATCACACGCTGCAAATCCCAGCTCCAATGAGACAACCATCTGCAGCTGAGAACAATAGCACAGAAACAATAGGAGCTTTTATTGACGGCCTGTTGCTGCAACAGGGAGGTTTAACCCAATTAAAGAGGCAGGCTGGTCTGATCTGTGATCGGCTTTAATAAACGCCTTGCAGCTAAATGTGTCTGACCTTTAGCTGTGAGCCGTTTATTAAATATGCAGCACAGTCCAGGCGAAGAGTTTAAATACAGTATTTTACACTGGTGGGAGCTCGCTGCTTTTCTAGGTTTGTTGCAGATTCTTTCTGAAAACTCAAGGCAGTTTCCACACACAAAACTTCTGGATATATTCCAGAGGTTTTCAGCCGAGGGAAAATGGACAGGTGCACACAGGAGGTTACTTCCTGCAGTTAAAAAAGCCTACTTTAAAACCCTGATTGTCGCTATTGGTGTCAAAAAATGCATCATAACTCAGTCAAATCTGAACACATAGACATGATACACATATTTTTAGATTTCATTGTGATTTATACTTTCCAATAATCTCAATCTCTCTGATGTTCATCATGACCAAATGTCCAGAAATCATAGAAAAAAACAAGCTACTTATGACCGCAGAACTTGCCTTAGAATCATCATGTTTTTAACCTTAGTATCACATAGTCTGGTGACAGCTGTCTGTACATCCAGTGGTATATAGTAAACAGGAAGTGCTAATAGCTAATTCTTCATACTCAATTTTTAGGTTTAACGTCTGCGTCACCTGGAACGTCTGGAAGCTCACGACGGTGCCGTAGCGACAGTACATGACGAAGTGTTCGCAGTTGTACCACAGCAGACTGTAGGACACGTCGCCCCGCAGCTTCTCCGCCCTGACGGCCACCTCCTCCCCCCGCAGCGCCGGGCGGCTGCACACCTGGACAGAGGTGGTAACAGATATGATTGTGGTTTTGAAGCAGCTGGACAGGGTTCTGGTTTGATGCGGGTCACCTTGTCCGTGGTGTTGATGAGTATCTCTGATCCGTAGGCGAAGTCCTCCACTGAGTCCACTCTCACGCTGCCACACTGAGGAAGAAACACATCTACACTTCGTATTATTCTGTGAAGAACTACAGACATTACCAACAGATACCTGTCCACCCCAGGTGAAGATAAGACTGTGAAACATCATTTCTTTGCATTATTTCTCCACTTTTTTCAGTTGCTTTTAACTGCCCTTGCTCAGCTGTCATGGAAACGTAGTGAAACATGACGTGACTCCCAGTCTGTGTACTGGGTTGAATGGTGCTTCAGTACCTTGGCCAGGACTCCCAGCAGGAGTCTGCTGTTGGTGACCATCTGCTTGATTCGACACTGGTTACTGGAGACGATGGGCATGATGTCTGGGATGAAATGAGCTACTCTGGAGAGAAGACAGGATAAAAATTAAATTAGCATCTTCGACCAATCAGATCGGAGCATCATGATGTCCACGGCCCGTCAGACTCACCTGCCCGCCCCCAGGTAAATCCCAAAGTGTGTGAACAGAGTCCTGGGCACTTCCAGCAGGTCCCCCCTCCTGAACATCAGGTCATACTTACTCTCCGTCCTCTCTCCTCTCCCTCCGTCTGCCTCCTCCTCTCTCTCCCTCTTCCTCCCCTTCTCTTTCGGGTCGTGACTCGGCGTGGAGATGAAGAGCAGAGCGAGCAGCTGCAGAGGAAACATGGTGCGAGGAGAAGGAGAGGGAAATGTGGTCGTCACCTCACAGGTGGTTTTATTCTCTGGGTGGGAGGGGCAGAGAGGGGATTATGGGAAATGCCACCGAGGCTGGTCGAGGTCCAGCGCCGGGTGTTTCAGGTCCTGAGAGGAAAGCAACATTACAAAAACAACTCTGATAAAAAAAAAATACATATTCAGTCAACAATTGAAAGAATCTGTTAAAATAGGACTTCAGGGCAGTAAAGTGAGTAGAAATGCAGAAATAAAAGCAGAAACAACAGAGGACAGATGCTGAAGTCTCTGACTGCCTCTTCTTCTTCTGCTATTCAGAATCGAGCTGAGTCACAGAAACCTCAGATCAACAGGGAGCTGATTGAGCGTCAGGATTATTATTATTAAGCAACGTCAGTCAGGCTCTTTGCAGCCTGTGCACAGCTGATAATTATTAATGTACACTCAGTTAACAGTTTATTAGGAACATCTAGCTAAAACTGATGTAGTCTAATACAACAGTCCTTCATGAAGATTATACTGTTTATACAGAGGTCTTTCTGTTATTTAGCTTATCTTTGTTGACATAAATGGGTTGGACAAAATAATATAAACTTATACACTTATATAATTGCTTGTAATACCAAGCAATACACCATGAATGAATGAATCCAAGTTTATGTTAAGTTCTATGTGCTTCTATACAGTACATAATATATACAGTTCATCATACTAAAATGATGATTCAGAGTGAGATAGCTACCAAATACACAAAGTTAGCTAACTGCTAGTCAGCTGCACAGAGGCAGCTTTTTATTTTAAACAATTAGAATTACAAAAACAATATTCAATAGCTTAAACCAGATCTATTACAAAAACAAAACTCAAGAGAGTAGTTAAATATCAAAATACCTCAAAAATAACAACATTTAGCTTTTGCTAATTAGTGCCCTCACAGAAACCAGTATGTGATTTCTGTTTGCTGCAGGACACCACCTACAGTGAACAGCAGGCCTCAGGCTGTTCACACTGTTTGCCAGTAGAGGGCGACAGAGTCCAGAGTCTATTTTCAGTACCTGAAAACTTTACATGACCCGCTGACACTGATTCTCCAACGAGTATGAAGAGAGGCAAATAGAAAGCGAGTGGAGTATCAGCTCATGACCTATAACAGTATTTATGCAGCTGATTGCTATTCACTGATGAGTTATTTAAAGACTGATTTAGTAACTTGAAACACTGGACACATTTCAAAATCAAAGAATTCAACATGTCCACTCTATTTCCACTTCCTTTATTTACATAAAAAAACAGTATAAAGTGTTACAGCGTCGTAAAAAATAAATTCTGTACAAAAGTTTGTGACTGTTAGAAAACAATCAGGTCGTGAAGGATATCTACAGATATTTACAGAAGAGCTTCGGGGCTGAAATGAAAACATTTTGATCTACAAGGGAAAGAAACTGATTTGTTTTTCTCAGTTTACATGTGTAAAAACTGAACAGATTTCAGTCGGGGGTGGAATGAAAACAGAAAAACTGCTGAGCGTAGTAGTAGTGTCACAAGAACTAAATAAAAACCTTTAACTCATGCTTCACTTACAAGCTTTTTCCAGGGCTTTCAAAACCAAGATGTGGTGATGAGCTGTGGAAAAAAGCTGGTAAATGGATGATTTTCTGTTAAGACTTTTGTTGTCATCATATGAAACCCTCTTAACTGCCATCTGGGTCATTCTTTATGGTTTTCCTTCGGTTTCAGGGTTTTGTGCTTCTTGAACAGTTGCGAAAAATGTTGAATTTTCTCCAAATGAACACTAAAAATATGTGGGAACCGAGACCAAGCCTGTTATTTCATGTATATAAGACCAAGAACATTTGATTTTTCAATCAAAACTTGACCAGCTGTTAGTCATCCAAATTATTTCATGGTCTTTAAAATAAATTATATATTTGTGTTTTAAATGCTTTTAAAGATTTACTTCTTCAGTGTGAACCATTGGGTTTGGAGCTGAGCGTCTGACACACTGTTGTTTTAGACAATAAGGAAAATACAGAATAACACCAGACTGATCCTTTAAAGGTTGAACTGAACTGGACGCAGATGTAGAATAACTTCTCCCAACACAGGATTGGCTGACAGCATCATCACAGCTAATTCAAATGATCAGTACTTTTTTTTATAAAAAATATGAAATATTTCAATAAAAAATTCAGCAAAACTGTCTGTTTTGTATACAAATCCACAGTTTTCTGTCTTGTTTGGAAAAGATATTCCTCCATGTTGGAGGACTGACAAAAACAAATTCACATTCTTAATAAAACCTGTAGCTTTAGTAAAAATGAGTAATTAATAAATGATCTTTGGTCCCTTTAACATGGATTAAAGTTGGAAAACCAGTTGTCTTTCTTTGTTGGTAAACACCCATCACCCATTTGTTCTAAACAAAACAGAGACATTAAAACCAGTTGCTTCCTGTGCAGCAGGAAAAGAGCTACGTATGGATTTAGCTTCATTAACGTATGAAATTGTTTGCAGACGACTACATCCTTTCTACAAGTCTTCCAACATGGCGGCTTGGCCTGTTTTTGTGGGTATCGTCCTGAAACTTCTAGCTGGCCATCCACAGGGTGAAGGGGATGAGGATGGTGGGCAGGGCAGTGCTGGAGGATATTCCCAAACACACCATGGACAGGAGCCCGAGCAGCGCCGTCAGGAGGACGTTACGCTGGTCCCGGATCAGCGACTTCAGCCACTCACAGAACTGGGGAGAAAAGAATTGGGGGGGACAACAGGGGGAAATATTATTATTATTATTATTATTATTAATAAATATGTTAATATTTTTATAGCAGCGAAAGAATTCAAATTAAAAGGGGAAATAAAAAATGAAAAGAGAAGTTGCGAGATAAATTGTTACTATTTTAATTCTTACGACGTCATCATTATTTATTTAATAATATTTCTCTTTCAATTTTTTCCCTAAACCAATAAGATCTAATGCAAGTTCACACAGGATTGTGGGAGTTGTAGTTCTAAAACATGCCTACAACGGGGACAGGGGTGTGTGTTGGGGGAAATCCCTGATTTATCCAAGACAAATAAGAACACACGATTTACCAAAAGAAAAAAAAAGAAAGAAAACGTCAGGCTCTCAGTGAGCCGACCTCTGGTCAGAGATCCAAGAATATAATTGACCTGTTGTTTATTTTACTGTGGGGCCCTCTGAGGCCCCTGGTAGAGCTCCTGTTGCCCCCCACCCCCCACCCTGTCGCTTTAATGAACCTGTAGGAAGCAGAATGTGAGTCCTCGGCTGCAGCCAGGTCAGATGTTTAGGTTAGCAATTACAGGAAGTGAAACTCGATCAGGGGAAAGTCTCTCTGCTGAGGGGGTGGGGGTCAGTGGGGGGTTGATACAGGGTATGAATGCACAGACAGGCCACGCCCCCTTCACATCCCCCACATTTTACACTTTAAATATGTCTGAGACAAACTTCTAACAAGAAATAGACGTGATGCAGATTTTCATTGTCTGATTTAGATCAACAGAAGAGTAACAGAGGACGGCTTTTATTTTGATTTAAGTTCAAATGTATAAATGTATAAATATATGAATATATATATATATATATATATATATTTGTATGTATATACCCATATTTTCACAGCAAACAGAAAAATCAGCTACTTCAGAAAAAGCGTCATCAAAAAAACTAAATGAAACCCATTTTTTTCTGCAAATCCATTCAGTGTATTATATATATATCTCTCACTATATATGGTCATATTTATTAACAACTTCAGTTACCAATATGTTATCAATATAGTAATGCGGACCCTCGCTGGTGCAGAAAGTACAACACGAGCTTTACTGCATCTTCAAAACAAGACAGTGGATATTTAGTCGATATTGTCCCCAAAGACACAAATATTCCATCCATCGAACGATAGAAAAGATTTTTAACTGGTGAATAAAAGAAAGAAGAAGCAGCTCAATGCAACATGGGAAATGGGTTAAAATCTTTGCTATGGTGCAGAGCAGTCTGAGTGTTTCTTCACCCAGACAGTTGGAGGAGTCTGAGGATTCTGGGAAATTAAGTGTTTTTAAATGAGCTTCTGGGTTTTTACTCTTTAATCATCCTTTATTGGAACAGATGAGAGGCAAAAACAGTGCAGGAGCCTCTCCACCGCCTCCTTCATCATCATCATCATCATCATCATCATCATCATCATCATCATCAGCCTGCACTGACCCTGACTCTCTGCTGCTGTTTGGTTTCTGGCAGTCTGGTTTCCAGTCTGAAAGCAGCTCTTGTTCTCTGGACTTTTCCGAGCAGCGACCCAGATTTTCCTCTCGTTTAAAAACAACCTCTCTCACTCAAACACACACAGAACGTGAACCGGAGGCGGAGGGAGGAGGCGGAGCCGCAGCAGCTCGTTTGACGTTGATGTTTTTGACCTTCTGCACCAGAACGATCACAAGCACTAAGACCAATGAGCAAACGTCTTTATGCTATAATAAATGGCATTAATAATGCTGCGTCACTGATGCTTCAGCAGCATGTGACTGTTGTAGCTGCTCCAGGTGGAGATGCTTCCCAACCTAGGGGTCGGGTCCCTCCAAAGGGTCACCAGATGAATCTTAGGGATCGTGAGATGATTCATGGGAAATATTGGATTGTTTTATTGTTTTGAAATGAAACAATGTCAGAGGTTTGGAGAGGGAATGAGTTATTGTAAGAGGCCAGACGTGTTGGTTTAATCTTAAATGACGCGTGAAGTTTTTTATAAACTCGCCATGGTTCATTTTAAAGCTCCATATTTTCTTCTTCTTCTGTGTTTTATTTGTAGTGTTGATCCATGAGAAGATATATTTGTGGTTCATCTCAGTGTAGTTTTACATCTCCTCTCTCAGGCTTCTCTCTGGAGCTCTAGTGACAACCAGTCAGTGAGCCAATCAGAAGAGAGGAGGCTCTGAGCCTTATGAATACAGAATAAACAAACTGGGTTTAAAAGGTTAAAATCTTGAAAATTAACGAATACTCGTCATTATGATCAGGACTGATGTTGGTAAAAAAATCTAACTCAGCGAAAGTGGAAAATAATATTAATATGTGATATTTTTATTGCAGTGTTTTGAGGACATTTTTTGAGCAGATTTCAGGTAAAACACTCAGAGAAACCAAATCCTGCAAGGTTTGGATGGTGGGTCCAGGTGGGCGGGGCTTGGTGACTGCTTTGTTGTGACATCACAAAGTTCCAGAAGTCCTGACGGCTGGTTTTAAGGCTCAGTTTCTGAATACAGGCTGTGTGCATTTCTCTGTGGACTGAGGCTTTGATACTTTCACAGTATTAATATAGAAGCTAGAGCTGATCTATAATCACACTACACATGGACACACACCTTTACACTGGAGGAGCTTTGAGGGAAAATTAACTTGTAACTGCAGCTGTCACACAAATGTAGTGGAGTTAAAGTGTAAAGTGACGTGTGTGATGCTCTGTACTGAGTTTACATTGACTTAATGGATCGTTTACAGACTGTTGGACTTTGTATTATAGCATTATTTTTCTCATTTCTTTTGTCAGGTTTGCACAAACACTTACTAAATGAAACTGTTTCCTCCTTTACCTGCTGCAGAAGATAAAACCTCCTCACAGCCTCTAAACAAACCGAACCAGAGCAGAAGTGTGAGGAACTCACTGGTTCGTTCAGCTTGTGTATTTCATGAGGCTGCACAGACCTGCCTGACTCCTGCAGCTGGACCGTGCAGATGCTGATGTCACTTCATTTAAACCACAGAAAAGTTCTGCAAGAAAACCTTCACGTGCACCGAGATGAGCTGATGAAGAGACCAGAACCATCAGACCACTTCCACCTCGGCTCCTAGAAGCGACATCAAAACCGCCGCTTGCAATCCTCGCGTAAAAAGCGCCAAATTCTCACCTGGTCTGTCTGCAGGCTCTGCGCCGTCCCGTAGCGGCAGTAGGTGACGAAGTGCTCGCAGTTGTTCCACAGCAAACTGTAGGACACGGTGCCGACCAGCCGCTCCGCCCGCCGGGCCACCTCCTCCCCGGACAGCGGGCTCCGGCGCACCGCCCGGTCCATGGCGTTGAGCAGGATCCCGGCTCCGTACGCGAAGTCCTCCACCGAGTCCACCCGGATGCTGGCGCGCTTGGAGAGCACCCCGAGCAGCAGCCGCGTGTTGGTCACCATCTCCTGGATCTGCCGGCTGTCGGCCGTCAGCACCGGCAGGATGTCCGGGA
The DNA here is from genome assembly GCF_002260705.1 of Seriola dumerili. Lineage (NCBI taxonomy): Eukaryota > Metazoa > Chordata > Actinopteri > Carangiformes > Carangidae > Seriola > Seriola dumerili. The sequence continues at coordinate 231,321 of NW_019175172.1, forward strand.
TGAGGTGCGCCACCCGGTTGTCTCCCAGGTAGATGCCGAAGTGGGTGAAGAGAGTCCGCGGGACCTCCAGCAGGTCCCCCCGCTGAAACTTCTGCGGAGCTCCGGCGGGCTGCGGCGGAGAGTCATCCCGCTCACAGCGCCTGGTGAGCGGCGGGTCTCCGCGCTCTCTGGCCAGAGGAGGCAGCAGGCTGGAGAGCTTGATGTGGGCGAGGAGGAAGAGTTTCTCCAGGAGGAAGGTGAGTGTGTCCAACATGTCTGCAGCAAAGAAAAAACTCCGAGGACAGAAGAGAGAGAGGAAATCTGTCTGACTCGCGTCTGCTCTACTTCTCTCTGTCCTCCCTCTCTCCTCTCTGAAGACTTCTCCTCCTCCAGGGAAGTTTGGAGACGGAGGAGGAGGAGGAGGAGGACCGTGTGACGTTAGAGCTGCTGAGAGGTGAGGAGAGAGAGACATGAACAAGTCGGTCTTTATTTTCTCTGGTGCAAGAAATTAAAATAAGGTGACTATTAAAGCTCTACCAGTGTAAAGGTGTGTGTCCATGTGTAGTGTGATTATAGATCAGCTCTAGCTTCTATATTAATACTGTGAAAGTATCAAAGCCTCAGTCCACAGAGAAATGCACACAGCCTGTATTCAGAAACTGAGCCTTAAAACCAGCCGTCAGGACTTCTGGAACTTTGTGATGTCACAACAAAGCAGTCACCAAGCCCCGCCCACCTGGACCCACCATCCAAACCTTGCAGGATTTGGTTTCTCTTAGTGGTTTTACCTGAAATCTGCTATATTTTTATTGGACCACTCAGAAAACAGTCAGCCAATCAGAGGAGAGGCTCAGAGCCTCCTCTCTTCTGATTGGCTCACCGACCTGTTGTTACTAGAGCTGCAGAGAGAAGCCTGAGAGAGGAGATGTAAAACTGCACTGAGATGGTTTTTATATCTTCTGATGGATCAACACTTCAGATAAAACACAGAAGAAGAAACAGAGCTTTAACATAAACGCAGCTTTAGGAAGTTCACACTGTGGTTTGTTGGATGGATGATTTTCTTGCAGATGGTTTTTACTGTATGGACTCAAACTGGTCCTCACAGAGACATAAGTACAAGAACACACACAACTCTCTTAACTCAAAGCTGAGCAAATGCACTCATAATTTCCACCACAGCAAATGTCTCTCACACACACACACACACACACACACACACACACACACACACACACACTGAGCTGTGTGAACTGCAGCCTCAGCTCTTTGCTGAGGCTGGTGACGACACAGACTCCCAGCTCTGTGTGAAGCTCGTTCTCAGATGATTAAAGGGCTGTTCCACTGGTTTAGTGTCCTGTGTCCAGTGACTCACCGCTGACCTGGAGTCTGTCATCGTCGTCAGCCTCAGACCACATCCAGATTAAGACATTTAAATCGGCTGACGAGTCATTTTACACAGCTTTTCAGAACCAGCGTCCAGAGTGTGAATGATGTGAAAACACAAAGTGATGACCTGGATCAGCTCAGTGAGGCTCTGAGCTGCGACGACCTTTTCTAACCTCTAACTTTGTCTGCCATCACTCATTTTAAATGTAGATGTATCCGACACACCTGAAAATGCTTTGCGTCACCAGCTGTGCCGCCCCTCACCGGGTCCTGTCGCCTAGCAACCTTGACAACACATTACTCTTAACCCTAACCCTTAAACTCATGATCTAGGCTGAATGCCAAATGTTAACAGACGTAATGTCACCGCCCTGTCACTGGGGCACGAGTGGATCTGACGACGGCTCCGTCCACACGACTACGATTTCATTTCCTTTCCTACGTTTTCTCCTCCCGTCCACACGAGTTTTCCAGCGCCGAAAACCGAGACTCTCAGAAACTGCTGACCCTGTTTTACTTTGGAAACTCTGCAGTTGTGTCTCACCCACGGCCTCTCCTGATTGGCTGTCATCAGCCTGGACTACCAGTGGTGAATACACCATGATGATGGATGACAGCGTTACTGACCTTGTTGTCTTTGCAGCTGCTGTTCACTTACATTCTGTTTCAATGCTACAGCTGTCTTTGTTGTTCCTTGTACGTAGTATTTTGCGCATCTAATCAACTACAGAGTAGACGATCTACTTCCTGTTTACACCAGTTTACCTGGTCATGTATGTGTGTGTTTTCAGGTGTGCTGCAGCCTGGGAGCAATTAAAAACAGCAATATGAGTGGATTTAACTTTGATATTTCAACACCGGACACCATGATGTCTCATAACAGAAATGCTGTTGCAATATTTGCGACCGTTGGCAGGATTTCGTCATCATCACCGTCATCACCGTCATCACCGTCATCATCATCGTGCTGCTGCAGCATCTCTCAGCCTGAGAACAAACAGACTCTTCACAGGAATCTCAATGAAGCCGTTTACAAAGGAAACACCAGCAGCGTTTTAGTCATCTGCAGCTTCAAGTGTCGTCCAAGTGCCTGAATGATGCTGGAGGGACGCCACCGTCAGCAGCAGCAGGAGGAGGAGGAAGACAAGGAGGAGGAGGGAGGAGGAGGAATCCACTGAGCTGCTACAATGAGGACTGAAGCTTCTCATTTCTGTCACTCACTCATTCATCAAACTCCTGCTTTTCTTCTCTTTCCTCTGCAGGGAGGAAGAGGATTTTGGGATTAAGGGCAGATTATGGAAACAAACACACACTGATCCTTCACCTAACCCCCCCCTCAAACACACACACACACACACACACACATAAACACCACCCCCGCTGAGTGGTGTTGAATGACTGTAGATGGATGAGACTTGGCTGCTGAATGTGAGTGTTGATGTGACCCCGACTGAGTCGCTGCATAAAGGTGAATGGAGCTGAGTGACAGCTGACTGCTTCGTGAGTGTGTGTGTGTGTGTGTGTGTGTGTGTGTGTTGCCCTGCATGGTGCTAATGCTCTCCAGCAGTTTGGGGAGGAGATGTGGGAGTTTTTAATGGGATAAAAACCTGCAGATCATTACAAACAAAAGATAAATTAGCATCTTTTTTCCACAGGTGACACTTCAGGATCCACGTTGGTTTTAAATCCTCAATAAAAGTTAAACATTTTTGTGTTGACTGCAAAACTGCACAATGAAACTTAAGTGCAAACTTTTTATATACGAGCTTTCTTTCGTTGGAAACAAGGACATTTGGCGGCCGAACTTGCGGAGCTTGTCACCTCCAGATTCTTCAAGCAGGATGAAATTACTTAAAATAAGATTTGTGCTATTCTTGTTTTGAGACAACAAAACTTCACACTGGCGACATCTGTGCACACCCAACTTCTGAATCTACAATCTGGTCCGGCCATTAAAACCGTTGTACAGACATTCATGTTCCCCAGATGTCGTCGCTGAACGACCTCCTTTGAACCGAGAGAAAGAACATGGAGCTGCAGACAATAACAAGTCTGGGTACTACATGTAAGATAATACCCTAATAATATTTTAACAAGCTCTTTACAAAGGATATTTTGACAGCAGTCATGTGGTAAATCAGATCAGAAACCCAACCTGATCATTGATCGTTCAGGCGAATCGACCTAAATTCAGCACGGCTCTAAAATCAGTCGAGGGCGACCGATCCGGGTGTGAAATCAGGGCGAATCTTCTTGGCATCGCCTCATCTTTCTTGGAGGTGACACCAAAAAAAAGAACCAGGTACTATCCACAACTTGTGGCCAACTGAAAACCAATAAAGTCGAGCCGAGTCGAGCCGGTACCATGTGGTGGACAGTCGTGTACAGTTCAATGTGTTTCCTGTGCACACGACCATAAAGTTTTATAGTTTGAATCTCAGCTGTTGCCCGGTGATAGTTTACGTAGGATAAGACACGTCGACCATTTAGTGAAGCAGGAGTCAGGAGAAATATCCACAGACGAACAAGCAGCAACAATGAATCTAGTGAGCTCTGAAGCTCCCGGCGCTCTCTTTGGCGTTCCCGCGGTCAGCACAGGAAGTGCAGCGAGTCTGGATCGGGACTTGGACGGGTTCGTAGTTCTGAACGGTTTCAGAAAGTGAGCGGCCACGGTAAGCCATGAGGGGGAAAATCACCACACAGCACTCGTGAGTTTTAACGTTATTTAAGGTTCAATTTACATGGCCGACAGTTTGGTGACACGGGAGAGACGAGGAGGCGAGAGAGGGCGAGAGCTTTAGAGAACGGGGTTATGGCGACAGACACCAAGAGGCATGACGAGAAAAGAATAGTGACGGATGAGACATAATTTATCTCCTTTTATCCTCCATGACAGAGAGAGAGAGAGAGAGAGAGGCTGTGAATGTGTTGTTTTAACTCTGTCAGTCTGAGCAACACAAAGACGACATCTTGACAAATGATTCAAGAGACGACCTGCAGCTCTCACACTGATTAACACACACACACACACACACACACACACACACACACACACACACACACACACACACACACACAGTTCCCATGCTGTCTGCATGTGATGAATGTTAATCACATCTTTCATCCTCACTTTGTCAGTCTGATGCTGAACCTGCTGTTTGTGGGAACGAGTCCTTTAAAGGGGCAGTTCACCCAAAACACCAGGAAGTTTTTTTTGTTTTATTCGTTTGTTGTTTTTTTTCTTAAAAAATAAAAAATCATCTTCTGAAAAGTGAGAAAATGTTATTTTCGTTTGTAACTTGGACAAATGGACCTTGAACTACTCATTGTGCCTCTTTCAAATAAATTAGAAAAAGATCAGATTCAGACAGATTCATAATAACTATGAATATTTCTTTAAATAATGTTTATATTTTACTTTATTTTACATGTTGAAGCATTTTAAGATCTTAAATTACAATGTTTTTACCTACAACAACGTCTTGAAAATTGTTTCAAACTCCAAATACTTCAGTTTTCATGGGAACTACAGTTGTTTATCAAAATCACAAAATATTCAGACTAAACATATTAATCTAAACAGGCTGTAACTCACAAACCAAAACTTTAATTAGGGAAATTCTTTAAATTCAACCAGCTGTTGAACCGAAATGTATTATTCTAGGTATAAAACCACCTGAACTACCTCTAGGAACAGAGTTTACATTATTTTAAATTATTACTATTAAATTACATTTTCAGTTTTAAATGTGTATGTCATGTCCACACTTGTGAGGCATTTATTTCCCACTGTTGTCTCCTGACACATTTATATTCAAGTAGTTGGGTTTATGCATCGGAATATTTGATTTGTTGTTTATTAATGTGTCAGAAACAAAAATAAAACCATTAACTCATCCATAAGTTAATTTCTTCAGTTTTTGTGTGATTTAATGTGTTATAAGTCTTTTTTTAAATACACATATAATGATGTATTTGGCAGTTTTTCTTGGCAAACTGGCAAAACAAAAGCTTTTCAGCTTGTAAAATGTTTTGGAGTTAAAGTGATAAATAGATATTTTAGGAAAAGTAATATCTGCACAGAAAAAACTGTCAGAATCCACAGTTAAAACAAACTGTTGCTCCTGCAAACGATGAAACAAATGTTCCTGTCGACACCTTTTCCTGCTCTGCTTCCTGTGACAAAGACATTTTACATGTTCACAAGACGAGAGACACAATCAATGAACTTTAAACAGAAGCTTTGCTCATAAAAATAGCTTTAATCTCTTCAGGTTAGTATCTACAAAAATCATACAGAAATCCACTATTTCAATGCAATTAGCGAGTTTCTCTGTAGAAAGCAGAAGAATCAAACTTCTATGATAAAAAAAAATAAACAAACAAGGCAGATGTGAGAGTGGTTTTCTCTTCATGTGTTACTTGTGATTTACATTTTTAGTAACAAATGAGTTTAATCGGATGTTGTATGAGTTTTTCCAAAATGGACGAAGAGCAGTAACACGTGAGAGAACCTTAGAACCGACGTGGTGCTCCCTTTAATAAAATCAGCAGAGTGTAAATGCACACGTGGTTCCACAACAAGGCTTCATGTGATGAACACAGAGTTTAAATCGTTTTCCCAGAGTCCTGCAAACATGTCGTATCCTGAGAAAGTCAACAGAAACTGAGAAACACTGAAGCAAGGTGCTGTTCAGGCTAAATGTATTTTTCACATTGTGAATAATGCATCGGCAGAAAACTGAAAACTAAAACGTGTGAGCGATTCTTCAATGTGAGTTTATGCTTCATCCATGAAAACATAAAATCAGAGCGACCGATCAGAGCACGAACAAGAACTTTAGCCGGTTTCCTCTGAACTTAGAGAAGTGGCAGGTTGTTGTCGTTTCCGCTGATCGATGTACGTGTGAAATGAAAAGAATCTATAGTCCAGATCTCTACAACTACTGGATGGATTACCATGAAATTTGGCACAGACGTTCATGGTCTTTAGTGTCTTGAATAACAAAATGATAAAGGCTCTTCTGTGGATTAATGTCCAACTTAAAGAAAGTTTTTTATGTTTGTATTGGTTGATTTAAAATTGTCGAAACAACAGAAATTATCTGGTGTTCCACAAGGCTTAATTCTTGGACCTTTGCAGTTGTTAAGTTGGAGAATTTCCTATTTTTAAGCTTCTAGTTTTTGGTCCAGATTTTCATGCTCTTTAGTGTCTTATTAATATTACAAATAGAGTTTCATGAGAATCTGTTCCTCTGCTTTTTGTCCAAGTTAAATATAGTTTTTATTTTTATATTGGTTGATTTAAATCTTTTGAAATGACAGAAATTATCTCCACATGGCTCAATTCTTGGACCGTTGCTTTTTCAGCGTTCTAGCAACACTCTGGTCCAGACTAAAATATCTAAAAGAAAATACAAAACTACTGGATGGATTACCACGAAATTTGGAAAATGACATTCTTCATCCTCCTCTTCCTACATTCTTCCATTAATAGATATTGCATAGTTTTATGTTGAGTTGGCCAAACAACTTGAACTGCTTTTCCTTCACCGTTTGAGCATTTATGTTTCTAATGAAACTAATGAAATGACTAACTAATGAAATAAAGAAAAAACTGTTCTGGTGGAATATCTCATCAGCTACTGGATGGATTACCATGAAATCTGACACATTCTTGGTCATCAGTCCTTATTAAAAAAACCTTCAACGGATTGTGTTTTCAACTCAGAAGGTAATCTAACACTATTTGTCCAATTTTCACATTATCTAACTGAATTACTTTTACTTTTTGGGCTTATTTATTTACTTTAACTGTTCAGGCATTTAATTCTTCATACTGAAGTTCAACTTGTGTTGTTGCTTTGTTTTTCCCATGTGCATGAAACCATATTTTTGTTATTGAGAAATATGATTAAGTTTGACTGATTCTGACTCCAGTTCAGAAACGAAACTTGTATTTGGCTGAAGGAAAGTGTCGACAGCAAGAGAGAAAAATGACTAAAACATGCCAGAAAATGAGCAAAAATGAACATGAAAACGTTGTTGATGAAGAGTTTCTCCAAATAATTAACAAAGAATATTTCCTGGGAATCACAGAGCTGGAGTGTTGGGAAGCAGCAATATGCAGGACAGATGTGAAGCCAAAGTTCTGCTCTCAAACCTCATTTACATCATTAAGATGTTGGTGTGTTTCCATATGTCAGTGATGTTGTCACTTGAGTCTTTTTTCAATTTGGGGTTTTATGAAAACGGGAAATCCGTGGGAATTTACAGCTTCAACTTAAACACCTCGCGCTTCAAATTTGACCACTTCAGTGTCGTCTTTTGAATCCCAAAGACATGCTGATGGATTTTTATTTTTCCTATGTTATTCCTTTTTTATTGTGCTGATTTATACTCATCCAACTTTGTTTTCCATTTAAGTCTGTAAGGATTTGTCTTGTTGTCACTTATGGTTTTACTGTGCGCAAAAATCTTTGAATGTCCGTTTAGAAGACCACTGTTTATTTATTGGTCTGGGCAGGCCGTCTAATGTGGTTCCTTTTTTGTGTTTGAAATTGTCCATTTGACAAAATACTTTCTTGTACCATGATCGCCAGTTTCCCAAAGAACCAAAAGATGTCAAAGGTCAGAGAAACAGTGGCTGAACAGTTTTCCTTGAACCCAAGAAGGTTCACATAAGAGAGAAGCGCCAGGAAAAATGTAAAAACCTGAAGAGGAAAAGAAGCCAGGGGGATTTTCAGTTTTTTTCCTGATGAGAGCAAACTGCAGCAGCGTGAGGAGGAAGATCTGGGGAAAGGCTGAAATGATTCAGAGGAGGTGAGTAAGATGAGTTTGCAGCCACGACAGAAGCTGTGGAGTGACTCTGACTGCAGCTCCAGCCTGTTTGCAATTATAGATAAACAGACTGGAGGCCAGAGAGTCGGTTTGGTGGAAGGAGACACACATTCCTGTGGGGCGGAGAACATCGGAGCCGGGTCGTGTCGAGGTGAACGAGCCGCTGGAAACCAGGCGTCAAGCCCGTTCGACCTAGTATCTGACTGGAGCGTCTCGCTGCCATGGTGGATTCTTTGTTTACCCTCGGAGGGAAACCCAAACCACCACTCCTCATTTCAGGGAAGTCAGAGGTCAGGGCCAATTCCCCTGAAGCTGGTACTGACTTCCAGTCCAGATTCTGGGAGAAATTTGCACATTTACCTCCACGAATATGTTCCCTATATCATCGACATCAATCCCTCTGGGATGGAAAACCCCCCTCTGTTACATATTCGACATGCTGGTTACGATGGCAGGCAGCCATGTACCAGAGCTGGCAGATACTGCAGTGACTGGAGTCTTTGTCACTGAAGGATTGTTTGGGTGGTTTTGAAAGTTTTAGCTGATGAGCTGTAAATCTAGTGAATTATACACTATTGACCATTTTTCAACGTACACCATATTATAAGATAAAATCCCAACAAATCAATCCCACCTCAAGGGCCATTTAGTAGCTGTTTTCAAACTTGATTCAGTAAATGCATGGAGTTACTGAAATTTCCGTATCTTTCGGAGCATTTAAAGGACCTGGCTTAAAAGTTGGGATTCAAAGTTCAATCTTATCCGTGGTTAAATAGTAGTATAGGTAAACAGCCAACACCTCAAGCTCAGTTTGACAGCTCAGCTCTGGAGCTTTCAGCCGCAACTAATCAGAAAAAAAATCAAAAGATTAACAACTGAAACCAACGTCTGAATTGAAGGTTTGCATGTATGCAATGTTTGGTTGAAACTACCTGAATAAAAGACGGAGATTTTGGAGGGTATACACATGCCCATGAGAAATAACAGATACTACATGGACTTTAAGTTTTTAAACTGCCCTGAAAAATTAGAAGTTTGTGTGTGTACTGACCCGGATATAAACACAGTATCTTTCTGTAAATGAGGTTTGGAAAAGTGGGGTTAGGGTTATATTTGAGGATATTTTCTTTTTCAATGGAAAGCATTTTCAGTCTTCTGCAGACAGAGTTGCATTATGGGTTGTCATTTTAGTGTTATTATAGTATAAAGTGGGTTTTTATGCATGACTGTGTTTCATGTTTCATCTCTGCCAGAGAAAAGGCTTCATCTCTTCTCTTTGGCATGAAGTGGGTGCCGCTGTTGGAACGTCCATGTTGGAAAGGTCCAAGTCGACGCATACCAAGGTCTTTAAAAAAATGCTTACAAAGGAAAAGCACAGGCTGTCCGTACACTGAAGCTTTTATTAGTTCAACGTTTTAACCAGCAACATTGGAAATTCCATTGTGCTGACAGCCTCTGCTTTGCCTTTGTTGCTGTTTTTTATTTATTTTTTCTGTCCTGTACCTGTCTCCAGCTGGAGTCGGATGTGCATACTATTCAGGTCAGTCAGTCAGTCAGTCAGTCAGTCAGTCAGTTCAGTCAGTCAGTCAGTCAGTCAGTCAGTGGACCCAGAGTTTGGAAAGAGCCACAATAAAT
>NW_019175172.1:241188-246673 GCF_002260705.1 Seriola dumerili
TCTGATTGGTTTTTAATTTCACGCCAACTAATGAATCTCCACTGGAAAAGGTGTCCATTATTTGAAAGACATGGATTTTTATTTATTTAAAAACAATATTTCAGTGCTTTTCTGAGGTATTTTGAGCCATGATCAGTTAGCGCATTTCATAATTTGACTGAGCAGTTCCAGCTCTTCCAGATTTCCAGTATTTTTTCCTGACTTCTAGGATGTTGTATACAGAATGGCTCTTCTTTGTGCACATTTTGCTTTCTCATCCCATTACATTATTCTCTGAATCGGCCGCCCACGATCTCAGACTTGTTTATCAATCAAATAGAAATCTGGTGTCAGGCCTATTGACGGCTGATTTCCCCTGACTGGGGAAACAGTTTGCGGCTCTATAACATTATTACACTGTATACAATAAAATAAAATAATGTGGGGGTTGTTATCGATCCTAACTGAAGTGGTTATTATCGTAACGCATAACGTGAAGGTGCCCCTAAAGGAGTTTTATCAGGGTATCACTATGAAAATGTGGAAAACGTTAAACGAGCTGCTCAAGTGATGAACCGTGAATTACTATATTGTGGCAGCTTCCTCAAGGCTTTTGATGGAGTCTTGGTGTAGTGGGCTCGCAGCTCATCGTTCAGTGTCGAGCCGGCTACCTTAACAGCTCTGGTTCACTCAGCTAATCATAAACTTGTTTTTGTCGCAGCTGCTTTGGCAGGATAATGTTGCTGTGTTAACTGCTGGATGTGTTAGATAATAAAACAGTTTGCTAACAAGTTCAACTTAAAAAGTGATGTCAAAGTGAGTGAATTTTTAACACAACTCGTCGACCACCCCTTACGAGGAAAAGAGTATTTTGTTGATCAGAAGCATCAGAAGAATCATGAAAAATGAATTCTATTTCTAGTTATGACTAATGTACGGGTCTCCCTAAACCTGCCCAAGCCTCGGCTGGGTGGGTTGTGGCACAAACTATTACGTTTTTATCACACCGTAATGTTTACTACTATGTAGATAGGTGCATTAAGTATTCTGTGACTCTTAGGCTGAATATTTTTGCTTTTTATTAATATTTATTAATTTTCATGTCAAATTGGCTCATTAAACACATAAGCAGCCAGAACACACTGAAGCAAGCTGAACAGAAGATGAAAGCTAAAGGAGTAAGCCAGGCACACCTATCCACAAAACCCATTAAGCAAACAATCACAGCAAAGCAGTTAAAAAACATGATAACATATAGTCACATAACATTACATTAGACATTCCTGAAGGGAAACATCAGACAAAACAGCAGACAGGAACTGAAACTCTACAGATCTTTTGCAAAACCCTTGTCCATGTTTGCAATGAGAAGAGTGGACGCAAAAGACTAAAAATAAAAAAAATATATTGCTTGGCAAGTAAAGTGAGTTCATATGTCTAAGAAATTTGAGCTTCATTGCCAAGTCAACACTGCTGATGAACTTTGGGCAGGTTGCCGCGGTTGTGCGGCGCTGATATGGCGGCAGTGGACTGTGAGGCTGTTGATAGATTGTAGTAAATTGTCAGTTGCCAATTGTGATGCACGATGCACATTAGGCATCACATGTTTGCTATGCTGGTGGTAGGCCGTATCGCTTGATAGGAGAGACACTACGCCTCTGGCTCGGCGCTCGATCGCGCTATGCAAGCTGCCGCTGGATATGCGGCGGGACATAGCCACGATCGGGCTCTAATACTAATAATAATTTCAGCAGTGGTGTTTCAGCACATTTCCATCATCCGAGTATAGAAAGTGAGGCAACAGTTCGTCGTAGCCTAATTGCGCTCACTATGTGAAAAACTTATTGTACTAAGCCTTCGTGAGTTATCTGTAGCGCATGTAGTAACTCTTAGTGCAAAGATGTTTTCCGATATAACCGACACAACTTAAAACGATAAAAATAAAAATACGAACTAATTTATCCATTTAAAGCAGTCCAATTTACCTCATTTATCACTAAATAAATCGCTCTACTTCCTCCGAGATAGCGCTGTCTGCCGCTCCTTTAGATTCAGTTCAGTCTGAGATAATGTAGGACGTAAATTGTCTGCGTACATGCACTGGATTATACTTCCTCCTGAAAATAGTCCCTGTTAAAAAGTGTCGACTTTGGTCTTCTGTTGGAGACGTCCCCTCCCCTCCCCTCACCCCCGACCTGTACCCTCCTCCCTCGTCACAAATCCACATCTTGAACCACTCTGCACACACGGCTATTAACATTCCACTCTTTCGTTAAGCCTGGTGGAGCCTTTGTCTATTCCTCATTTCTGTATTTTCCCTCTTTTCATCACCTTCCCTCCTTCGCACTCATCCGTCTTGTGCCCAGCTTCACAATTACAGTCTACATTTCCCAATCTTGTCAAATCGGCGGCCGTGCCGGCGGCGGCTGAAACTGCAACGCGGCTCGGGCGTTGAGAGGAAGCTGAGACTCACAGCACACCAGAGTCAGCTGACATTGTAAAGCCGTGAGACTGGTTTACAGCCTCTCCTGTATGAAGTGACTGTTGTAGATCACTTCTGTTTGAAAGTCACAGAGCGCAGTTTAAAAAGCCACAAAACACCACAAAGAGGACACACAACAATGCAAAGAAATGATAACGTACCATACAACGACGACCACAATAGGATCCAAAGAAACACGACCATAACAGACACAACAACAACAATACATTATCTATTATTATTATTTTAAAAACTTCTAAAAAAACAAAAACAAATTATAGAGAGCTTCACGTGAATTTTTATTTTATTTACTTTTTAAATCTGAATTCAGAGATTAAAGTCTCAGAATTCTTCTCTTAAAAAAAGATTGAAAGTGGAAACAACATGGACGCTACAGAGAACAGCAGCTGTTATTTTGTTGCTCAGAGGTGTTAAAACGTCTTGTTGATCGCTGACTCATTAAGTTAACTGCTCTTAAATACGGTTTTCATAACGAAGCTAGTCACGCCACATGGACAGAAACCAAACGCGTACAACCAACACGCAAGATTACACAATTAAATGCTCAGCTGAAAAACACTGCTGTCACTGTCATACAAATTTAGAGACAAATTTGAACCAAACTGTGATTTAATGGCAGGTTTCCATTCCACTACCTCGTAGAAACTTTTCCTCGAAAATATTTGTCTATGAATTTGCAAGCGTTTCTTTGCCACTTACTGCAGATGAAAATGGATTTAGGAAAACAAAAGTGACAAAAACCTGACAGAGAAAGTTAAGGCTATAATAACATAGTGCTCTCATTGAGCTGAAAGCTTTGAATTGACAGTTTTAAGTGCAAGAGTGCAGAGATTTACTGTTTATGACCTAGTCACAGTCAAATCACTGTTTTCTGCTTGTTCACAGTTGCATGGCAACAGAAACAAGAAGAATCAGTTAAATATTACGTTTTAAAAACAGAAAGACAAAGAGGGAGTCTTTCCTTTCGTTTTGGTGTTTTCACATTTTCACACAGAGTGAGGACGTGTCTTTGTCCTCTTTAAAACTCTCCTTTTCGCTCCTTTTCTCACCTTCTTCGTCTTCTTTGCAACCGTTTTCCCTTTCACCCTCTCCTTTATTTCTCTACCGTCCCTTGTTGAGACTCTCCTGTAAAAGTTTTTTTACCGCGTTGCTGGGAATCCACAGCACATCAAAACACACACACCACACACACACACACACACACACACACACACAATTAGTCCTCAGCACGCTCACAATCGTGCTAATCAACACACTTCACACAGACCCATAAAGCTGCAACACACGGAATGTGTGAATTCAAAGCACGTGAAGGTGGAAACACACATGTTCAGCTTGAAAGAGCAAACACAGCTTTTATACTTTCCTGCTTTTTCAAACTGTTGCTTTTATTCGTCTTGCCTGAAGTTTTTCCCGCTCTTCTCAGGGTAAAGCGTACGGTCAGATGCTGCTGGACTTGAAGCTGAGAGGACTGCCTGACCTCAAATCACTGGTGGACTGAGCGAGACTGAAAGAAAGAAGACGTTGATGAGGTGAGAGCTGTGGGAAATGGAGACATGAAAGCAAAACGAGAAGAAACGAATGTGAAAGTGAGACTCGACACAAACACAGAAGGATCCTTCATGGATCATGTGAGATCATGTAATAATTCTCAGGATTCCCGATCAGGTCCACAGTCCAAACAAGGAAACCTTAAAGAGCACAAGATTATGACGTATGAAATAACTTTAAATGCAATACAGTGAGACAAGTCCATTTAATTCATACAGCCCAAAATCACAAGTTAGGCCCAGAGGGTTTTATGATCTGCACGACACATGAGAGTTGGCACGGTTGACAGGATTTTATCCACAATTACAAACTGAAAGAGAACGTTCAGGAAACTGTCAAATAAAACATCATAAATAATTTTAATAAGTAAAGCCTGATGCTCGTTTCTGACGTAGGAATTTATACCAAGGTCTTTAAAAAAATGCTTACAAAGGAAAAGCACAGGCTGTCCGTACACTGAAGCTTTTATTAGTTCAACGTTTTAACCAGCAACATTGGAAATTCCATTGTGCTGACAGCCTCTGCTTTGCCTTTGTTGCTGTTTTTTATTTATTTTTTCTGTCCTGTACCTGTCTCCAGCTGGAGTCGGATGTGCATACTATTCAGGTCAGTCAGTCAGTCAGTCAGTCAGTCAGTCAGTCAGTCAGTCAGTCAGTCAGTGGACCCAGAGTTTGGAAAGAGCCACAATAAATTCCTACGTCAGAACCGAGCATTCAGGCTTTACTTATTAAAATTATTTATGATGTTTTATTTGACAGTTTCCTGAACGTTCTCTTTCAGTTTGTATTGTGGATAAAATCCTGTCAACCCGTGCCAACTCTCATGTGTCGTGCAGATCATAAAACCCTCTGGGCCTAACTTGTGATTTTGGGCTGTATGAATTAAATGGACTTGTCTCACTGTATTGCATTTAAAGTTATTTCATACGTCATAATCTTGTGCTCTTTAAGGTTTCCCTTGTTTGGACTGTGGACGTGATCGGGAATCCTGAGAATTATTACATGATCCCTCACATGATCCATGAAGGATCCTTCTGTGTTTGTGTCGAGTCTCACTTTCACATTCGTTTCTTCTCGTTTTGCTTTCATGTCTCCATTTCCCACAGCTCTCACCCTCATCAACGTCTTCTTTCTTTCAGTCTCGCTCAGTCCACCAGTGATTTGAGGTCAGGCAGTCCTCTCAGCTTCAAGTCCAGCAGCATCTGACCGTACGCTTTACCCTGAGAAGACGGGAAAAACTTCAGGCAAGACGAATAAAAGCAACAGTTTGAAAAAGCAGGAAAGTATAAAAGCTGTGTTCGCTCTTTCAAGCTGAACATGTGTGTTTCCACCTTCACGTGTTTGAATTCACACATTCCGTGTGTTGCAGCTTTATGGGTCTGTGTGAAGTGTGTTGATTAGCACATTGTGAGCGTGCCGAGGACTAATTGTGTGTGTGTGTGTGTGTGTGTGT
>NW_019175172.1:246698-256698 GCF_002260705.1 Seriola dumerili
AGTCTTTGTCACTGAAGGATTGTTTGGGTGGTTTTGAAAGTTTTAGCTGATGAGCTGTAAATCTAGTGAATTATACACTATTGACCATTTTTCAACGTACACCATATTATAAGATAAAATCCCAACAAATCAATCCCACCTCAAGGGCCATTTAGTAGCTGTTTTCAAACTTGATTCAGTAAATGCATGGAGTTACTGAAATTTCCGTATCTTTCGGAGCATTTAAAGGACCTGGCTTAAAAGTTGGGATTCAAAGTTCAATCTTATCCGTGGTTAAATAGTAGTATAGGTAAACAGCCAACACCTCAAGCTCAGTTTGACAGCTCAGCTCTGGAGCTTTCAGCCGCAACTAATCAGAAAAAAAATCAAAAGATTAACAACTGAAACCAACGTCTGAATTGAAGGTTTGCATGTATGCAATGTTTGGTTGAAACTACCTGAATAAAAGACGGAGATTTTGGAGGGTATACACATGCCCATGAGAAATAACAGATACTACATGGACTTTAAGTTTTTAAACTGCCCTGAAAAATTAGAAGTTTGTGTGTGTACTGACCCGGATATAAACACAGTATCTTTCTGTAAATGAGGTTTGGAAAAGTGGGGTTAGGGTTATATTTGAGGATATTTTCTTTTTCAATGGAAAGCATTTTCAGTCTTTTGCAGACAGAGTTGCATTATGGGTTGTCATTTTAGTGTTATTATAGTATAAAGTGGGTTTTTATGCATGACTGTGTTTCATGTTTCATCTCTGCCAGAGAAAAGGCTTCATCTCTTCTCTTTGGCATGAAGTGGGTGCCGCTGTTGGAACGTCCATGTTGGAAAGGTCCAAGTCGACGCATACCAAGGTCTTTAAAAAAATGCTTACAAAGGAAAAGCACAGGCTGTCCGTACACTGAAGCTTTTATTAGTTCAACGTTTTAACCAGCAACATTGGAAATTCCATTGTGCTGACAGCCTCTGCTTTGCCTTTGTTGCTGTTTTTTATTTATTTTTTCTGTCCTGTACCTGTCTCCAGCTGGAGTCGGATGTGCATACTATTCAGGTCAGTCAGTCAGTCAGTCAGTCAGTCAGTCAGTCAGTCAGTCAGTCAGTCAGTGGACCCAGAGTTTGGAAAGAGCCACAATAAATTCCTACGTCAGAACCGAGCATTCAGGCTTTACTTATTAAAATTATTTATGATGTTTTATTTGACAGTTTCCTGAACGTTCTCTTTCAGTTTGTATTGTGGATAAAATCCTGTCAACCCGTGCCAACTCTCATGTGTCGTGCAGATCATAAAACCCTCTGGGCCTAACTTGTGATTTTGGGCTGTATGAATTAAATGGACTTGTCTCACTGTATTGCATTTAAAGTTATTTCATACGTCATAATCTTGTGCTCTTTAAGGTTTCCCTTGTTTGGACTGTGGACGTGATCGGGAATCCTGAGAATTATTACATGATCCCTCACATGATCCATGAAGGATCCTTCTGTGTTTGTGTCGAGTCTCACTTTCACATTCGTTTCTTCTCGTTTTGCTTTCATGTCTCCATTTCCCACAGCTCTCACCCTCATCAACGTCTTCTTTCTTTCAGTCTCGCTCAGTCCACCAGTGATTTGAGGTCAGGCAGTCCTCTCAGCTTCAAGTCCAGCAGCATCTGACCGTACGCTTTACCCTGAGAAGACGGGAAAAACTTCAGGCAAGACGAATAAAAGCAACAGTTTGAAAAAGCAGGAAAGTATAAAAGCTGTGTTTGCTCTTTCAAGCTGAACATGTGTGTTTCCACCTTCACGTGTTTGAATTCACACATTCCGTGTGTTGCAGCTTTATGGGTCTGTGTGAAGTGTGTTGATTAGCACATTGTGAGCGTGCTGAGGACTAATTGTGTGTGTGTGTGTGTGTGTGTGTGTGTGTGTGTGTGTGTGTTTCTTTGATGTGCTGTGGATTCCAGCAACGCGGTAAAAAAACTTTACAGGAGAGTCTCAACAAGGGACGTAGAGAAATAAAGGAGGAGGGTGAAAGGGAAAACGGTTGCAAAGAAGACGAAGAAGGTGGAAAAGGAGCGAAAAGGGAGAGTGTTAAAGAGGACAAAGGACACGTCCTCACTCTGTGTGAAAATGTGAAAACACCAAAACGAAAGGAAAGACTCCTCTTTGTCTTTCTGTTTTTAAAACGTAATATTTACTGATTCTTCTGTTTCTGTTGCCATGCCAACTGAACAAGCAGAAAACAGTGATTTGACTGTGACTAGGTCAAACAGTAATCTCTGCACTTCTGCACTAAACTGTCAATTCAAAGCTTTCAGCTCAATGAGAGCACATGTATTATAGCCTTAACTTTCTCTGCAGGTTTTTGTCACTTTTGTGTTTCCATAAATCCCATTTTCATCTGCGTAAAAATGTGCAAAGAAACGCTGCAAATTCAAGAAAAATATTTCGAGGAAAATGTTTCACAGTAGTGGATGGAAACCTGCATTAAATCACAGTTTGGTTCAAATTTGCTCTAAATTTGTATGAAGTGACAGCAGTGTTTTTCAGTGACATTTAATTTGTAATCTGGTGTTGGGTTGTACCCGTTGGTTTCTGTCCATGTGGCGTGACCTAGCTTCGTTAGAAAACGTATTTAAGAGCAGTAACTTAATGAGTCAGCGATCAACAAGACGTTTTAACACTCTGAGCAACAAAATACAGCTCATGTTCTCTGTAGCGTCCATGTTGTTTCCACTTTCCAACTCTTTTTTTAAGAAGAATTCTGACTTTAATCTCTGAATTCAGATTTAAAAAATAAATAAATAAAAATTCACGTGGCCCTAATTTGATTTTTTTTTTTAGAAAGTTCTAAAAAATAAAATAATAATAAAGATAATGTTTGTTGTTTGTGTGTCTCTTTAGTGGTTTCGTGTTTCTTTGTGTCCATTGTGTCTCTTGTTATGGTCGTTATTCATCTCTGTGATTGTTTCTTTCTCTTTGTGGTTGTTTTGTGGCTTTTAACTGAGCTCTGTGACTTTCAAACAAGAAATGATCTACAACAGTCACTTCATACAGAGGCTGTAAACCAGTCACGGCTTTTACATGTCAGTGACTCTGGTGTCTGTGAGTCTCAGCTTCCTCAACGCCGAGCCGCTGTCTGCAGTTTCAGCCGCCGCCGCCGCCGCCAACTGAAAGTACTGTATGTGAAGCTGGGACAGACGGTGAGTGGACAGAGAGGAGGTGATGAAAGAGGGAAAAACAGAAAGAGGAAGACAAAGCTCCACAGTTAAGAAAGAGTGGAATGTTAATAGCGTGTGTGCAGGGGTTCAGTTGGATTTGTGAGGAGGGAGGGGTACAGGTCGGGGGGGGGGGGGGGGGACGTCTCCACAGAAACAAAGTCGACACTTTTCACAGGGACTATTTCTTCAGGAGGAAGTAAATCCAGTGCATCAGAGACATTTCACAGTCACATATCTCAGACTGAAGCTGAATCTAAAGGAGCGGACAGCGCTCCGGAGGAAGTGAGACGATTTATTTAGTGATAATTTGGGTAAATTGACCCTTTAAATGGATAAATTAAGTTCATTTTTATTTATCGTTTTAAGTTTGTCGTTCAATGAAAACATCTTTGCACTGAGGCAACTACAGCGTCTACAGTAACTCACAGGCTTAGTACAATAAAGTGTTTTCACTATTAGGCCGACGAACTGTTGCCTCACTTTCTATTTACTCGATGAGGAAATGTGCTGAAACACCACTGCTGCAAATATTATTGTATTGATGCAGCAAAACTGGAAACTCCCTGAAACAATCCACGTGACGCTCGAAAAATAACTCCAGAAACAACTGAAAATCAAAATGTGGTGACAGTCGTGATGTAGCTGCACCGAGCATCAAGACCAGCGCTGTGAGGACGCTGCTGCATCGTGGGGACGTTTTGTCTGGTCCTCACAACTTCAAACAACTGTTTAAGGTTCAGGTTAGAACCAGGTTTAGGTTCGGGGGAGCGGCTAGGGAATATACCATGTCAATGAGTGTCCTCACAACTATAGAAAGACCAAAGTGTGTGTGTGTGTGTGTGTGTGTGTGTGTGTTACCTGGGGGTCGCTGCGTAGAGACGCCACCCCTCCCCCACCCAGTGAACTCTGCAGGACGAAGTTGAGGCCGTGGATCCCCGGCAGAGTGAATCTGCAAAACCACAAAAACACACCGGTAACCATGGTAATGCAAACCACCACACTTTGAAAACCACACAGTTGCACACACAGTCGCACACACACACACACACACACACAGAGGTCTGCCACAGCCTGGCACCATGTGTTGGTATGACGGTTTACTGCACACACTCACACATAAATGTGTGTGTGTTAATGACAATGCTTTTTGATGTGTGTGTGTGTGTGTGTGTGTGTGTTCAGGTTGATCTGAAAGTGTGTCCAGATGTTTGTGTGTGTGTTTTTTAACTTTGTTACCATTTCTGTGGGAGTTACAAGAAGTGTGTGTCAGTATGTGTCATGGTTAAACCTGCTCGGTCAGCCTGTGTGAGTGTGTGTGTGCGTGTGTGTGTGCGTGTGTGTCTGTGTGTGTGTGTGAACATGAGTGTTTGCATGCAGTTTGCATTTGCACTGATGCTGGAAGGGTTAAATCTGATCATATGCAAAACCTGTGAGCGTGCTTCTGTCTGTAAGCAGTTAAGTGTGTGTGTGTGTGTGTGTGTGTGTGTGTGTGTGTGTGTGTGTGTGTGTCGGGGCCTCCTGCAGGGTTAACAAGCGGTGGAGGTGCACTAATGAAGCGTCTGTGGCAGCAGGGAGGTGTGTTGGGGGTGTGAGAGGAGACGCGGGTCAGCAGCTTTACAGCCTCCACCTCTTCATTACACCGACCACTGACGCGCCGCTGCGCTGAGTCATCGCACAGACACGTCCAACGGCCGCGCACGTGTTCAGCCGTCCCCCAAAACCCCCTCCATCATACCTGAGGATCAACCCCCACACCCCCCCAGCTGCTTCACCACGGAGCTGGAAGCTTTAAGTCCGACGGTAACGTTTGCTGAACAGCGACCACCAGTGGCCACAAGTGGGAATTACACTAATTATCTATTTATTGCTAGTAGAGGCCTAAAGTCAGTGAGATCACTCTGTTACACAACAATATTTATATTTTTTATTTCTAGTCTAATTAGAGGAACGGCTTTCAAGAGGGTCGTTAAAGACAAACACAAAAACGAATATAAGTTTAAAGAAACATAAATATATAAGTAATAATAATAAAATCAAATAATTAGAAATTAAAAATTTTTGAAATATTTTTTCATTGTTTTTTTTTTTCCTTGAACGAGTCATTTAATAATAATTTTAATTGATCTGATTTAAATTATCAAAATAGAGAGAGTCCTTCTGACATTAGGGGCGTTTCAATTTAACCTGCTTCAGGTAAAAATTAGCCACAATGCACTTTAAATATCAATTCCCTGAAAACACTGGGGCAGTTCAGAAATATGCTTTTAAATCTTCTAAAATCTGATGGTTCGCTTGTTTTCTTTCTGCTTTTGTGATCTCAGCATCATAGAAGATGATGATGATGATGATGATGAAGATCTGCGGCTTTAGAGTACAGCTCAACATTTTAATAACTGTCATCTCGCAGGAGCTTTATCTTTGAGGAGTTGTAAGAGAGAAGACTCCGGCTGATGAACTACAATCCCCTGGTTTCTATTGTGTCTGTGTCACTACGAGGCGATTCACCTTGGAGCTGATGTTTACGCTGTCGGAGGACCTTGTGTTCCTGCCCCCCCCCCCAGCCACTTGTGGTTAGTTTCCTGAGTACAGCGCGGCGCTCTGAACCACAGCTGTGCTTCGGTGTCTTTAGCACTCTGTTAAATCCTCGTCAGTGTGGTATTTGTGGAGTTTGGAAACCGGAGCCAGCGACATGGTTATGATAATAGGATTTTAAAATTTCCTCTAGTTATGCTGGTGGACACAATATAACAAACAGCTGTGGAGCATTATGCAACAACAGAACTGCAACACATACGCAACCTTCAGGGAACTGTCGCTGCCAATTATTTCCATTACTGATCAATCTTTAAGTTTTTCAGGCGATTTCAGATAAAACGTCGAAAATAATGACGAACGTCCGTTTGTCATCGATGTGAGTTATGAAGCTGCTCGTGTTTTCGTCTCTGCTGGTTTCCCTCACTGTGACTTTGAGGCTCCACAAAGTCCCTCCGGTCGCCAAGAAATAATTCCAGCACATAACTCCACCTAAAACCACAGCTTGTCCTTTTTACATTTCTGTTTGTGTACGAATTAAACAAACCAGTCAGAACATGTTGGTTAGTGAGCTCTCTCTCTCTCTCTCTCTCTCTCTCTCTCCGGTCTTTACGTTAACCAGCTCCAGCGGTTAATGTTCAGACGTGAGAGTGGCATCGATCTTTACGTCTAACTCGCAGCAAGAAAACAAAATAATTCAGATTTCTGAAGTGGAAACTGTTGTATATTATTGGAAGGAAGAAATGAAGAAGGTCTTTGGGGGAAACAATGGTTCTTGATCACGCTGCAGGACGGACGTGGACGCGCTGCTGCTCATGATTCAAATCAGGTTTGTGCCAAAGTCCTGCACCGGTTCAGGGAGCAACAGGTTAAGTGGTAAAAACAATTATGTTTATTTTAATTAATGGACGTTAGAGCTGCACAATTAATGACCAAGTACAATTTCCAAATCCCAGGAGCTGTAATGTTTTTTGATGAAGGGGAAAATGTGTCACATTGTTCACATACAAGTTATATTCTCCAAACGTAAAGGAACGTGATCGTTCGGTACAAGAACCAACAAAAGTCACATTTTCATCTTTTTTTTTTCCCAGTGAAAATCAATCAAATTCTGCCTATCGTGCAGCCCGAATGGGTTTGGGTAAAACAAGAACTAAATACAGGTGAAATCAACTTTTATTAAAAATCTAAACCAGCGTAGTGTTTAAGTCAAATCTAATTTAAAAAATTGGACCCGTACAGGACTCTGTTTGTTCGCTCTGCCGTGCAACAGTTCATCCTACGACACAACAGTGCCGTCAGTTCTTTGTGCAAATACAGTTTAAAGTTAAACAACATGATTGGCTACGCAAACAAGTTCTACGTTTTCAATTCCGTAGAAACACCTATGTTCCAGAAGGGTCGCCATCATGGTTCCTGGAGATAATCTAAGAAGGTTTTAAAAGGATTTGTTGAGTCAGAACAGTGAAAACTACACAATGTGTGTATATGTTTAACTGTACGTCTCGTACTGGAAAGAAGGCGTCGTCTCTACAGGTCGTTACCAGCTCTCTGTTCCCGGCTGGGATTTCATTTAGTCACGTATAAACCTTGTTCTGTCTGAGACTTTAAAACAGGGTCAGCAGATTAAATACAGAGAAACGTTTGGGCTTTTGTGGAATAAAAACAACCATAAAATAACCACAAAGTCAGTGGTGTTGTAAAATATGACCGAGACGAACCGACGGCGACCTCGATGTGAAGACGTTCAGACTTTTAGTCAAAGCCGCGGCGCTCAGGAGTCGAGCTGCTGAACGTGTCACGGTGATTCCTCTGTGTTCCCGTCGACCGCAGCGTCTCAGGCCTGATCGTGACTAATATCAGTTCGCCTGCAGATTGTGCGTCTTGTTTTTGGCGTGTTCCCGCTCTGTTGTGTCTCGTTGCTGAAGGCCGACGTCTGATAGTGATTACACTGACCGCAATTGTTAATTGTTGTTGCTGTGGTGTGTGTGTGTGTGTGTGTGTGTGTGTGTTGAAATGTGTGTGAGCTGGGTGGAGGAGGCTGAATCGCCTGTTCTTTACTTGTCTGAAACAGAAGTGCACACACAAATATAACCACCACATCCTATTTTATACACACACACACACACACACACACACACACACACACACACACACACACACACACACAGGTGGATTTGCATGTGTGAAGGTGATGAAGGAGTCTTCCTGATTAAACATCTTGATTAAAGGTAAATTAAAGGACCTGTGTGTAGCACTTAGTGCCACCTAGTGGTGACGTTGCAGATCGTCAGTCTCTTTGACTCACGGCGCTCGTCCTCTGCTTACCGTGTGACGGCGTTGCCAACTCCCGGCTGGATGAGGTGGGAGAAGTATTCCTGCACCACAGAGGAAGTCAGGTGTTTCTTCAGGTAAGGGAAGAAGAGGGGATGACGGGCGATCACTCCTACAGAGAGAGAGAGAGAGAGAGAGAGAGAGAGATCGAGACACCACAGATGAAACTGCAGTTTTTTGTCATTTAAAAACATTTTTACACCTTTAACGTGAAAATTGTAACAAAGAACTAGAATCACCGCCTCGGCCACTCAGACTAGTTTCAGGTCACATCCCTGTTTATCCAGAGTCAGAGAAAATATTAAACATTTGTGTGAAATTTTGTCAAAATTACAGCGTGACGTCTGGAGTTGTGGCTGAAAAAGTGTTTTCTTTTCATGTTTGTGTCAAATGTGAAGAAATTCCTTCGGGGACAGACAATCATAAAAAATAAAAAAAAAATGGCTGCCAGCTCTGACTGTTGCCGGGCGGAGGAATAACAACAAACTAAAGCCTTTAAGGAAGTGGTGAGTGGCTTCCATACTGGAGGATGTGTGAGGTCGACTGAGGACACAGGTTTATAGTCACAACAATCTCATTATGCGTTTTCCCTCCGCGAGGTTTTTTCTCACCGACGTTGGCCGAGTCTCCTTTGTCTCCGCTCCTGGTGAAGGCCAGTTCCTCCAGTCTGTAGCTGTGTGGTCCACTGGGCAGGTCTGGACAGAGACCAGAAAACCAAAACTGCCTTCAAACGTGTTTGTTTGGCTCAGCTAACGGTGATAAAACACAGAGGCAAACACAGTCAGGCTTTTCCCTGCTTTACTCTCATGCAGCTCAGTTCAGGTCTGGAAGCGTTTTCACTCTGTTTCTGTTTTATTATTTCTCACGGGTTTAATGTGGGCACAACGCTTTCTACCTCTGTTTATTTATTGTTCAGGTAATGGAGTAATGGGATTTTTCTCTGTCTGTGCACAAAGAAAAAAAATGATTCACCACAAATGAAACCGGAGAAAAACTTTCAGTCCTCAAAGAATTAAGATATAATAACCAATCCATTTAAAAACCTTGTTTTTTATTTACCTTAAAAAAAAAAAAACATCCTCAAGGACTTCAAAAACCTCTTCAAGGACCCCTAAAGCTCTTTCCAAGCTCTCAAGGACCTGGAACTCCGTCAAGACCGTACGAGTCTTGTCAAGGACCACTGAAACCTCCTCAAGGACCATTTCAGCTCACTCAAAGACCTACACAACCCCTTAAACACCATAGAAATCTTGTAATGGACTGCTCGACTCCTGGAACCCCCTCAAGGACCTGCAGAACTCCCTCAAGGACCATTTGTGCTCATGCAAGGACCCCTCAAGCACATTTTAAGCTCTCAAGGACCTGGAACTCCGTTAAGACCATATGGGTCTTGTCAAGGACTGCTGTAACCTCCTCAACAACCCCTTGAGGAAATCTGGAATCTCTTCAAGGACCATACGAGCCTCCTGAAGGACTCCAGGACCCTCTCCAGGGTGAAGTCTGTTTCCATAGACACTGACACGCAAGCAAGCGTCATTTTTATCATTACACTGACGTCGAGTGTTTTCCTGTCAAAAATGAAAAATAAGAGAATAAAACGCAGCTAAATCACCTCAGAGTCTTTGATCTTTCAAAATAAAACCAGGTGAATAAATATTAAAAGCAGCAGCTCTTTTCTTTTCTTCTTTTATTTGAATGTTTTTATTCTCTTGGTTTGGTTTTTTGTGATTGGAGAGGCCTTCCTGTTTTCAGCCAGGAATGTGAAGGTGGGGGAAGGAGCCAGGACTCAGTGTGTGTGTGTGTGTGTGTGTGTGTGTGTGTGTGTGTGTGTGAACCTGCTTTTCTGTGTATTATCATATTCAATTTCTGTTCTTTTGATTTGTGAATAACTTCAGTCTCTTTGCTCCGTCAGAGCGACATCATTAACGTTTCTTAACAGCATT
>NW_019175172.1:261698-327540 GCF_002260705.1 Seriola dumerili
ACGAGCTCTGCTGATTTCTACTAGAATCTCATTTAAAGTTCCAAGACCTGGAGATGAAAGAATTAAAGCTCCTCCAGTGTAAAGGTCTGTGTCCATGTGTAGTGTGATTATAGATCAGCTCTAGCTTCTATATTAATACTGTGAAAGTATCAAAGCCTCAGTCCACAGAGAAATGCACACAGCCTGTATTCAGAAACTGAGCCTTAAAACCAGCCGTCAGGACTTCTGGAACTTTGTGATGTCACAACAAAGCAGTCACCAAGCCCCGCCCACCTGGACCCACCATCCAAACCTTGCAGGATTTGGTTTCTCTGAGTGTTTTTACCTGAAATCTGCTTTATTTTTATTGGACCACTCAGAAAACAGTCAGCCAATCAGAAGAGAGGCTCAGAGCTTTTGGGTTCTTTCTTACCAGTCGGGAACTCTGTGCCAGTCGGTGAAGATCCCACCTGTACTCTGAGCTCCACACTCGATCAGGTGACCTGCAAGACTGATTTACACACACAGAAACACACAAATATTTATAATACAGCCACAATCTATTTTGTTTTTTTTACAGTGTTTGACAAAGTCAGATCGATGGACCAATATAGTAGTGAAACTTTCTGAGCCATGTGGCTGAGTTTCATGATGTCACCATTAGACGTGACTAAATCTGTCACAGTCCTGTCATGTTTGAAAATGAAAAAACCACGACTATGTCCAAATTACAAAAAACACATCTGAGATGGAGGCTGAAACCTCAGGTACAGACACTGTGTCCCAAGACCTGAACAGATGAAACTATCAATCATTACTATCAGCACTGAGCGACGCCACCAGATGATTAATGATTAATGATTTAGTACTGGCCCTTTAAGAGAGAGACAAACCCAGCAGTGTAACAGATTCATGTCTGAGAGGAAATGAGGAAGAAGAAGCATCATAAATCTTTGCTTGTTCTATGAACTTATGTTAGATGTATGAATGGTATGTTTTGGTGCGCGTGCGTGTGTGCATGTGCGTGTGTGTGTGTGTGTGTGTGTGTGTGTGTGTGTGTGTACCTCCCAGCTGCAAGTAGGTCATAATCATCCCTCTCCCATCCGAACTACAACAGATAAAAAAAAGACGGACAGAAGTTACATTCCTGAACTTTGTCTCCTCCTGGATGTTCCTCACACACACACACACACACACACACACACACACACACACGATCCCGTCTTCTTTCGTCTTGTTTCGTCTGAAACTCAAAGTTCAGTTAATTTGTCGTAAAGACAAAGAAATATCAAATTCTAACATTTAAGAAGCTGCAGCCAGAAAATATATAAAACTTCTGCTTAAAAAACTGACAAGTGATTATATAATATTCAACTGTGCATCAAACGTACGCTGTGCATGAGCGGCCCCAACGCCACGGCGCTGTCCACACAGCGTCCTGTCACCACGATGTCCGCCCCGAGGTCGAGACAACGCTGGATAGGAACAGCCCTGAAGAGGGCGAGAGAGAGAGAGAGAGAGAGAGAGAGAGAGAGAGAGAGAGAATAAACACCAGCAGGTCGACTACACCTTCATTATGATTATCCTCAGGTTCTATGGAGAACCACAAGTGTCACACAGATAGTAATAAAGCATTTAATTAATGAAATACTAATCGCACAGTAAAAATAGGCATTCATACATTTCTTTAATTTAATTAATGTATAGTCTACAAATACAAATAAATTGCTAAGTAATTAATCATTTCATATTCAATGGACAATAAAAGAGGAATTATAAAAATAATTTACAAATTAAATATTAATCCATCAATAAATTGTTCAAATTAAAAAGAAGTTTATAAAAACAATATACAACAGATCATCTGAACATCATTTAAATTTAAATGAATTCATAAATAAATAATGGAATCTAAAAATCTGTTTAAAACGAGAAATAAATAAAAATAAAATAAACTACATTTTAATGAGGCGTTTAAAAAGACAATTATCTTTCCCATTTGTTTTTACATTTCCCCAGTTCTTTTCTTTTTCCTATTAGCTCTTAGATTAGCTTAGCCATTTAGCTTCTTCTTTTTGTCTCTCTGTGACACTTTGGGCTTTTGTGCAAATAAAAATGTAAATTACCCACAGGATGTAACAAGCTCTCTTTTTATCTTACTATTAATCAGTAATTAATTAAATGCTTTATTTCTGTTTCCGTGACATCAGTGATCCTCCATACATTTGAACACATTTTAGTTTTAAAACTCACTCTGTCAGTTTTGTGAGTTATATTTTGAATAAACGATCAAACTCACTACGAAACATGAAATCAAAGAGTGTGTGTGTGTGTGTGTGTATGTGTGTGTGTGTGTGTGTTCGTACCCAAGGTAAGCGTTCATACTGTGCAGTGTTTTAGGTAACTGATGTCTGCTTCCGTCAGACGCCACCTTCACTTCGGAGAGGCTGTTTCTCTGAAAGCAGAGGGTTCAATCAATCAATCAATCAATCAATCAATCAATCATCATCTCTGCAATTAAAAAAAAAATAAAAAATGAATGAATGATGGTGTCGCTGGAAGGGAGGGGTGTCTTACGTGGGGCATGAGGTCATCGCCGGTCACCACCGCCACCTTCAGGTCAACGCCGGCCTTCTTGATGACTTCCTGTATGGCCTCAGCGCAGGCCAGAGGGTTCACGCCTCCTGCATTACTGACGACACGAATACCTGCGAGGACGAGAGAGGGCGATGTTTACGTTTACACCTGTCACTGTGAGACTGTGGTTACCATGGAGACAGTCCAAATAACATCAGATTGGTTGCAATTAAACATTCAATGTCACATTTAAAGGCTTGAATTCCAAAATAAAGGCCTTAATAACAATAATGATCTGATGATTGCTGTCATTTTGTCCAAAATATTTACAGAAAACTATTTAAAAATAAAACAACAAAAAAGACATTAATAATAATGAATAATAATAATGGATTGATAAAAACATGGCTGCTGCTTTGGTGCACAAAGATTCTTACGACCAGCAGAGAGCAGGATTCATGTTTTTAGATTCACTCACCTTTCCTGTGGATGTCGTTAATGAACGGAGCCAGAGCGACCTGGACAAAGTCTGGAGTGTAACCCTGATTCTACGAGAGGACGGGGACAATAACAATTTATTAACGCTGTCATTTCAAAAGGAAAAAGGAAGATCATGAATCACTTAGAGTCAGTTAAACTGTTGCATAATAGACCTTAGCAACCAAAGTAAGGAAAAAAACTCAAGGTACCTCTGAACACATCCCAGGAAGTGCTTATGACGGGACACACCCTTCATGATGCAGTAACACCCTTAAGTAACTCCCTCAGCTGAGGAGAAATTAAACCTTAAGTGTCTTTACTTAAGTAGAAAAGTTAAAGTGTTTTGTGCAACCGACCCCAGACATTTCAGGCCTTGAAATCCAAACCAAACTTCAAGAGGAAAGACTTTCAGTTGCACAGAGAAGATACCTGCACTCTCAAGGTCTACAACTGTGCACACACGCGCGCGCGCACACACGCACACACACACACACGCACACACACACAGAGTTGACTCACAGGCATCTTGGCTTTGGCGGCGGTGAGCAGAGACATGGTGATCTCACTGAGGTAGTCAAACACCAGGAAGTCCAGCTTCCCACTGTAGATCAGCTGAGGCACTGAGGACACACACAACAAGTTAACACACACTAATACACACACACACACACACACACTAATACACACACACACACACATTGGAGTTTCAGGGTCGTGGTGTTGCCGGTTCACTGTCAGTGTTGTTATTTACGGAGACACCCGAACACACCTGTGCTTAACCTGCTCTGTTAAGTCTCACGTTCACCTGTGTTACCGTTTGTTTTAAACCCACTGAAACGTGTACTTGTAGCGTAATGAAGCTAATGCTAATGAGTTAGCTTCGACAGTTGTTGTTCTCCGTACCTGAGGTCGCCGTGTCCCCCCAGAACCCGGAGGCACAGCCGATGCGGACCGGTTTGGACCTGGCAGAACTTGTGTAGCACCTGGAGCTGGTTCTGTGTCGACGGTCTGTGTTCGACGACGACTCAGCGGCGGAAGAGCTAAAGTGTAAAAAGTTAGCGTCAAAACACAAACTGACGCACTTGTCTGCGCCTCCGCAGCGCGACAGCCGCCGGAAGGCTGAAGGTCCATTACGGAGTAAATGTGGGAGTTGAGACATCGCTAATAAATGTTATTTACAGTGGAGGGAAAAAAAAAAGTAGAAGAGAAGGAGAGCTTTTCTCTGACAAGTTCAAGGTGCACTGGTCCATCCATAAAAATAGTCCGACAGGAAACACGTCACGGAACGGTTTATCTGTCCATCCGGTGGTTCTTTCATCTCCCCTTTTTTTTTTTTACACAATTTAAATATTTCACCACCAAAATAAAATAAGAATTTAAAAAAGAAAAGGAAAGAAATTCGTAATTGTTGAAAAGATTTAAAATAAAAATCTAAAAAATCCACCACTATAAGTTGTTTTAGATCAGCACTACTCATGATACTCGTGATAAGTTGATACTAAGGGTAACAGAAGTTCAAAGTGCACTGGTCCATCCATTAAAAGAGTCCCACGTCACCAAACAGTTCATTGGTCCATCCAGTGGGTCAGTATGGAAGCCCAGCTTGGCCATTACAAGAAAAAAAATAGAAAAAAAAATAGAAATAAAAATTTTAATAAAAAAAGAGAAAAAAATGTAAACTTATCAATCACTATGAGTTGTTATGGATCAGTACTACTCATGATATTCATGATAATTTCACATATGAAAAAATTAAAATCTGTTATTTGTTTTAAAACCAAAATGGAAAAGCCATTTTGGTGTCAAAATAAAAAATAAAAAAAAAAAGGGAAAAAAAATCAAAATAGTCTGTGTTTGGTTTTTGGCAATTCCTTTTATCATCACCAAAAACCATATTCAAATGGTTTTGATTTTTAATTCTAAACCAAAAACAGATTCATGTGGGCTATTGATTTTTAGTTTCCAAACAAAAAGCAAGAAAATCATATTTTTAAAAAAGGCCCAATTTTGTTTATTTCTTATTTGGCAGAGACAGTAGAACGATGGACAGAGAGGAAGAGGAAGTGAAGTGTAAAAAAGTCAAAATAAGATAAAAAGTTGAGCCCAACTGATACTGATAATGAAATATGTGCTTCAGCAACCAATATTCACTTCTTACATAAATGCAAAACATAAATAAATAATTTTAAAAGGATTCCTTAAATTTGTTGCCATATGTCAATATGTAGTGAGTGGGTCATTTTAAAGGGTTACAATCAACTTGTATGAAAACAAGCTAAAAGTATTGATTATTTTCACACAAACTTAAAACTCACCTTTTTGGCACCAACAGGATTTATTGTCAATGTATTAAAAACACACACACACAAAAAAAAAAAACCACACTGGCTCTTGGGAAATAAACTGAATAAAGATAGGATCATGGGTTTTGCATCATGCAAAGAACCTGCTTATTTCCATCCCACACAGAGAAAAAACAACACAAACACCAACAGTCAATCATCATTACTCTGACAGCACACCTGTTCACAGCAGACAAGTGGTTGCTGGACACAAAGAAATATCATAAATAAATACTGCTCACAAGGTTGGTATATTCTATATATTTTTAGTGTATTTAAGATTGGGAAATATTTATATTAAGGCTACTTTAGTGAACATTTAGATTCACAGAACAAAGCACATGTAACTCAGTGTTTAATTGCATCACCTATATTTTCCAATTTCTGTTCACTGCAAAGATATTATTATGTTTTTACATTTGAATACTTGAGATTTTCCAATGTATTATATATAAATTCAATATAGATGATCAATTTCATGGATTAGCATTCTTCAAATTCATATTTTGTGCTTTAGTGTATTGCAAAGAATGTGTCATGATAATTTTTTATCAATAATCTTGATGATGCTTTTATCACATACCATTTAAATGACTGTAATTATGTTTATCCTGCCATCAATGGCTCAGATCCTAAAGAAATTCAGGACAAAGAAAAATGCTAATTGTTCTCTGCCTCCCTTTAGTGGCCACTATTTCACTATTTTATTCTCCTCCTCAGGCTCTGAATCATCAAACATGTCGGTCAACTCTTCCTCCAACATCTCCCTGCTGTCCCCTCTCCTCTGCTACTCAGACTCCTCTCTCTATCCTCACATTTTTACATGCTTAAACCACACCGTCAGCTCCCTCATCTATGTCACCTTCACCTTGATCAGCATCCTCCTCCTCCTCCCTCTGCACGTCCTCGTCCTCTGGAGGAGTTTCCAACAGTGCTGCGCAACAAGCCACTCTGATGTCTTCACCTACTACATGGTCACCGTGGAGATTATCGGCATTGTGGGATCAGTTGTGTATAGTGGTGCGATGGCCACATGTAGTCATATGCTGGTGATGATTGGGTATTATTTTTTATTCATCACTTACCCTGTGCAGACTTTCTTTCACTGCCTGATGTGTGTGGAGCGCTACCTGGCTGTTGTTCACCCCATCATCTACCTGGGCCTGAGAAAGGCGGGTGGGGTGAAGGTCAGAAACATCAGCATTGGGTGCGCTTGGCTGCTGTGCTTTGGATTAGTGGGTTTAACAGCTTTGCACTTCCCTAATTTCCCCACTACTGAGTTATTTGCCATCTACATCACTGTCATAATTATTGTCTCTTTCTGCACCCTTTCTGTTCTCCGTGTTATGATTCGCCTAGGGTTGGGGAAAGTGGGTGGGAGTAAGGAACGGATTGACCAATCAAAGCAGAGAGCTTTCTATACCATTCTAGTCATAACGGGAGCGCTGATATTGAGGTCTTTTGGGCTAGGGGCTTTCAATGTAATATTTAGCTTAGGGGAAGGAATTGGCAGCAATGAATGTGTGGTGCTAATGTCTGGAGCTTGGTTGAATCTTCCAAGCAGCCTGATTCCCCCCCTGCTGTTTCTATACAGAACAGGAAAACTGCCATGTTTTAATCGACACATGAATGAAGGTGAAACCTAGAGAAAACTAGAATCACCTCTTCACGGTTGTCTGTCAACGTCCCTGTTTATCCAGAGTCATTTAAATATTAACCAATTGTGTGTTTGTCATAATTGTTGTGTGAAGTCTTGAGTTGTCGCTAAAAAGTGTTTTCTGAGGTCACCATGATATTTGTGCAAAATTTGAAGGGATTTCCTTGAAGAGTTGTGGAAATATTATATTCACTCAGTTTGTGCTTAAGTCCAACGTTTGGACCAAATTTGAGAGATGTCACGTTCACAAGGCCAAAACTGCTATTTTATGGGGTCACTGTGACATTGACCTTTGACCTTTAGCCACTAAAATCTAATAATCAATTTGTCCTTGAGTCCAGATGAACGTTTTTACCAGATGTGAAGAAATTCCCTCGAGATGTTACCACCAAAATCTAATCAGTTCATCCTTGAGTCCTACTAAATGTTTGTGCCAAATTTGAAGAAGTTCTGTCAAGGTGTTACTGAGATATCATGTCCGCGAGAATGAGACAGACAACCCAAAAACAATATGGAATAACTAGACGACATGAGATTAGAGGTTCATATTGTACATTGGTTAAAATAGAGGTGACAACAGTTACAGTGAGTGAATTATTAGTTCAGATAACATTGTAAAAGTGCTTTCTAAAAAGCAGAAGATGCTTGGACTGGGCTTTTTCCTATTGTGCTGCTGAGTTGTGAGTAGGACACTGTTAAGTTAATGCCAGTGTATTATGGGCTGTTGCTCTGGTTTCTCCAGGTAGTGTGAGGTTAGGGTATCGCTGCATCTACGACAGATCTATTGTTGATAGGGTGTTCTAGGTGGTTGCTATAGTTGTTGTAGGTGGTTGCTAGAGTGTTTGTTTGGGTATTTGAGATGGTTGCTATGGTGTTGTTAGGTAGTTGCTAAGGTGCTCTAGGTAGCTGCTATTATAGCCCAACCTTTACAGTTTTAGAGGTTTTTTAAGAATTGTGACCACAGTGTGTGTTAAGCCGGACATTTTGCAGGCAACGTCGTTCTACATCTTAGCTTACTTTGGCATTTTTACCTTGCAATTTATCAATAATTATTGGCTGAAATATACAACAATGTTAGCATAAGCTAGGTCCCAAAAGTCCCACTCATTTTTCCCATTCAGCTTGAACCTCCAAGCTTAATTGCTTGGCGTCTCCAATGGCTACCAGCACTAGAAACTGTCCCTTCCCACACGTGACAGCGACCCCCACCACAGCATTCAGGGGTCTCCTCTGCGGAGGGGATTAGCCACCTTCTGTCCAAAGCTTCAAACACCCGCCTTGATCATCAAGGTTTTCAAGGTTGATCCTGACATCCTACATCTGCCAAATTTCGCCGCCATCTGCCGAGGACGTTTTGAGAGATCTCACTCTGGGAAGAGTTGGATGAGCAGAGCGAAGGACCAAGTGATATCGTAGTACAGGTGAACAGTCTCATGACAAAGATTTACCTCCACATTGAAATGAGCGTGACCCAGCTACAATAACAAATAGTAAGCGTGCGCATGCCACCCTCAGATCCAGCAAATGGAAAAACTATCTCTCTTGGCAATGCAGACACATGTCAGATTTAATGAAGTGGTCATTGGTGGTTTTGTAACATGCAAAGAACCCCTAGTTCTGTTTATTTTCCACATATTCCAGACACACCTACTTATACAATGTATGTTCTGACAGGACACCTGAAGGCAGGCAGTCTGTGGAGAGGGAGGACGAGGACACAATTTCACCTGTTTGGAAGAAACTTAAAATAAAACCCTACGAACAAGGTCTGTCTCCTTTAGTAACCTCAAATACATTTATATTTATTTGTAGTATTCTAAATAATTATCTGATAGTCAATGACAACCATATTTGAAATGATGAACTATTTTCAAAGTTGTGTAACTTTCACTACTTTTTTGATAAACTCTATGTTAACTGTTTGACTTCCCCAAAATGTCACTGTCTTTTTGAAAGTTGAGAGGTGGAGCCGCCGTGGATCAAGGTGTGTCCCTCCTTGTAAAAGGTGACTCTCAAATACTGAAGTACCTATGTGAACAGAGAAGTAGCTTAGGCTACAGGAGTGGTTTGAGAGGTTTGTATCAATCTTTTCTTCTTTTTTTTTCCACTGGAAAGATTGATCACCAATGGAATTTATTTTAACTGGGTGGGAGGTTTGATATTACGATAAACTTCGAGGCAGTGGTAGGAGCAAATGGTCCTACTGACCTGTAGCCTTCAAGATGCCAAAGTGTGCCAATAAAATAATGTCAAATTCGAAAGTAAAACAAGTGTCATTCTCCTGTGGGAAGGTGGACTTCCTGTATGACTGGACCACTTCTCAATTTAGTTTATCGAAGAGACAATTCAAAGTATGAGAAAACTGATGGATGCCACCTACTCTCTCAAACAGGTCATACGTGCCTCTTAAAAACAAATCTCTTTCATACAAGTGGAAAAATCGCCATCATCAGCGTAAGTCATCGCCTCTGAAGGACGATAGCTTGTTCGATATTTTGGTTGCTTGACTCCCTTACTCTCCTCTTTGTCTTCTTACTCTCTCCCACAGGCCATGTCCGTCAACTCCCTGTCCTCCAACTCCTCAATCTTTTCTTTCTATAAAATATGCCAATACTCTGTAGCGAGCAATGTCATCTACAGCATGTACACCGTCACCAGCGTCCTCCTCCTCCCTCTCTACATCCTCGTCCTCTACATGGGTGTCCAACGATGGAGGCGTCAGCGCTCTGCGTCTGCAGGAGCGACGACGGGTCACTCCGACGTCTTCACCTACCACATGGTCATCGTGGAGATTTCTGCCGTTTTTGGATCAGTCATCCATATTTTCAGCCTCTACACTGACATGGATGTGATAATGATGTTGGGTGTATATATGCACTGCATTATTTTCCCTGGACAGACTTTGTTTCACTGTCTGACCTGTGTGGAGCGCTACCTGGCTGTTGTTCACCCCATCACCTACCGGCTGAGAGAAACAGGCAGGGTTAGGCTCCAACACATTAGCAGTGGGTGTGTTTGGCTGCTGTGCTTTGGATGGGTGGGTGTAATGAAACTGTACTTCCCCGATCTTCCTTTCATCCCATTTCTCTGCTTGTTTGCTATCTCGACAACTGTCATATTGTTCTGCTGCCTTTCTGTTCTCCACGTTCTGACTCACCCAGGCCCGGGGGAGGTGGCCGGGCACAAGGAGAGGGTTGATCAATCAAAGCGGAGGGCTTTCTACATTATCACGACCATAGTGGCAGTGTTGCTGTTCAAGTTTGTCATGCTTCTGATTTGCTTCAGCTTGTACAATGTGCCGTCAGTTAGTTTGGACACTTTATGTGCCCTGATGGATCTTGTAATCTGGATTTCTCTGCCCAGCAGTCTGGTTCTGCCTCTGTTGTTTCTGCACAGAACGGGAAAACTATCGCGTTGTAGGCAGAGCACTGAATCCAAATGAGGAATCACATGAATTGAGAACCAAAGTAAGAAAGGAAGTAAGAAACCCTCATGTAAAGTCCCACTGACATTTGTAATAAAAACTTATAGCCCGGCTGTTTTATATTTATGTTTGAGATCTTATATACCCATATTTGTGTTGCTATATATTATATTTGTGGTGCTGTAATATATATTTGTATTTGGGTTGGTAGAAATTATATTTGATATACAATATATTTGATGTATCATATTAAAATTCTGTGTTTCTAAAAATATTTTTCAACTTTAGCCATATTTCATTATTCTGATTTAGGTCATCACAAAATCTGCCGCTGTATTTTTTACATTTATGGTGCATGTTTTATTTGTATTCATTTGTTCCTGTAGATTTCATTCTACCACGACAAGAGTATGTCACATGTGATATTATACTGTTGTGCTGTATGTTGTTCAAAAATAGTTTTCGAAAATATAAAAATAAAAAAAAAGAACTATAGGTTCCCACGACCTTTTCTTTCACCCGATCCATGCACCAAAGTTTCCACATGTATGATGACATTATCATCCAAGTGTTCAATGTTCATTGTTACATGATCTGCTCTACAGAACCACCTTGACATGTTAATCTACGTTGCTTTTTCCAGGTTATACATATGATAAATTCATATATATTTATATCTGGACACTTTGTTGTGTATTATCATTGATTAAAGAAAAGATATTTTAATGAGGGAGGCTGCCCTTTAAATTATCTTCCAGTCTGAGCAGACAAATGGAGAGAAAATTTCCCTGTAGAAAAACAAAACTGACCAAACCTGCAGGAATGATCTGAACATGCAAAGAACCCAGAGTCATCTTTATTTTCCTCCCACAAAGCAAAAACAATTTATCAGTACGTGAGCTGACAGGACACCTGGAGACAGCTGCCTGCTGACTGTGGAAAAACCTCATCAGAAGCAAACTGAGGTGGTAATCCTTTCTTCTAATGCACCTCCATTTTAAATTTATTTTTAGATCCAGAAAGACACGGGTTTGTTCCTCATCCAAATATATAAAAAAAAAGGAAAACAAATTGAAAAGTGAAACACAAGAATTAAGAGAAAGTGCTCTCCTAATTTCACATTAGTTTATACAAATGTGAAAACATTAAATAGCAGATTAAGAATACACATGAACATTAGATCATCTCATACAATATGATGCATTGTTATACATTAAATTACATGATTATATATGAACTAGTCAAGACTGGTTCCACCTCAGTCATCTACACTGAAAAGACACTCCACAATAAATGAACCCTTAGAAAAAATCAAACATACTACTACGACAAGTTTCACCGAGAATGTCCCCGCAACCTCAGAGCAACATCCTTCCTTTTACCTTCTACCAAAATCTAATCAGTTCATCCTTGAATGTTTGTCCCAAATTTCCTTCAAGGGGTTCACAAGGCCAAAAGTGTGTTTTGTGAGGTCACCACGCCCGTGACCTTTGACCTTTGACCCCCAAAATCTAACCGATTCCTCCTTGAGTCCTAGTGGATGTTTTTGCCAAATTTGAAGAAGTTCCGTCGAGATATTTCTGAGACATTGAGTCTACGAAAATGGGACGGACAGACGGACAACCTGAAAACCTGAAAACAATATGGCCGCCGGCTCTGACACCTATAATGCTCTACAAAACCATGTGGAACTGCTCTGCAAGGAAGCAGCTCCTTATAAATCAAGCCAGGATGCCAGTTTAGAGCAATTACATGCCTTTTCTGCTGGAAATGTTTCTCTAGTATACTCAGTGTTTACATCCTGGTAGTTTTCCCGCCCGTTGTAGAAACAGCAGAGGCAACACCAGAAATGATCACAGTACATACGTCGCTGTTGCTCAGCACTTGTGAGAACACAAGGGCATAACAAAACCACATCCCTCCCAAACACAACAACAGCACTCCCGTTATGGTCACGATGGTGTGGAAAGCCCTCTTCTTTGATTGGTCAACCCGTTCCCTGACCCCACCCGCTTCCCCCAGGCCCCGGGCGCCTCAGAGCGCAGAGAACAGAAATGCAGCAGAAACAGACGATGATTAAGGCCAAAGGCAAAAAGAAGAAATACAATTTGAAGACGGTTGTGATGTCGGTGTTTTTACGTAACGTCCCCCACATAAAGCACAGCAGCCACCTGGAGGCCCAGCAGCTCAGAGGAAGGAGGGAGGAGTATCAAGGAAGGAATCAGCAAAGGAGGAGTTCACTGACATGTTTCTGTATATGGAGGCCTGAAAAGAAGGAGGAGGAGGAGGAGGAGGAGCACAGAGGGAAGAAGAGTCTGTTCAAATCAAAAGATTTTTCTAAAAAATAAAAACAAACAGTTGTGCACTGAATTATTATTATCAATTTTATTTTTCATAATACTAATCATAATAATATTGTGGTTGTTATTATATAAATTATTATTACATAGGTGGATGAAATTCTCAGTTTATATATTGTTACTACATCTTAATAGCAATGTATTATTGTCTGTGTTTGTAACATCTACTGACATATATGTATGTGTACATATAAACTGTATGTATATATGTATGCACAACATACACATTTACACACTATGTAAATAAACTATGTAAAAATGAACTAATTTATGTTTACTTTTATTTAGTTATATATACATAATATAATATGTATATTGCTATCTATATTGTTTATCTTACTATTATACCTGTATAAGTGTGTTTATATTTCTATAATTGTGTATTCTATATTACATACACAGTTGTTTTTTTGTGTAATCACATGTATAGTATGAGGTATTTATATATGTATATAATTAACATACATGTGATGTGAACTGTGAACACATATGTATAAATATTAATAACTGAATCTGAGCTAATAAAGCTAATAAAACACATCAATGCATGGGGTCATCACATCAGCTGCATGAACTAATGTCTGTAAAGATCACACAACACAAATAATCAAAACACACACAAAAACACATTCAAATTGGGGTTATTATCAGAGTCTAAATCAAAGGATTCTTCTTACTGAAATGCACCTTGGGGATTTTAGTTTATTTCTTTCCTGCAGTGTCTTTGGAGACTCTGGAAACTGCCCAGGTTGTTGGAGCATTATGCATCCTGAGATAAATACCTGTTGACGGACAAACAAACAATCACTTCATCTTTATTTAATCTTTTCTTTATTTTATTACCAGTCACCCAAAATATTCAAGTTACATCCAAATGTAGCACAAATTGTAACTCAATTCCCATGAAATCTAAAAATGATAATGTAAATTAATGGTGTTCACATCTAAATATGAGGAGTCGGGACCATTGAGAATAAACAGAGGAAGAGGACACATTAAAAGATGGAAAACATGATGGAAATCTGAAATGTTGAGCCCTGAACCCAATATATCACTCTTCAAAGGGTTAAAATTAAATACTACAAGAAAACTCAGATTCTAGTTTGACTGAATCAAATGTAATTTATGTTGCTCTGACAGAATCTTTATTTGCAGCCGGGTAGTTTTCCTGCCCGGTGCAGAAACAGCAGAGGTAACACCAGACTGCCGGGCAGAGCGAACCAGATCGCAAACGACCACGCTAAACAACTGTCAATGTGGAGAAACATTGATGAAGCCAGTAATGCGGTGCAAACCACATGGCTCAAGAACTTCAACAACAGAGTTCCCATTAGAACTACGACAGTGTAGAAAGCCCTCTGTTTCAATGGGTCAACCCTCTCCTTGTTCCCTGGCCCTGGACGAATCAGAACACAGACAACAGAGAGGCTGCAGAAACACACGATGATAGCAGAGAAGATCATGAGCACGATGTTTGAGATGGCGCTGAAATTGACAATGATCACCTTCGTTAGACCGATCGACGCAAAGCAAATCAGCCAAACACACCCAATGGTGATGTTTCTGATCCTGACCACGGTCGCCTGCCTCAGGCCCAGGTAGGTGATGGGGTGAACGACAGCCACGTAGCGCTCCACACAGGCGAGGAGGTGAAACAGACTCTGTCCAGGTACGATGATGGAGAAGATGTAATACGCCACTAATATCATACCCAGGTGATTAATATAGCTACCAAAATAGAAGAAGCAAGACCCCAAGGCATTGATCAGCTCCAGGGCAACCATGTTAAAGGTAAGGATGTCCGAGTGACTCGCCATCGCTGCCATGGAGACAGAGCGCCGTTTCATCCTGTGCTGGTAGCCCACATAGAGGACAAAGACGAAGAGCGGGACGAGGAGGATGTGGGTGATGAGAACGGCTGTGAAGATACTCCCTCTGATGTTGAGGCAGTTTTCAAAATGGAAGGAGGAGTTGGAGGAGGAATTGACTGACATGTCTGACATTTGTACGGACAACTGAAGAGGAGGAGAGGAAGAGAGATGGAGAAGAAGAAAGAAGAGGTGAGGAGAGAGAAAATATGACTGTCAATGTAAGACACAGGAAATATAAGTTAAAATTTAGTTACTTAACACACTGTTCACACATTGTGGTACTGTTAATACACTAGTAGTGCTTGAAATCACTTTTATTTTTATTAATACAGACCTTATTATTAATATATTAGTGTAGACCTTAGCAATTAGCTTACTGGACCTTAGTAGCTAGCTTAGTAAACCTTAGTAGATAGATAGATAGATAGATAGATAGATAGATAGATAGATAGATAGATAGATAGATAGATAGATGTTGCCTGAAGGGTAAAACGAAAAAACTGGTGATCACTTGCCACTGCTCATAAAGTTAACCGTAGCTGAGCTAGCTAGCAAGCCTGTAACTCAGTTAGCAGGTTGCTAGCTAAGTAAACTATTGTGACTGAGACTAGCACTGGTGACCTTATTATTTTAACAGAATTATGGCCAATACTATTGTCACAGTGAGCATGTTAACACTAGCATTAGCATTTAGCTCAAAGCACCACTGTGACCAAATACAGTCTTATAAAGCTGCTGGCTGTGGATTCTCAGTATTGTTAAGGTTTTGTGACTCTCGCACAAGATTTGCACTTTTTAAAAGATGGACCAAACCTAATGACAAATAAAGGAAACAGCATAACATGAACATACCATTGATCCATAATTTGTTAAATCTTATGTATACTTTTGCTTTGTCACGACCCAGAAAAATACAGTTGACGAATATGGAGGTCCTATATATTTATGATAAATATTACCATTACTATTACTAAGTATACTATTTTTGTAATAATTGACCTCCATAGACTGAACTTAAACAACTTTCACTTATCTAATTTCTTTTGTATTTTTGCCAAAACTGGGTTCAATTTGATTTTCCATAATTCTGGTGTTATTATGAGGTTATGTTGTTACACTGTACATTTAATGCCACAGGGAATCCATCAAAAATTGAAGGAGTGACCAGTGAGGATACATATACCTTATAAATTGACACGGTTTCTGACTATCACCAATTAAATGACACCAGTATTGTCCGGCAAAAAAAGCATTTGGTAATAATCATGGATCAGCATGAACTTTCCCTTTACTTTCTTAAAAATCTAAAGTAATAAAACTTATTGAACAAGTTGTCAAATTACACCCACCTTGCCAGCAGTGTTTAAATCTGATCATCCGTCACCTGTGTCTCCAAAATGACTGACTGCTGTCTGATCCAAATATGTTTACAAGCTTGTGAGTGTGCGTGAATGCGTGCAGTGGACGTTGTGTCAGAATGACAGATGGCAGCAGGGCAGAGGTTTTTTGCATTACAAAACAGACTCATGACTTTGTCGACTACAGACTGTAAATCAAAGTCAGAAAATTTTCTTAATGGCGTTATTCATTAGTGCAGCATCAGTCAAATACCACACACACTTGTAATGACCCAAACCCAATAGGCTTCAGCATGAGCCACTATAAAACTGTACATCTCACCCAAGATTTACAGGGTGCTCATCATTATTTTACTATCATATATGCTCTGTGATAGGATTCTTCTTACTGAAATGCACCTTGGGGATTATAGTTTATTTCTTTCCTGCAGTGTCTTTGGAGACTCTGGAAACTGCCCAGGTTGTTGGAGCATTATGCATCCTGAGATAAATACCTGTTGACGGACAAACAATCACTTCATCTTTATTTAATCTTTTCTTTCTTTTATTACCAGTCACCCAAAATATTCAAGTTACATCCAAATGTAGCACAAATTGTAACTCAATTCCCATGAAATCTAAAAATGATAATGTAAATTAATGGTGTTCACATCTAAATATGAGGAGTCGGGACCATTGAGAATAAACAGAGGAAGAGGACACATTAAAAGATGGAAAACATGATGGAAATCTGACATTTGTGAGTGAGTGAGTAAGTGAGTGAGTGAACGAATTGGTTTATTAAATAAGGCAGACACAAAAGATTCATGGAATTGGTAAAAGAAATCTAAAGTGTGGTGGTGAGTGAAAACAAAGTCCACGAACAGAAGTCGAAACTCAAGACAATGCAGTCGGGTAACACGAGGAGCAACTGAACAAAAAGACCCAGGGAACACTTGGAAACCAAAACGGCACACAAGGAAATTTGAGGAAAAACTCAACAGAATTACACAAGAGCAAACAGAAGTACAAAAGACGGACTGACTTGTTTTGTTTCTGACTTTTAAAGCAGGGAAAAGAGTTTCCCATCGTTGTTTTGTAGAAAGTTGATAAACTTATTCACTCACACCCACCTTGTCAGCAGTGTTTGTATCATCCCTCAGGTCTGTGTTTCCAAAATGACTGCCTACCGTTTAATGCTGTCTGATCCAAATATATTTAAATGCTTGTGTGTGAGTTTGCATTGTATGACATGTCAGAATACCATGCGCTTTGCATATTACAAAACAAACTAGTGATTTAGTCAGTACACAATATTTTCTTAATGGTTATTCCAGCATAAGTTCAGGGTCAGTTGAACACCACACACACTCAAACACTCTCAAACCCTTAAGACTACATCTGGTAAACGTATGAAAAGCTGTTTCCAACATGTTGCAGGGATGTAACGGACACAGACAGACATTAAACACACACATATGAATTCAGATTTTTGTCTCACATATTACATGCAACTTCAAAATGCAGAAGTACATGCTACAATAGAAGCATGTGTATGCGTTTGTTTCTGCCGTTTTTCAGATCTCTACACAATGCAGAAAATAATGGAAGTGTTTTGTTAGTTTTGTTTGGTCGTGTTTCACTTCAGTGTACAATGTATTATTTTAAGCCTTGTGTTGACAAGAATGCATCCTGCTGAAGCGTCCCTGAGCAAGGCGCTGGATCTCTATCAACGGTAGTGTGATTCTGCAGCTGACCCGGTGGTCTGACCTATCAGTGAGACAGAAATTTGCCTGCTGAAATTTACCGTAAAAAGTATCGTAAGATCTGCATCAGTTTTTACATGCAACATGCAAAACACACCACAGTCTTACTCTCATCTGTTCTTCACACACACACTAAATCATCATAAATAAAACACACATATTACTTATGGTGCATTTAGACAACTTACCAATGAAAAGCAGTCAGTGATTTTGCAGACGCAGGAGGAGGACGATCAGAAACAAACGGCTGAGGTGGGTGTTCTTTAATAGTAATATTAATTCATGTATTCTATTTAAATCCCAACATTTATTTGAATTAAATGACAAATTCTAAAAAGAAAGAAGAAGAAATTCTAGAAATTTTATTGTCCTGACACTGAGACTGATTGTTTTACAAAATACTCTCTCTTCATATGTAATTAAACCAGTGAACGCTGGTTGGGAAAAGTGCGATGACGTAGTATAAAGAGAGACAAAGGAGGAAATGAGAAGGTGAAAACTTTGAGTGTGTTTTTGTCCTTCTCTCTCTTTACATCTTATCTCTGTCCCTCTGTCTCCACCTCAGGCCACCGTCCAAACAGATATGTCCATCAACTCCAACTCCTCCCTCAGTCATCTGTTGCTCTACTGCCTTAACTCCAGAGCTTCTTTATACATATTAACTGCTTATATCATCGCCAAAGCCCTTCTAGTCTTACCTTTCTCCATCCTCATCTTCTACCTGGGTCACCAACAATGGCGGCGGCGACACT
This sequence comes from Seriola dumerili, assembly GCF_002260705.1. Classification (NCBI taxonomy): domain Eukaryota; kingdom Metazoa; phylum Chordata; class Actinopteri; order Carangiformes; family Carangidae; genus Seriola; species Seriola dumerili. The sequence goes on from NW_019175172.1 coordinate 280,244, forward strand.
CCTTCAAAACAACGAGCCACTCTGACATCTTCACCTACCACATGACTGCTGTGGAGCTGAATGGTCTTGCTGCGTCCGTCGTCTTCTTTTGTGGCATCTACAATGATCTCCCAATTATGGCACAAGGAGGGATCCGTGGTCTTAGCATTGTTCTTCCTGGACAGATGTTCTTTCACATCCTGACCTGTGTGGATCGCTACCTGGCTGTTATTCACCCCATCACCTACCGGGGTCTGAAACAGTCAGGTGGCATCAGGATCAGAAATATCAGCATTGTGTGTGTCTGGCTGCTGTGCTTCGGATGGATAGGCGTATCAGTTTTGTATGCCCCTGAATTACCCATCGTCCCATTTTTGTGCCTCTTGATGACCTCGTTATTTGCCGTCTCTTTCTGCAGCCTCTCTGTTTTACGTGTTCTGATTCGTCAAGGGCCGGGGGGGGGGTGTGGGCGGGGATGAGGAGTGAGTTGACCAATCAAAGCAGAGGGCTTCCCACACCGTCATGACCATACTGGCAGTGCTGTGGTTGTGGTTTGTAGGGTTTCTTGTGTGTGTCGGTCTGGACATGTCGTGGTTTTTAACATATAATGATAAATGTGTGATAATGGTGTCTGCACACTGGTTAAGTCTGCCCAGCTTTTTGGTGTTACTTCTGCTGTTTCTACACAGGGCGGGAAAACTGTCGTGTTTAAGTTCCAGCAATGAGTAAATGACATGAACTGGTATACATCAGAGTAAATTTTACTACCATGAATTCTTAAATAAAAGCCAAGTCTGAAATTATATTATGATAATATTTAAAACTTACCTTTGAAGACTATTAATGTAAGAATTATGAAGAATAAAGTTTTATTCATGGTAGCTAAACATTGTCCAGGGGAAGTGGAACAGCTGACGTAACTCTTGCTGTACTATTTACATTGGGAATGCTGCTGTTAATGTTTGAGGAGAATCTGAGTGGCAACGTCATATAGAGTTCAGCAGCAAGAAAACAAAAAACACAAGCAGGATGAGAGTTGGATTACATAATGAGAGTATCATACTAGAAACTGTCAAATATAAGCATCGTTTGAATATTTTCAAATAATTCATGTAATTCTTTTGCATTCCATGATTAAAAGTTGAAATTGAATCCTGAAGCTCAGTTTGGAGCTTAACCAGTGATATATAATACTGTATCATCTGCATAACAATTGACTTTGCAGGACTGATTAGGGAGAATAATACTATGTGTGTATAATATAAATAAGAGTGGACAGAACAGGAGACCCTTGAGGGCTTGATTCAGAACCATTAAGCACGTTAGCACTTACCACAAAGCATAGCTGAGGCTAATGGGAATGTCATTAGTTTTTGTAGATATATGTTCATAAACCAAAGTAATGGAAAAAATTTAAATTATGATCTGATGATGGGACCATGAATGTCTCTACAATTTTTAATGCAAGAGTCAAACTAAAAAGCGTATGTTTGATAATGTTAAATATCTGGAAAATAAACTTGCCCCACTCTGTATCAATTATTGGAAAAGTTGTGTATCAGATCATCAATGGATGTTCTTCTGAGAAATTGTGGTAGGTCATAATGTCCAAAACAGATGTGATTAAGACACAGACATGCACAGAGAAATAGACAAGTGCATTGGGATTAATGACAGGATTTAATTTGAATACACATCTCTTGGTTTATAAGTTATTTGAATCCCGAACAAATGTTCATTGTAATGGACTGAGTCAAGGAACCATAGTTAAATATTATTACATTGTTGGCACGAATGTAAATTCAGCTGTTTATGTACTAAGACTTTATATTCTGGAAATTAATTTTAGTGTTTTGGAGAATTTAAGATGATTAAGAATATGAACCTACGTGTGCACCAATCAGTAAAGTTGTAATATAATGTATATTGTCTGATGCTGTAATGTAGTATAGTAATATTGTAGTATAATAATGTATGACAACTATTTAAATAAAGGAATAAATGTCATAATTTACTCTGTGTTTTCTTTGTACCGTCTCAATATTCAAATAGTGGTGCTGCTGACTCTGCAATCTGATCTCCCTGTGGCACAATAATGCGAAATATGAATTTGCCTGTTGTAATCTACTGTAAAAGAGTATCATAAAAAATATGACTGGCAAAAAACCCACACTCCTGCTCTCACCTGTTCTACACACACGCACACCTACGACACACATGCATATTAGGACATATCTGTACCAGATACCAGTGAACGGCAGTCAGTGAATTTTAAGACGCAAGAGAAGGACGATCAGATAGAAACTGCTGAGGTGGGTGTTCTTTAAAAGTAAAGATTTAGAAATGTTTTAAGATTCAGTTATTAACTTTGAAATTACTTTTTTATATTTTATAAACTACATTTTTGTTTTTTAATTGATATCATTGATAACTTTTTTTTGATGAGGAATTATAGACATAATTTTCTCATGTTGAAATACATATCCAGTCTTTTTATAAATGTTTCAATATTGTATTTGCTAAATTAGTATTACTTGAGAAGTCATTAAGTGAAGTTAAATTTGTGAGTTCATTTACAACTTACTAAACTTTATTATTTGATTACATCTTAAGATCCACCATGAAGTATATTTTTGTTAATTCAGCCTCGGGTTTTGAAAACTGCAAAGCAACAAACAAGAAAAGCATAAATATAGACTTGACAGTCATGATAGGCTGTTTATTTTTTGTGGGTATAGATCAGAAGGTTACATGTGTAACCATGGTTCTCTCAGTCCTCGTTTGACCCCCATGGGAGCAGCAGACGTGGATACTCTTTAATACGCATCATTGGATTGGAAATGTTGAATAAGCATAATGAGGATTACTTAGCAACATTTTATTAGCGAGGTCATTTATTTTCTCCATGTCTCCATTTGACTTTAACATTCTTCCTCTGTTCTCGTCTTTTCATCTCCCCCTTCTCTTCAGGCCTACATTGACATAAATATGTCGCTCGACCCCTCTTCCTTCACTGACACCTCCCTTCTTCCTGCAGGCGCCCTCTCGTCTAACATCTCCCTCCATCACCTCATGACCTCGTGTTTCAGGTCCGAAAAAGGCATCCTTGTCTTTTCTACTGTCTTCATCGTCAACGTCCTCCTCCTCCCGCTCTTCTGCCTCATCCTCTACCTGGGATACCACCAATGGAGGAAACAGCGTAACGTCCCCACAGCAGCGAAGATGAGTCACTCTGACCTCTTCATCTATCACTCCATCGCCATGCAGCTGAAGGAATTTGTGGGGTTCACCCTCTTCTTTTGCGGGGGCTACACCGATGTCCAAAATACAATGATGGGGGGGCTCTCCATCTTGTCTGTCACCTCACTCGGAGAGGCTCTGTTTCACCTCCTGACCTGTGTGGAGCGCTACATTGCCGTTGTTCACCCAATCGTCTACCGGGAACTGAGACAGACCAAGGCCATCAAGATGAGAAATATCGGCATTGGATGCATTTGGCTGCTGTGCTTCGGATGCATGAGTATATTGTACCTAACCAGGTCCACGTTCAATATGAGCTTGTACTTCTGCATTATGATTTTCTTCTTAACTGTCATCTGTTTTTGCAGCATTTCTGTTCTCCACGCACTCAAACGTCCAGGGCCAGGGGAGGTGTGTGGGAAGAGGGTGCGGATTGACAAATCAAAGCAGAGGGCTTTCCATACCATCACAGCTATACTGGGAGTGCTATTGTTTAGGTTTGTGGGGAACTTGGTTTGCAACGTAATCGAGGGTTCAGTAGTGCAGAAATCTATTAACCTTTGTCTGGTGTTTTTCTCTGCATTCTGGTTCTATCTTCCCAGCAGTGTGGCGTTACCTCTGCTGTTTCTACTCCGGGCAGGAAAACTACAATGTCGTTAAAAAAAAAACAACAAAAAAAACAATCAGGATGAGGATTGGAGACTTTCATATTATAAATTCTCATCAAATCTGGTATTCAAATATGTCAAAAAATAAAAAGCAATAGCAATTAGTGCTTAAATGTTGGAACTGTATCTTGACTAACAGCCTTCTGAGTCACCAAGGGTGATATGGGTACCGTTTTAAGTTTTAAAGGTAGGATAGTCAGAGCCATGGCTACAGTGGTCTTATTGTTGTTTAAAATATGTTGGATTAAAAAGGAATACCTGAAAATCAAGGCAGATACGCCTGGGTTGAAGTGGAGCCAGGAACATATAATATGATGTCATCTGCATAAAAATGGATGTTGCACTAATTTGGACGAATAATGTTATTTATGTATAATTTAAACAGTTATGGACCAAGAACAGATGGCTCGATTCAAGAACATCAGCCACAAGAAACAGTCAACATTTGTCATCTAGACCTAAAGACTTCAGAAAGAAACCAGAGAGAAGCCTGACAGAGGAGATGTGAAACTACATTGAGATGGTTTTTGGTTCTTAAAACCACAAATATATCTTCTTATGAATCAACACTTCAAATAAAAACACAAGAGAAGAGGAAAATACGGGACCTTGTAACTGTGGTTGTTATTGTGCTTTGACCCCTAAAATCTGTGACTGTTGTAAATTCAGTGAGTCAATAAAAGTTTGTAATAAACAATATGTATATACTCATATGTTTGTTTGTTTAACTGCCAATTGTGAATTATGAATGTCCTAAATTTAATAGTAAGTAGTTTCTCAGTCATGAATCTACTGAAAAATGCAAAACCAAAGTAATGTTGTGTTTCCCAAAGCACTCAGGTCACATGTGGGAGCTATTCTCCATTCAAATTACAAAATAAAGACAGATTTGTTGTGAACCTCATGCAAATGTGTGTCTCTCATGTTATCTATGATCAGCTCACAGCTGCAGAGTTGTCAGGCGACTCATTAAAGGTGATGTGGTCATACAGTGGCACAGGGAGTGATCAATTAAAATACCCAAATGGATATAAGGTGTGTGTCTCCATGGAAACTGTAGAATTCTACCGCTGTAAAATCCCTTTCATTGCTGTAAATGCCTCAATGTTTTTCCTTAATAAAGGAAATCTTTTAAGTTATTCTGTGCAACAACCTTAAGTAACTCCCTCAGCTACAGAGAAATTCAACCTCAGGTGTCATACTGAAGTATAAAAGCCCCAGGACTTGATGTTACTTTGTCATTATGAGCCTGCTGACTAACATTTAGCTCAAAGCAGCGCTGCGCCTCACAGAGTCGGTAACATGACTGAAGACTTAAATCACAGCACTACGATCCACTGTGTTTTCAATTCTCATCCGACAGAATAAAGTGAGAGTGTGTAGTCTGACAAAACAAGATTTTATTAGAGCCATCAGTTCCACCAAATTCAAACTCTCACAGTTTTGTTCAAAGAAGAGAAAGTTAAAGGGATGAATTTGAGCTACGTTGCAGCTTCTGCCAGCTGGTGGCTCTTCATGTGTGTTTTCAGACAGTGGCTTTGAGTAAATGCTTTGTCACACCGTGTACATTTGTATGGTCTCTCTCCATTGTGTGTCCTCATGTGAACGGTCAGGTATGTCTTGCGAGCGCACGCCTTCCCACAGATCCCGCAGATAAACGGTTTCGCGCCTGAATGGACCGTCACGTGGTTGTCCAGATTGATCTTGCGTTTGAAGGACCAGCCACAGTCGGGGCAGCGGTACGGTGTCTCTCCGGTGTGGACCCGCATGTGAATGGTCAAGGGTCCCTTGGTGGAGAATCCCTTGCCGCACTCACCGCAGTGGTACGGCTTCTCGTTGGTGTGCGTTCTCATGTGAATCTGCAGCTGCTTGCTCGTCAGGAACATTTTGCAGCAGACGTCGCAGAGGTACGACCTCTCCCTGTCCGTGTGAATCTTCTCGTGTTGTCTGAGTGTGCCGGGAAGTTTGAAACTCCTCCCGCAAACCTGACAGCTGTGAGGTCTTTCTCCAGAGTGGATCATCTTGTGGCGGGATAAAGATCTGTGGTCACTGAGGGATTTCCCACATACGCCACAGAGGTGCGTCTTCTTGCTGGTGTGAATCCTGCGGTGAGCTTTTAACTGTTCCTCCAGCTCAAACACTTTGTGGCAGGTGTAGCATTTGTGAGGCTTACCCTCCTCGTGGAGTTTCTGATGATTCTCCAGGGATGCCATTAATGCAAACGCAGCATGGCAAACATGGCATTTGTATGGTCTCTCCCCAGAGTGGCCAGCCACGTGCTCATTGAGGCTTAGCACGCTGAGGAAAGACTCTCCACATGTGTGACAGTCGTCAGTTTTGTGGTGACTTTGAAGATGATACTTCAACGCCTCCACAGACTCTGGACGTTCCCCACAGACTCCACAAAGACTTCCTGGATCTTCCACGTGACTCCAGGCGTGTTTCACAAAGGTGACTTCTGATTTGTGCAGAGCTCTGCAGACTTTGCAAGAGAAAACAGCATCACTGTTTTCAGTCTTTGTCTTAGGGATCTTGACACCAGAACGTCTGGCTTTTTGTTTCTTGGTCGTCTTCAACTGCAGCTCAGAGTCACTTTCCCTCAGCTCCTCGTCACACTTGTCTGGTTTCCATTCGTCATCACTGTCATTCACCTCTTCTCTTTCTTCTTCCTTTTCATCACCTTCACTAGCATCCCCTTTAGTTTCAGTTGCGGAGCGGGCCACAAAGTCCTGAGCTGGTTGTGTTATCCAGCAATGGTCATCATCAGCTTCCTCTGTCACCACGTCCTGTTGTTGTGATGTTGAGCAGCTGCTACCTTCGACCTCCTGAACTGGGCTGTTGTGGGAAACCAAAGAGAGAATTGAGGGGGTTCACGAGTTGTGTTTAAAGCCTGTCTGATATTACATTTCTGCAAGTAATACTGCATTGTATGGGCAAAAATATGTGGACACCTCTGATAATTAGTGGTTCCAGCAGCTTCAGTCTGGGAACAGGTGCATAAAACCAAGCACACAGCCATGCAATCTCCATTTGAATTACCTTGTTAGTGGCCCAGTTTCATCACATGTCAACATGGCAGCAGTGGATGAAGTGTCCTCAGTGCTGCTGTCTTTTGTCTGCAGAGGATGAATCTCTTCTTCCCTGCCCTCAGTTTCTTTTTGTGCCTAGAAAAATAAAGAGGAGTGATTCCACTTTGCATCTTTAACTTGAAAAACTAGAATTACCGCCTCGTGGTTGTATCCCTCCTCCACTCAGACTAGTTTCAGGTTACAGGAAAACTGGCATGTTTGAATCGAAACGTGAATAAAGGTGAAACCTAGAGAAAACTAGAATCACCTCTTCATGGTTGTCTGCCAACGCCACCCAGACTCATTTCAGATTACATCCCTGTTTATCCAAAGTCATATAAAATATGAACCATTTGTGTGAAATTGTGTCATAATTGCTGTGTGAAGTCTTGAGTTATGGCTAAAAAGTGTTTTCTAAGGTCACCATGACCTTGATCTTTGACCACCAAAACCACCCAAACACCCTCTTCACAACAGCGCTGCAGAACAGAGAGGTTCAGAAGATCTTTTGTTCCCACTGCCATCAGGCTATACAACACCTCAGCCAAAGGAAATGGACTAATTTAATTATTGTTTATCATTTATTTCAACTATTATTACTACTAATGAGCTAATGGACAAATGAATTTCCCCTAGGGGAATAAATTATCTATCCATGCTGTATGTGTGAGCGGAGGGCAGGGGGGCGGGGCTGTTGTTCCAGTGACACACACACACCAGACGATACCCATCCCTAGTGACAAACTACCTTCAGTCTGATGAAGAGAGTTGATGTCGCCCATCCTGCACAACTGATGTTTCTGTGGATCTCCTCCGGCGTCACCGCCTTTAAATTCAGACACTTTAACCTCCGTCTCTTGTTTGACGTTAAGATGTCAAAAGGTTTGTTGTCTCCAGCCAGTTGAGGGAAGGTGGACCTCAGCAGGTCCAAGAAGTCCACCTCCTGCAGACCTCGAGGACACTTCAGCTTCAGCATCGGACATTTCTTAAGAACTGAAAAAGGAGAGACAAGCGCAATGATTAATATTTACAGAAAAGAAAAGTTCTGGGAGTGGTTTAGATCAGAACCTCACCTGATAAAACCAAAACTACCTTTGACTCAATTAAATTTCTTCAGTTTCGATTAAATTTATATTTTTTAGAAGTACCATTTTTTGAAAGTACTTCAGTCTGTGGGTCCTCCAGGATGCGGATCCTGAGGTCCATGTGGTTCTGAGTTTCACTGATCTGAGTTCCGCCATGCTTCCTCTGCTCAAACTGACCTCTGGAGGAAAAAGACCTGAAGATGAAGATTAGAAGCAGGTTAATTACAGAATTCCACAGCTGCCAATATTAAAAAAAATCAATGTAATTACTCAAGAAACTGAGGTTTGTTTACATGATATATTGTTTATATAAATCTCCTGTCTCACTCTCATGTAGACAATATGATAGTGGTAAAAAAAATTGTTTATGTAGGAACCTTGATGGAGTTGATTTATTCCAATCTACCAGGTTCTTCGTGAACTTGTCCTCATCTTCATCCTCCTCTTCATCATGGTAGAGTCTCCTGCTGCGCTTCACACCTGAACAAAAGACAGAAATCAATTTTTTCCACTTCATATTGCTGAAAATGTGTGTGACTGTGAGGGTTTTATTTTGAAACTTTTGAGCAGAAGTGATATTTTTATTCTGTCTCACTGAAACCAACTTGCATAAAAACTGAATGCAAACGAATGTGTCACTATTTTTTATTATTATTATTGTTATCATTATTATTATTGTTATTATTATTATTACTAGTAGTAACATTATTTTGTTATTCCTTACAATAGTAGAACTTGTTGAGTCTGTTAAACATGTTCTATTCTCGACCTGCTGTTAAATCATAACGCAAAAGCAATTTTGCAAAACTCCGTCCGCAAAATAGGCTATTCAAATTTTCCTGTGCTAAAGTTAAATTATGTATGTGAGAAGACATGATTCAACACCCGAACTCAAAAGAGTGGTGTCTTGCCTTAAATTCGGCATGCAAATAAACCACAGAGCAGCAAGACATGTCGGGAAAATAACCCTAAATCTGCGGACTGCGGTGATCAACAGAGCCCGCCACGGCTGAGCGCTGCAGAGAGGAATTCCCACTCGAAAACAGGGGAATATAAAGATCATTTCAAATTTAAGGCTAAATTATGAACTCGTTAGTCGATTGAGGCAAAGCCGATTTAAAGACAAAGTCCCTTTGATTAAGGAACCGTCTTCGTTTTGTAATTTGAAGAATGTAAATTTGTTGATAGCCAGGAAAACATTAAATTACAAGATATTTAAATGTAGTTCGACGTGGCCACTTCCTCTACAAACAGGGACTTTGTGGTTCCTGGATTTAATTTCTTTTTTTTATGCCAGAAAATGAATGACCAACCGGCTTTGATGAGTGTGACCTGAGGCTGCAGGAGAAGCTCCAGCTGTCTCCTCTGCCGGTCGATCTCCTCTCTGAAGCCCGACGCCTCCTCCTCGTACCCGGCTACGAGTCCGTCCACGGCCGCTAAGATTTCCTGGGAGGCGGCGGCGAGTCTCTCAGTAACAAATCCTCTCAGAACCTCGGACTTAGACATTTTACTGCAAGTCTCTGCTGTGTCCGCTGCGTCTCTCCTCATCACGGTTTAAGTATTTTAAGGAAAACGTTAATCCATTTTAGCATTGTTTACTAGCTTGATACTTTTTCCGGTTTGGGTACGTGCATTAATGTCATCCGAGTAGAAACCAAAACCTCATTGCTTTTCTTCAGTGATATTTAACGGCAGTTGGCATAAAAGTAGTTGAATTACCGCCATCTTCCGGATTCAGTCAGCTACTGCATCGTCCCGAGTACCAAACCTGTTTACATCGGATGCTTTCCTATCATATGAAGTGTGCTGGATATTATGATCTTTTGATTGATTGATTGATTGATTGATTGATTGATTGATTGGTTGGTTGGTTGGTTGGTTGGTTGGTTGGTTGGTTGGTTGGTTGGTTGGTTGGTTGGTACCAATAGATAGATAGATAGATAGATAGATAGATAGATAGATAGATAGATAGATAGATAGATAGATAGATAGATAGATAGATAGATATGAAGGCAGCAGTGGGATTCATCACTATGCTTTTCACTCATGTGGCCTCAGCAGGTGCGTTTGCTATATTTCTAACAGACATTTGGAAGAGGTGGTACACTTATGGTTACTGTTAAGTGACTTATTCTACAAGAAAACTTCAGACTTGCAACTTTTTACAGCTTTTTTTTTTTACTTCCTGTTTTCTGTAATTGACTGAAGAACATGTTTTTTTTCCCCATTGACTCAGGTGTTAACTCTCTATTTAGCACAGAAATTAGTAGTTATTAGTAGTTTACATGCCCTTAAATCAATTTATACAAGAACACAGAATATGGTAAGAGTTATTTAAATTTAATTTGAAATTTAAAGTCACTTTAGTTAAATGTATTTGGGAAAACAGAGGAAAAGAGAAAAATTTAAAGTGACTTTAATTGATCATAATGGTTGCGCCTGTATTAAAAGGCTACGTGTCATTCATTGGAAGGATTGTGCTTGCTATTAGCCGAAACTAAGGCTTTTACAGTCACGAAAGTCACAGAGGAAACATTTATGAACAGATATATTTCAGTGTTAAAAATAAATACCTTGAAAGGACAGTCAGTGGCAGCTGCTGTTTATCTCTGTAACAATAGACCCCGTTTCTTCACAATCTTTTCAATGTCCTGATGATGATGATGATGCTGATGAGCCAGAAGATGAAGTATTATTTGTGAAACTTCTACTAAAGTATAACTCCACAGGATGCTCCACATTCTCATTTTAAAGCTTCTGCTATTTCCCCTCTAAAACAAGAAGCTAAAATTACCAATGAATTCACATTATATTAATATGACCTGACGTCGGCACAATCATTATCATTGGCATCGTCATTGTTATTGTCATTGCTTTGGTAGGGACGTCATACACAACAGAAGAGAGTAAGTCAGAAGTTTCTCTTCTCCACATTTTTCCCCATTGTAAATTTCCATTTGAAAGTTTCCATAGTAACCTCAATGTTTCCAGAAGAGAAATATGGTGTCTCCTGGATTATTAAACAGAGCATTGACAAAAGGCTCTTGAATTACAAGCTCAGTCACTTGATGCTTCTTTGGAAGTATAAGTTTTATTCTGTTTTTACATTTGTACATACATAAAAAAGACAACAGAGACATTTGCTAATACAGCTGCTCATCTTTCAACTGGTGGTTCGGCTAGAAGAGTTTCATGTCATCCAAGCCTGAATAGAACAGAAGACAATAAATTAATCGGACTTTTACACAACTCTGTTATTGATAATTCATCTCTTGGTTTTCTATATTTCCACATTTTGAGAAGTACTTCCTCAACATAAGATGATCTTTGTCGTGGTTACAATAATAACAATGAATGGTCGTGGACAATAGAAACAACATAAACTGCTACTTCAACATGGGAATCAAACACCGCTCTCCTGCGTCGTATTCATCCATCCACCACAACCTCCTCCTGACGTGGACTTTGCCTCTGTTTTTACTATGTCACCGCGCTTTTCCCTTTCCATTTGCTCCTGTCATAATTACTTCAACCACTAGATGTCACCTAGCAACAAAATGTAACTATGAGTCATAATAACCTGCTGCACAGACAAACTATGGGCTTGTTTTTTTTTGGGGGGGGGGGGGGTTTACAGGAGGACAGTGTAAACATCCACTTAGTGACTTCATTACATGATGAGCACCATTTATCTGAATAACTAGCCTAGTTTTTATAGAGTTAAGAATTTATTATAGCACAAAATATGCCCAAAAGAAACTGTGCAGTTGTGACATAGATCTTTAACCAAGTCATCTAAGCATCTCCTACGTTTACCAGAATGGTAGAAGATCAGAAAATGATCATATGAGTAATTCTGAAAAGGCACTGACTCATTACCTTTTGTGTTGTTTAGGTGACGGAGACAGACGTTCGAATAACTCCAGCAATTGTTGTTACTTCTGTCTGGAATGTCTTGGAGAGAGCTGTGATATCTGTGAGTTATGTGAAGGCATCATGAGTTAAGTGACCTTGAGGGGCCGGTAAGTTTGTTCACTTTATTATTATTGTATTGATCAAGCTGCAAAATATAATATTAATAAATATATAGTAAGTAAGCAGATCTCCATCCAAAGATTTTTACTTAGTCACTTCACTAATTACCTACACGTGTGCACCTTTCTAAACCATGTCTAATCAATTCAGTTTGCCACAGATGCACTCCAGTGAAGTTCTGGACACATCTCAGGGATAATTAAGGCAAACAGGAATATCCTGACGACAGCAAAGGGTCTAAATACTTCTGTGAATGAGAGATTTCTGCTTTTCATTTTTGAATTGGCAAAACTTTCTAAAAACTGTTTTATCAGTCAAATTAAAGTAAATCTACAAAACAATAATTGGTCTAATTACTTTCTCTTGATTGTGTTTCTTTTGTGGATATAGGTTGTTTGTTACCAGTTCCCAATGTGCCAATATGCTGTTCTCTTGTCTATCTTCCTTGTTGTGTCTTCTATATAACCTGGTGTACAAAACCTCAATCGTAAAACTGACCTATGCTCTGTATTTTAAACATGCTGTAAGGAGCTATTACAACTCAGCATATCCGGCAACTCGGCTTCACTTACTGCTGCAGCCTTCAGTAACATGCTTGTGTTTACATATCTTCATATGTCTTTTGCAGTTTGAACTATAAACAAATCGTTCGGCACAAAAACTGCAACTGAATGGTTTCTCCCCTGTATGAACTTTCATGTGCACATCAAGATCCTCCTGCCGCTTAAATACTTTCCAACAAACATTACAACCAAACGGTCTCTCATGGACTCTCATGTGCGATACGAGGTTCCCTTTTACGTTAAATCTTTTCCCACACACATCACAACCAAACGGTTTCTCTACTGTATGGACTCTCATGTGCGCCTTAAGTTCCCCCTGCGACTTAAATCTTTTCCCACACACATCACAACCGAATGGTTTCTCTCCTGTATGGACTTTCATGTGTCTCTGCAGAACGCACTTTCTGCTGTATTTTTTCTCACACTCAGAGCAGCTGAAAGACTTCTCACCAGTATTACATCCATGGACTTCTTTGCTTTTCAAACCTGACTCAGTTGCTCTGGTTTCCTTCCAATCATCATCACTGTCTTCAGTCTCAGAGGACTCTGTGGCCTCTTCGTCTGTATGTGGTTGATGATGACCATGTGGATCTAAGTTCCTGTCTGGTTCAGATCCTCCACAGTCCTCTCCATCAGTCTCTGTTTCCATCTGTTCAGCTGAGCTGCTGGACGGAGGCTCTGCCTCTCTGCTCTCTTCAGTTCGGCTTCGATGAGGCTGTGAAGACTGAGGTTTCTCCTCATCATCTTCACTCTTCACATGGACAGGAGTGAGTGGGACCTTGGTATCATCAACTTCCTCCAGCCCTGGAAGCTGCTCTCCCTCCTGACTGGTGCAGAGTTCCTCCTGTTCCTCTTTAATGTTTGGGCTCTTTGGTTCCTCCTGATCCAGACTAAGGCTCAACTCAGGGGGAACCTCTTCTTTAATCATCAACAGATGCTGAACATCTGCAGGGAACAATGAAACACACACATTATGAACATTGTTGAACATATCCTGGGGAAATAAAACCACTGGGATCACTCTGCACATTGTTTTTTTGGTTATTGGGCCATTCTGCTGCTTTGTACTCATTTTCTTTTTTGTTTCTTTTGTCCACATATCCCTTGTTATTTCTTTTGCCAGATGATTTTCCTTTGCCTTTACTTTTCTCTACACTTACTATCTTTTATGATACAAGCCAAGCCAGGGATGACATGCGGGCCACGGGTCGCTTCATATAGAACTAAGCCTTTGTGGTATGCGCTCTACCAGGTGAGCCCAGTTCCCATTACATTTATTTTAATTAACTTTTTTAAAATTACCATTTTTTGAAAGTACTTCGGTCTGTGGCTCCTCATGGATGCGGATGCTGAGGTCCATGTGGTCCTGAGTTTCACTGATCTTGGGTCGGCCATGCTTCCTCTGCTTAAACTGACCTCTGGAGGAAAAGGACCTGAAAGATGAAGATTAGCAGCACGTTAATTACAAAAGTAAACACCTGCAAATATGAAAAAATAAATGTAATTACTCAAAAAACTGATATGGCTCCATTGTAATACATAGTAATGACAGCAAAAAGTTAAGTAGGAACCTTGATGGAGTTCTGTTATTCATATCCAGATTCTCGTCATCCTCATCTTCCTCTTCCTCTTCATCGTGGCGGAGTCTCCTGCTGCGCTTCAAACCTGAACAAAAGCCAGAAATCAATTACTTCCACTTCATATTGCTGAAAATGTGTGTGATTGTGAGGGTTTAGTTTTGGAAATTTGGAGCAGAGATGACATGGTCTATTGTACCTCACTGAAAACAACTTTACATAGAAACTGAACACAATGTGTCACTATCATTATTAATATAATTTTATAATATGACAAATTATTCCTACAACAGTGGAACTTACTGAGTCTGTCCAACATGTTCTGCAGTAGCTTGACTAGTTTTTTTTATCCTGAAATTGAAGCAAATCTGCAAAACTCCATCCACAAAATATGATATTCAATTTTCCCTCCCCACTTGTTAAGTCTGTTTGTGAGGAAGACGTGATTAAACACCTGAATCTAAAACACCGGTGTCTAACTGTAAATTCGGCATGCAAATTAACCACACAGCAGCATGATATGTGGGGAAAACAACCATGAATCTGCGGTGATCAACAGCCCACCACAGCTTCGCGCCGCAGAGGACGATTCACTCAGAAACAGAGGAAAATAAAGATCATTTCAAATTAAAATGATGAATTATTAACTCTTATTATAGCAGGGCCGATTTAAAGGGTAAGTCGCCTCGATTAAGGAACCGTCTTGGTTTTTGTAATAACAGGTATGTACATGTGTTGACAGCCCAAGTCAATGTTAAATTACAAGATATTTAAATGTAGTTCGACGCGGCCTCTTCCTTTATAAACTGGGACTTTGTGGTTCCTGGATTCAGATTTTTACGCCAAAAAACGGAATGACCAACCGGTTTTGTTGAGTATGACCCGAGGCTGCAGGAGAACCTCCAGTTGTCTCCTTTGCCGATCGATCTCGTGTCTGAGGCCCGACGCCTCCTCCTCGTACCCGGCTACGAGTCCGTCCACGGCCGCTAAGATTTCCTGGGAGGCGGCGGCGAGTCTCTCAGTAACAAATCCTCTCAGAACCTCGGCTTTCCTCATCACGGTACCTACAGTTTAAGTACTGTATGGAAAGTGATAATACCGCCCAATAATACACTTCCGGTCTGGGTGCGAGCACAAATGTTATCCGAGTAGAAACCGTAAACAAACCGGAAGAGTGCCGGGGAACAACAGTCATTTGTAGGGAGTAAGATTGTCCACGAAACGCGGCGGATTGAAGCGAGACTTGCAGTAAAATGTCTAAGTCCGAGGTTCTGAGAGGATTTGTTACTGAGAGACTCGCCGCCGCCTCCCAGGAAATCTTAGCGGCCGTGGACGGACTCGTAGCCGGGTACGAGGAGGAGGCGTCGGGCTTAAGAAATGAGATCGACCGGCAGAGGAGACTACTGGAGGTTCTCCTGCAGCCTCGGGTCATACTCCACAAAACCGGTTGGTCATTCCGTTTTAGGCGTGAAATGTTGAATCCATGAACCACAAAGTTTCCTCTGTTCCTGAGTGAATCGTCCTCTGCAGCGCGAAGCTGTGGCGGGCTGTTGATCACCGCAGATTCATGGTTGTTTTCCCCACGTGTTGCTGCTCTCTGGTTATGTTGCATGCCAGATGTACGGTTAGACACAGGTGTTTTATGTTCAGGTGTTGTATCATGTCTTCAGCACATACAGACTTTAGCTTTAACAAAGGGAAAATTGAATAGCAAGTTTTCAGGATGGAGTTTTGCAGAGATGCTTCTAATTCAGGATTTAACAACTAGTCAAGCTTTGGCAGAACATGTAGGACAGAACCAGCACGTTCTACTATTGTAGATAATAACAATAGTATTGATACTGTTGATACTGCTTCTAATAATGATGATGGAGAATGATTGTGACACGTTAACTTTTCTCTTTTTTTGTAAAACTTGCTTTAGTGAGCTGGAATAAACAACATAACTTCTGTTCAATAGTTTCAAAATAAAAATACTCAGTCACGCACATTTTCAGCAATCTATAGTGGAAATAATTGATTTCTGCTCTTTGTTCAGGTGGGAAGTGCAGCAGGAGACTCCGCCATGATGAAGAGGACAATGAAGATGAGTACGACAAGAATCTGGATATGAATAACAGAACTCCATCAAGGTTCCTACTTAACTTTTGTTGTCATTATTATTTTGTCCACATGTATACTGGGGGTGCTTGATTCAGAAAATCTCAAGATTCGATTCAAAATTGATTCTCGATTCAAAACACTTATACATTTGAATCCAGGTCCTTTTCCTCCAGAGGTCAGTTAGAGCAGAGGAAGCACAGCGGACCTCAGATCAGTGAAACTCAGAACCACAGGGACCTCAGGATCCGATTCCAGGAGAACCTACAGACTGAAGTACCTTCAAAAAAAGGTAATTTAAAAAGTGAATTAAAATAAATGTAAGGGGAACTGGGGACAATGTTTTATTATTCACACAGGAAAGGTCATCTCTGTCCTTTAAACGCACAGTATGTAACTTCTGCCTCATGAAATAATGTGGGCTCATGGGAGTTTTTGTCTCCATCACCGTCATCTTCTCCCAGTTTTGATTCTTTCAGTGTCCGTTCGTCTGGAAATCAAACAGACCTGGTCATTAGAACTGTAAAAAACAATTAATAAAATAGTTTCACATTTAAAGTCGGTGTTTCACTGACGCTGTACGACGGACAGATTAAAGAAAAAATCTAAATATGAGCCAGTTGTTCAGCAGGTTATTACTGATAGGCCAATTATCCACAGAGGAGTCATCCTCCCCGAAACAAACGGACCAGGGAATGAAAACGGTGGAAAAACCCATGAAACACTTTCACTTTAAGAATCAGTGATTTACCAACACAGTTCAGCGGCTGGGAACTGAGCTGTCTAACAATTACTGAAAATGAAATGTTACACAGAAGGATTTTAATTGCAGAACTTCTTCTAATCAAATATTTTTACGTTGTTGTACTATTACATTTAATGAAGTAAAGGGTCTGAATACTTCTTCTTCCACTGCTGCTTGTTTCCAGAATGAATGCTGCAAATCTGCAAAAGAATCATCACTGCTGTCACTGACATTGAGTAAAGACTATATGAAGTCATAGTTGTTCATAATGTGTGTGTTTCATTGTTCCCTGCAGGTGTTCAGCATCTGTTGATGATTGAAGAAGAGGTTCCCCCTGAGTTGAGCCTTAGTCTGGATCAGGAGGAACCAAAGAGCCCAAACATTAAAGAGGAACAGGAGGAACTCTGGACCAGTCAGGAGGGAGAGCAGCTTCCAGGGCTGGAGGAGGCTGATGGTACCAAGGTCCCACTCACTCCTGTCCATGTGAAGAGTGAAGATGATGAGGAGAAACCTCAGTCTTCACAGCCTCATCGAAGCCGAACTGAAGAGAGCAGAGAGGCAGAGCATCCGTCCAGCAGCTCAGCTGAACAGATGGAAACAGAGGCTGATGGAGAGGACTGTGGAGGATCTGAACCAGACAGGAACTTAGATCCACATGGTCATCTTCAACCAGATACAGATGAACAGGTCACACAGTCCTCCGAGACTGAAGACAGTGACATTGATTGGAAGGAAGTCCACACAGTAGGGAAATCATTTGATTGCAGTGTTTGTGGGAAGAGATTTAAGCGACGGACGGCGTTAACTATGCACACGAGAGTCCATACAGGAGAGAGACCATTTGGTTGTGATGTTTGTGGGAAAAGATTTAAGTGGCGGGGGGTTGTTAAGAGGCACATGAACGTGCATACTGGAGAGAAACCATTTGGTTGCAGTGTTTGTGGTAAGAGATTTAATCGTCGGGAAAACCTTAAAGGGCACACAAGAGTCCACACGAAAGAGAAACTGTTCAGTTGCAGCTTTTGTGGCTATCCATTTACGTGTTCTTCAAACAGGATAAGACACATGGAGACATGTAAACACAAGTTTGTTATTAAGGGCAGCAGCACTTAGTGAAGCTGCAGAGCTGCAGGTTTTACTGAAAAAGCTCATTGCAGCATAATTACAATGGCGAGCATCGCTCACGGTTCACTGTAATATCCTTAGTAATTCTTTATTATCTGTATTTACTTCTATTGTTTATCTGAGTTGTACTTTTGAATACATTTTTTATTAAACTACTATTCCCATTTAATGTAACAAAGTTCTGTAACACCTCAGGTGAATATATTTTTGGTTGTGAAATAAATTCGGAATTTAATATGCATTTGTCTGGTGTATGTTGTTTTGACATTGGCCATTGAGTGAATTTTCTCGTTAAAATATATTGGTCTCTTTTGTCAAAGATTTTAACCTGTTAAGCCCTGAACCTAAAATCTGGATGCTCTGTAGTATTCCTCACCTAGACAGTCGTATCCAAAATAGATGAAGAATAGCTCCAGAACCATCAGGTCCATTTGCACGAGCTGGGTCAGTACGGATAGGTAAGACCTCAGAGAAGTTATTCCATGTGTCAGTAACATAGTGACTGTTACAACAGCTGAGTAAACTGTGATAAACCAAAGGAAAAATTATATTTTTTTTCCTCACCTAGAATTTATTTTATATCAAACAATGGATACCACCATGACAACAATGGTCCCATGCACTGGGATGGTTTCATTCAGCAACTTCATGACTACAACTCTAACAATGTAGCTAGAAATTCACCAAAGCTTCTAGTAGGAACGGGGCCAGACTGTCTCTCCATTTGGACACTTGGATAGTCAAGGGACCCAAACTGCCAAAATTGCTATATTATGTTGATTCTACTTCGTAGACATTGTAAAAGTGAAAAATAAACATTAAACTTTCTATATACAAAGTTGAATCTGTTGTGCGTCGCGTGTAAAATCCTAATCTGTGCTGAAAGTCTCTGGTACTTATACACGGGTGTAGTATTGCGAGAAGCCAAGTCTCATAGGAGTGTGACACACCGTTCGAAACCTCGCGAGATGCAGAAAATGATGGCACTGAACCTGTCTGTGAAATCACTGGTGTCTTTACTGAATGTCAATGAGATCAGTGATGATACTTGCAGATTTTCAGTTGGAGGTTTACTTTATTTAAGAATATAACAATGTAAAAATTCTTTATTACAAATACTAATACTTCATTTACAATCCTACTTAAATAGAAGTAAAAAAGTATCATCAGCTAAATGCATAAAATATTTCCTTTGGACTCTCCTCTGAATTGAGAGAGAACTGCAACAGCCTTCACCCAATAACTTTATTCTAATTCAGAATAAACAAACTATTTATTTCTCTAACAAAAATACATGAACTCAGACTGTCACAATGAAAAAGGAATTTAGTATACAGCTTCAAATATTCAAAAGTACAGATGTGAGAAATGATAAAAACCAGTTCAACTATAAAAGAAAATACAAATGTGAAAGAGCGACATCAAATATTACAGTTAATTGTCAATATGCTTTCATGCAAACTTCAACTTCAAGTAAACGCAACTTAAATTCAGCATTTCAATGATGCTGTGATGAGCTCTTCCAGTTCAGTTCAACCAGCAACTATGAAAACTTCAGTTCCTGCTGCTGCCCTCAGTAACATACTTGAGTTTGTGTGGCAAGCAATTTTTAAGTTATACAAACAGTAAGTGATCGGTTTCTCCCCTTTATGGATTATCATGTGCCTCATAACGCTCCCCTAAGACTTACATGTTCTCTCGCAAAACACTGCAGCGAAATGGTTTCTCATCATGTGCTCCTTCAGGTGCTGCTGTCGGTTATATCTTTTCCTGCAAGCAGCGCAACCATATGGTTTCTCTCCAGTATGTTTTCTGATGTGCACCTTAAGGTTCCTCTGCGACTTAAATCACTGGTGTCTTTACTGAATGTCAGTGAAATCAGTGATGATTCTTGCAGATTTGCAGTTGGAGGTTCATTGGGACACAAACAACAGTGGAGGAAGAGGTAGTCTCTACTTTATTAAAAGTAATAGCATATGTGATTACAAGTTCTAACACTGCATTTAAAATCTAACTTAAAAAAAAGTAAAAAGTATCATCAGCTAAATGTATAAAATATTTTCTTTGGATTCTCCTCTTGATTGAGAGAGAACTGCAAAAGCCTTCACCCAATAACTTTATTCTAATTCAGAATAACAAAAACACATGAACTCAGACTGTCACATGAAAAAGTAATTCAGTATACAGTTTCAAACGTGAGCAATGATGAAACCCAGTTACAAAATAAAAGAAAATAAAAATGCGTTACTAATGGCATCAAATATCACGGTCAACTCTTCTACAAACTTCAACAGGAACTCAGCATTGGGATGATGCTGTGATGAGCTCTTCCACTTCAGCTTCAGTAACACGCCTGACTTTACATGTCTCCTCATGCTTCTTGAAGTTTGACCAATACGTGAATGGTCTGCTGCAAAAGCTGCAACTAAACACTTTCTCTCGTGTATGGATTACCATGTGCCTCTTATGATGACTCTTTCGCTTGAATTTTTCTCCACACACATCACAAACAAATGGACTTTCTCCTGTGTGGATTTTCATGTGCCTCGTACGATGAATCGTTCGCTTAAATCTTTCCCCACACACATCACAAGCAAACGGTTTTTCTCCTGTGTGGATTTTCATGTGCCTCTTGTGAGTCATATAGTGCTTAAATGTTCTCCTGCACACATCACAACTAAACGGTCTCTCTCCTGAATGGACTCTCATGTGGCCCATAAGGTTCCCCTTCGACTTAAATCCTCTTCCACAAACATCACATCTAAACGGTTTCTCTACTGAATGGACTCTCATGTGGCCAATGAGGCACCACTTTGCCCTAAATTCTTTCCCACAAATATCACAACTAAATGGTTTCTCTCCCGTATGGACTTTCATGTGGCAGAAAAGGTATCCCCTCGACTTAAATCTTCTCCCACAAATATCACAACCAAACGGTCTCTCCCCTCTATGGACTTTCATGTGCTTCTTACGATGAATCTTTCGCCTAAAACGTTCCCCACATACATCACAACCGAATGGTTTCTCTGCTGAATGTATTTTCATGTGTATCTGCAGAATCCGCATTCTTCTCATTTTTTTCCCACACTCAGGGCAGCTGTAAGGCTTCACATCAGAGTTACATCCTGTATCACTTACATGGACTTCTTTACTTTTCAAACCTGACTCAGGGTCACTGTCTTCAGTCTCGGAGGACTCTGAGACCAGTTCATCTGTGTCTGGTTGAAGATGACCATGTGGATCTAAGTTCCTGTCTGGTTCAGATCCTCCACAGTCCTCTCCATCAGCCTCTGTTTCCATCTGTTCAGCTGAGCTGCTGGACGGAGGCTCTGCCTCTCTGCTCTCTTCAGTTCGGCTTCGATGAGGCTGTGAAGACTGAGGTTTCTCCTCATCATCTTCATTCTTCACATGGACAGGAGTGAGTGGGACCTTGGTACCATCAGCTTCCTCCAGCCCTGGAAGCTGCTCTCCCTCCTGACTGGTCCAGAGTTCCTCCGGTTCCTCTTTAATGTTTGGGCTCTTTGGTTCCTCTTGATCCAGACTAAGGCTCAACTCAGGGGGAACCTCTTCTTCAATCATCAACAGATGCTGAACATCTGCAGGGAACAATGAAACACACACATTATGGACAACTGTGACTTCATATAGTCTTTACTCAATGTCAGTGACATCAGTGATGATTCTTTTGCAGATTTGCAGCATTCATTCTGGAAACAAGCAGCAGTGGAAGAAGAAGTATTCAGACCCTTTACTTCATTGAGATTAGTAGTACAACAACGTAAAAATATTTGATTTCAAGTGCTGTATTTAAAACTCAATTCAAGAAAAAGCACACAAGTATCAGCTAAATGTACCTACATATCTTCTTCAGACTCTCCCCTGGATTTAAAAAGACACTGCAACATGTATGACCCAGTGTTTCAAAATAATACAATATTGAACTGTTACAAATTGTTTAGCCAGTAACCAAAAGTGCCAGAGATGGTCTACCCCAAGTTAAACATTAAAATCTAAATGGACCCTCTGCTCCACCAAACAGACACTGTTAAAGAGCAGCCGGTGAACATACTGCAGCATTTAGCAGCTAATGAGCCACATCTTTCCCTCAAGAGTTGGTGGAGACCAAAAATTGAGTTAAATGAGAGTAGTGGCATCAGTTTCAAACAAACTACATTATAAAGCAACTGCTTCATATTAGTAATGAAACAAATCTGAATGGCTTTTCTGACAGTATGAACCCTGCACCACTCCTGCTAAAGCACCTTTATCATCCTGTCATTATGGTGCAGAATGAATTCCGGTTAGAATCAAACTCTTAACATTACAATGTTCAAAAGCAAAAGAGATGAAAAACATTGTAAACTTGAAAATACACTAAATGGCCAATGTCAAAAAAATATACAGTTTTTCAGACAGAAAAAAAAACCCAAATTCATTGTAAATTAAATCTGAATTTATTTCAAACAATTATATTTACTCAAGCTGTCACAAAATTTCTTTACCTTAAATGGGAATACTAATTAAAGCTACACAATTAATCAGAATTTTTTCAAAATCCCATAATGTCCAAGTGCAATATCAAAAACGAAGGTACTACAATTTTTTGATCAAGATGAAATGTGTCACAACATTTTTGTGTAGTAAAGGAAAATGTTTCGTTGATACAAAGCTCAACAAAAATCTATGTAACAATATTACAGCCACATGTGAATCTTTTTTTTTTTTTTTTTTTAATTCTGACTTTAAACTCAGAATTCTGCAGAAAAAAAGAAATACATGTGGCCCTAATTCTCTTCCATAAAAATCACATCATCATTTTACATTTTTTTCAGGAAAAATTAAATGCAAAAACAAAAATTTCAATTGAAATGACAATATCTGCCAAAATAATGGCAATGAGATTTTTTTTTTTTTTTGGTATATTGTGCAGCCCTAATAGTAATTTAGTATACATTTTCAAATATTCAAGAATATAAATGTAAGAGAGGGCAAAACTCACTTAAAACAAAAAGAAAATACAAGTGTGCAAGAATTAATAAAAATGTTACAGTTCACTTGAGTAACACACAAAAACTATGCTATTCCAGTTCAGTTCAACCAGCAACTCTGCAGCTTCAGTTACTACTGCTGCCCGCAGTAACATGTTTGCATTTACATCTCTTCAAGTGATTTTGCCTGTTTGTATAACTTATGAATTGCTTGCCACACAAACAGCAACTAAACGGTTTCTCTCCTGTATGAACTCTTATGTGCACCTTAAGGTCTGTCTGCCGCTTAAATGTTTTTCCACAAACATCACAAGCATAGGGCTTCTCTCCTGTATGGACTCTCATGTGGACCTTAACATAATCCCGCCGGTTGAATTTTTTCCCACAAACGTCACAACCAAACCGTTTCCCTCCTAAATGGACTTTCATGTGCACCTTAAGATAACTCTGCCGGTTAAATGTTTTCCCACAAACATCACAACCAAACGGTTTCTCCTCTATATGGTTTCTCCTGTGCGTTGCAAGGTTCCCTTTTACCTTAAATCTTTTCCCACAAACATCACAAACAAACGGTTTCTCTTCTGTATGTATTTTCATGTGGAGTTTAACTGCCGACTGCTGCTTAAATTTTTTCCCACAAACATCACAATCAAACGGTTTCTCTTCTGTATGGACTTTCTTGTGGACATTAAGTTCAGACTGCCGCTTAAATGTTTTCCCACAAACATCACAACCACATGGTCTCTCTCCTGTATGGAATCTGATGTGCAGCTTAAGATAGTCATGTCTGTGAAATCTTTTTCCACAATCATTACAACCAAACGGTTTCTCTCCTGTATGCACTCTCATGTGTGTCCGCATAACCCACTTCGTGGTAAATCTTTTCCCACACTCAGAGCAGCTGAAAGGCTTCTCACTAGTTTTAAATCCTGTATCACTAACGTGGACCTTATTAATTTTCAAACCTGACTCAGGTGCTCTGGTTTCCTTCCAATCAACGTCACTGTCTTCAGTCTCGGAGGACTCTGAGACCAGTTCATCTGTATCTGGTTGAAGATGACCATGTGGATCTAAGTTCCTGTCTGGTTCAGATCCTCCACAGTCCTCTCCATCAGCCTCTGTTTCCATCTGTTCAGCTGAGCTGCTGGACGGAGGCTCTGCCTCTCTGCTCTCTTCAGTTCGGCTTCGATGAGGCTGTGAAGACTGAGGTTTCTCCTCATCATCTTCATTCTTCACATGGACAGGAGTGAGTGGGACCTTGGTACCATCAGCTTCCTCCAGCCCTGGAAGCTGCTCTCCCTCCTGACTGGTCCAGAGTTCCTCCTGTTCCTCTTTAATGTATGGGCTCCCTGGGTCCTCCTGATCCAGACAGGGGCTCAACTCAAGGGGAACCTCTTCTTTAATCATCAACAGATGCTGAACATCTGCAGGGAACAATGAAACACACACATTATGAAAAACGGTGTCTTCATATTGTCACTGATATCACTGGTGTCTTTACTGAACCCTCCATTTTCTTCTCTGTGGACACCAACAGCATTTCCTGCAGCAGTGAAGGGATGATACTTTTTCAGTCTGCAGATGACGTGGCATCAGTGCTCTGTCTGAAAACAATCAGGCTGTAAACAACCTGGTCTGGACATTTTAGAAAAACTCTCTCAAGCTCAACCTCACCAAAACTCAGGAGCTGTGCTGTAAGAGCAGAGAAAAAAACAGACCCACAACAACCACAATTTAACCATTCAGTTATTTTTTCAGTAACTATGCACACCAACGTTTTATTAATTCAGATTCACCAGCATCGTAAACCAGCAAGACGGCAAAGTGGTGGTGAGTCCCTATACTGAAGGGGTTGTGAAGTCCGACTGTCCATTCCTCAATTATTTATATTCCTTTAGTCCAGAACATTCCACAGATCGCAAAAGCCAGAAGGGTATTTTAAGTTTTCCAAGTCATTAATATCGTCAAGTGAAGTCTATTGCAGACTGCCAAACGTCTTTATTCACAGCACTTCTCTCCATATCTCTGCCAATTCCTTCCTTCAGGCTGCCTGGCAGTGGGTAGGCTTGGTCAGGGTTTTTCCTCCAAAAAGAATTGCGAGGCAGCCGCCTCCATCAAATTTCGCGCCACCTCAGTCTCCCGCCAAATTCTAGTACTTGTTTTCTCGGTACTCTTTGTTTATAACTGCAATTGCAGCTGCACGTCGCTACGGCAATGTAGTGGCGCTGTATCATAATCCGTGCATCAGGCAGAGCCATGCGAAACTGCCAAAGAAGAAGAATACGAACACGCTGGGTTTTCTGCCTGCGGAAGGAGGTGGCCACCGATCAAACAGGTGAATAGGGTTGCCACCCATCCCGTATAATACGGGATTGTCCGGCATTTGAAAATAAAATGATTCTAGTACTTGTTTTATCGGTACTCGGTGGATTTGAATCAATACAGGATGCAATTTGTCCTGTATTTTCGTTCATGTTATCGCCTCAAAGTGCTGTGAATAATGTTAACCAGTTGCCACCTTTTTTCACATAAAAAGGTGGCAACTATGGCTCAAACTGATTGGGCAGCACCAATGCCATTGTAACAGTGAACCATTTGTTTACAGTAAGACATGGGTGGTAATTGTAGTTGTAGTCATCTGGTCAATGATTCAGGTGAACTGACCCTTTAGAGTTATAATATGTAACTTTTCCACATTAACATGTCTCAAAATGACTACACCTATGTTATATATTTTGTAGTTGTGACCTTACATTATCCCAAATGTTTCCAGCAATTCTCAAACCTAGAGAAATACATCATTTTAATATGGCAAAGCTCTGTGTCATTTGGTCGCTTGTCAATGACATCACATCCGCTATGATCATGGGTTTGTGTCGTGGTTGCCTTCAGAAGCTCAAAATTTACTTTTATTTAGTTTTAAAGCTGGAGTAGGTAATCTGGGAGATGTAAGCCTGAGTTAGCTAGATTTTGAAAGTATCCTCCAACATCTTCCCTTCAGACATCCCTCCAAGGCCTCTCCCCAAAAACACACAAATGCGCACTGCACGAGTGGACAAGAGAGAGAGCGGAGCGGAACGTAGCGGTGATTGTCATTGTGATATCCCAATACGGAGTGACATTCACAAGTAAGAAAACATACACTCACCAGCCACGTTATCAGGTACACCTGTTCAACTGCTTTACGCAAATGTCCAACAGGCCAATCACATGGCAGCAACTCAATGCATTTAGGCATGTAGACATGGTCAACACGATCTGCTGAAGTTCAAACCAAGCATCAGAATAGGGAAGAAAGGTGACTTTGAATGTGGCATTGTTGTTGGTGCCAGTCAGGCTAGTCTGAGTATTTCAGAAACTGCTGATCTACTGGGACTTTCAAGCACAGCCATCTTTAGGATTTACAGAGAACGGTCCGAAAAAGAGAAAATATCCAGTGAGCGGCAGTTCTAAGGGTGAAAATGCCTTGTTGATGCCAGAGGTCAGAGGAGAATGGCCAGACTGGTTTGAGCTGATAGAAAAGCAACAGTAACTCAAATCTCGTTACAACCGAGGTAAGCAGAAGAGCATCTCTGAACGCACAACATGTCGAACCTTGAAGCAGATGGGCGACAGCAGCAGAAGACCACACTGGGAGCCACTCCTGTCAGCTAAGAACAGGAAACTGAGGCTACAGTTCACACGGGCTCACCAACATTGTACCATAGAAGATTGGAAAAACATTGCCTGGTCTGATGAGACTGGATTTCTGCTATGACATTCAGATGGTAGGGTCAGAATTTGGCATGAAAGCATGAATCCATCCTGCCTTGTATCAACGGTTCAGGCTGGTGGTGGTGGTGTAATGATGTGGGGGATATTTTCTTGGCACACTTTGGGCCCCTTAGTAACAAATGAGCATCGTTCAAATGCCATAGCCTACCTGAGTATTGTTGCTGACCATGTCCATCCCTTTATGACCACGGTGTACCCATCTTCTGATGGCTTCTTCCAGCAGGATAACACACCATGACATCACAAAGCTCAAATCATCTCAAACTGGTTTGTTGATTATGACAGTGAGTTCACTGTACTCAAATGGCCTCGACAGTCACTAGATCTCAATCCAATAGAGCACCTTTGAGATGTAACGGGAACAGGAGATGCGCATCATGGATAGGCAACTGACAAATCATCAGCAACTGTGTGATGCTATCATGTCAATATGGACCAACTGAATCTATGCCACAAAGAATAAAAGAAGTCAAAAGGGGGCCCAAGCCGGTACTAGAAAGGTGTACCTAATAAAGTGGCCAGTGAGTGTATAAGATTACCGTAATGAATGTAAACAACCAACAAGACTGTTACTCACTGCTGTCAAGTTAGTATGTTTGGTAATTTATAGTGGAAATACAGTTAGATGCAATAACTTATCGCTGGCTAGCTAGAAGCCACATGCGGTAAGGTTATATATCAGGCAAAGCTAGAGACATCAACAGAGTTAGCTACACTATTAATACTAAGTTAGCTATACTACTAGTACAGCTAACGTTTCTTTTGAACCTGCTGCTTTGAAGCTGCATGTCTATGAAAAAACATTGCATCACCTGCTGCAGCTCTGTCTGAGCTCTGTGACCCAAACTTGGTGTTTGGTATGTTACAAATGACATCAGCAGATGCTCCTCAACCAGGACCTTCGGTTACAGGTCTTTCTACCTGATGCATTAGCCAGAAATGTCCACACATGTGTAAGGTACAACACAACATCACAAGCCCTGTGTTTTCATGCTGCCACAAAGGGAATCATATACAGAACCATTCAAGAGTTTGTGAAAGTGTGTACAAACTTTTGACTGGTACTGTATCAAGTATTTTGCTGTCCCTTTTCCCAGGAGAATACCAAGTATTATTTTTTCTTTTTATACATTACTTGTGTAAATATTCAAATTTGTATTTTATTATTTTGCATTCTTCTTTATATGAACAATCTGTTCTGACTTTTTTGAATGCCTTTTTCCTTACACTTACAGCATAAACAGTGAAGCCAATTCATTTACTATCTCTTTGTATGCTACACAAAAAATACAAATCCAATGTGGTATGAAACTTGTTTATTGTATTTTTATGGACTGAGATACTTTTAACAATACAAAATATATACACAATGTATCATTGCCATACACAATATATTTACTGTTGATTATAGGCAGAGGTGAGTGTTGGATGACGGGTCAGTATGTGGCATCATGTGGGCACTGTGGTTATCTTCTTCTGCAATGACAGCGATTGCCTTTTAGAAAGAATCATCACAATTAGCCATTCACTCAACAATGATGACATTTAGATAATTAGATCTAAATCTCTTTACAGGATGTATATCACACAGGACTATTGCTACATAGAAATAAAAGTCTACGGTTATTTTTGCTGAGAGGAAGTTGGTTTAATGGGTATAAAATACTTATTTGAAAGGGTTGGTTAGTGCATTAAGTGTGAGCAGTTATGGACAGTGTTTCCCATATTTTTGTGTGGCTGACAGACACAGATACACAAATCATCAATTCAATGATATTTTTCTAATATGATAAATGGTCTCAACTTGTAGGCTAAAGTAGGACTGCATGAACCAATATTGTGAGGAGCACCCTCATGTATGTGTAACAAAAAAACTACACAAGACAGGAGGGTGCATTTACATGAATAGTGGTCTAAACAATTACACCGACCTAACACCATCTTAAAAACTTTGTACATTTGTAAACGCGTCGACAATGGCCTGATTCGTAGCAGTTTGAAGGGCTGAGCTACTTCTCAGTCACATAAAGTTGCACTCACAGCTGGGAGAGAAACTGAAATGGCGGAGGTGGAGTGGGGGTGGTGGTCTCATCAATCCGCGTTTTAAAAAAGGTGTGGAGGTTGAGTCTTTCTCACAACTAAAAAAAACACAAAACACAAAGTCCCATTCGCAGCTGTTACAGACAAAGATAAAGACTATCAAACGACATCTGCTCACAACCACACTGCAGACATTGCCAAACATATAGGCTGCACAGATTACATACAAGGCAACGTTATGTGTAAACATAGCTACACTGTCTACTAGCATAGCTGACGTTGCTTGCACCCATTGCGTTATCTAATGTTAGCTTTGGCTAATACATAAAACATAGGTTGGTTTATGATTAAATAGCCAAAACAACTTATGAAGCAGGTATTTACACCCCGCCCCCCTCCCCTCCACAAACCAAAACAAACAACATAATTACCTGTATAACAGAAATACAGCCACAATCGAGTCACTTTTTATCAAGTCTTTTACTCAGTTGTCGCCATCAAGCTACGTCAGTGTTGATTCTTGCATTGTCAAATTTTATTTTTGTTGCAGCTTTTTCTGCTTCCGTCTTCCTTTTACGAGTGAAGCTGCTGATGAAGTCCAGGCCTTAGGTGGAACTGGTTGAACTTTCTCTGCCATTCCTGTGCGTCTTCTTCCTTTTCTTCACCCGCAACTGCCACTTGTCTGACACGGCAGCAGCTCGGTGATGCAATGCAGCAGTAAGCGCGAGTGCACGGCCAGAGTATGCGCAGTCATGCTAGTGAGGTTGACAGACGGGTAGGCCAGCCAATCATTACATCCAGGCTGAACACAATGATTGACCGGAGTTTTTACAGCCCGGTAATTGACACTGTTTATTGTCAGAGCATTTAATTTGTTCATTGTTATCAGGCTATTAAGAGAATTTAAAGAAATATAACAAAAAGTGTTTCTGAAAAACATTACCTACTCCATCTTTCAACTTTTTTACGTTTTTTTACACCTTGGTCGTTTTCATCTATATATTTTAACCACTTCGAGGATTTTTGTCATCGGACATCTGGATCTTAAGTTATCAGAGAGAAAAGCTGAGAAATGTCAGACAGCTCAACTCCCAGCCACTGGAGACGTCCAGTCCTGTGTCCACTGAACTGTGTCTGTGAATCACAGATTTTTAAGGTTAGACTACTTTATTCGTTTACTGGTTTTAAACCCCTGGTCCATTTGTTATGGAGAGGAGGACGACTCTGCACATAATTCAGTTGCTGGTAAACACCTGTTGGACATCTGGGCCTGTATTCACAAAGCATCTTAAGGCTAAAAGAAGCTCCTAACTTGCAGATTTAGGAGAAACTCCTAAAAATAATGGCTGTGTCAGTCCTAACTTTAGGACTCCTCATTTTTCTGACTAAGAGAGATTCATAAAGCTACTTCGCTCTAAAAAGCAGCTCCTAAGTCTGGAAGAAGTTAAAAGCAGTCAAGAGGACTCCTAACTAACTAAGACCAAATCACAGAGAATCATCAAGGGCTGCTGTCAGTCCACGTCGCAGTGTTTTGGAAACCATACATGATGCTGAATTACTTAAAAGATACGACTCAATCATGAGTCACTTACAATTCTTTGAATTTGATTTTTAAAATTACCATTTTTTGAAAGTACTTCAGGCTGTTGCTCCTCCAGGATGAGCATCCTGAGGTCCATGTGGTTCTGAACTTCACTGATCTGATGTCCGCTGTGCTTCCCCAGCTCAAACTGACCTCTGGAGGAAAAAAAGTGAATATGAAATCAGTTTTTGTAATTACAAAGGGCAAGCTAAAGTTCAACTGGACTTCTGCAAATTAATGGTTTCCTGATTCAAATGACCATTTTCATTACAACATTAATTAAAGTAAGTATAGGAAACTATGATTTCTGTTTTAACTTTAGCAGCTGTAATATCGACTTAATACATCAATGTGAGTGGGCTGTAGTCCTTTTGGTTTCAAGTCACTCAGCTTTATACAATAAAAATGTGTCTGATAATATTTGGTCTAGACATTAATTTAAATCAGCATTGATACTTTTTCAACACAGTAAATCACACAGCATTACACCTGCAATTATACAGTTTTAAAGGGAAAAGTATATACATATGTATACATATACATACAAAATAATAATGACAACAAAAGTTAAGTAGGAACCTTGATGGAGTTCTGTTATTCATATCCAGATTCTTGTCATACTCATCTTCATTATCCTCTTCATCATGGCGGAGTCTCCTGCTGCACTTCACACCTGAACAAAAGCCAGAAATCAATTATTTCCACTTCATATTATTGAAAATGTGTGACTACAGAGGCTTTATTTTGAAATTATTGAGCAAAAGTAATGCGTTTATTCTAGCTGACTGAAACCAATTTTACATAAAAATGAAACAAGTTAACGTGTCACAATCATTTTCCATCATCATTATTAGTAGCAGTATCAACTGTATCAATACTATTGTTATTATCTATAATAGTAGAACGTGCTGGTTCTGTCCTACATGTTCTGCCAAAGCTTGACTAGTTGTTAAATCCTGAATTAGAAGCATCTCTGCAAAACTCCATCCTGAAAACTTGCTATTCAATTTTCCCTTTGTTAAAGCTAAAGTCTGTATGTGCTGAAGACATGATACAACACCTGAACATAAAACACCTGTGTCTAACCGTACATCTGGCATGCAACATAACCAGAGAGCAGCAACACGTGGGGAAAACAACCATGAATCTGCGGTGATCAACAGCCCGCCACAGCTTCGCGCTGCAGAGGACGATTCACTCAGAAACAGAGGAAAATAAAGATCATTTCAAATTAAAAAGCTAAATGATGAACTTGTTAGTCAATGACATCAAGGCGGATTTAAAGAGCAACTCGCCTCGATTAAGGAACCGTCTTAGATTTTGTAATTACGGGTAGGCCTATTCATATTTGTCGAAAGCCAAGTAAATGTTAAATTACAAGATATTTAAATGTAGTTCGACGCGGCCTCTTCCTCTACACACCGGGACTTTGTGGTTCCTGGATTTAAAAGTTTACGCCTAAAACGGAATGACCAACCGGTTTTGTTGAGTATGACCC
Source organism: Seriola dumerili (assembly GCF_002260705.1). NCBI lineage: Eukaryota > Metazoa > Chordata > Actinopteri > Carangiformes > Carangidae > Seriola > Seriola dumerili. Next base: position 312,311 of record NW_019175172.1, read on the forward strand.
GAGGCTGCAGGAGAACCTCCAGTAGTCTCCTCTGCCGGTCGATCTCCTGTCTGAAGCCCGACGCCTCCTCCTCGTACCCGGCTACGAGTCCGTCCACGGCCGCTAAGATTTCCTGGGAGGCGGCGGCGAGTCTCTCAGTAACAAATCCTCTCAGAACCTCGGACTTAGACATTTTACTGCAAGTCTCGCTTCAATCCGCCGCGTGTCGTGGACAATCTTACTCCCTACAAATGACTGTTGTTTCGCAGCGTGGCCCTTTTCCGGTTTGAGTACGTGCTTTAATGGCATCCGAGTAGAAACAAGACCATCGCTAAGCGTTACCTTTCCTTTTTCTTTCAGCATCAAATGTTCTGTAAACGACAGATGTCGCACTAGACCACTAGCACCGGCAGATTTATGTCATTATTATTAAAACACACACACATTTGGCCCCAATCTCCTTCCATACAAACCTGACACACCTGGATATGTACTGAGAACTTGTTGGGAACTCTTGTGCAGTGAAATAACCATTACTTTCATATGGTATAGGGTTAGAGAGATGCTGGTGGTCTAGTGCCATATCTACTGGCAGTGACGAGCGTTTGAACCTTAAAGGATGAAAGGAAAAGGAAAGCCTGTACGTAACCTATAGTTACCGTGATGAGGAGAGACGCAGGGGACACAGCACACAAGCCGGTTTGTCATTCCGTTTTAGGCGTAAAATTTAAACCACAAAGTGGCTGCGTCGAACTACATTCACATGTCTGTTATTTAACCATTACTTGTCTATCTATCAATTTTCATACCTGATGTTTGAAAGAGTTAGACGGTTCTTTAATTAAGGTGAGCTACTCTTTAAATCAGCTTTACTGTAATTGACTAACGAGTTAATGATTGAGCTTTTTGATTTAAAATTATTCCTGTATTCCTCTTTTTCGAGTGCGACACCCTCTGCAGCGCTGCAGCTGTGGCGGGTTGTTTATCGCCGAAGTCCGCAGATTTAGGGTTATTTTCCCGACATGTCTTGCTGCTCTATGGTTATGTTACATGCCGAATTTACGGGTAGACACCAGTGTTTTGTGTTCAAGTTTTGGATCATGTCAATTACAGGCATTAATTTTAACATAGGAAAAATTGAATAGCAATAGCAATTCAGGATTCCCCACAGTTCAGCTATGGCAGAACATGTTGGACTCAACAAGTTCTACTGTACTAAAGAATAACAATAGTATTGATATTACTCATACTACCACTAATGATTTTGATGATAATAAAAATAAAAAAATTAATATAGTGATTAGTGACACATTAATTTGTGTTTAATTTGAACATACAATTGGCTTTAGTGAGCTACAATAAAATACCACTTATAAAACACTAAAACACTGACAATCACACACATGTTCAGCAATATAAATGGAAATAATTGATTCGGATCAGGAGAATCCACCATGATGAAGAGGAATATGAAGATTTGGACGACGAGGATCCGGATATGAATAACGGAACTCATTAAAGTTCCTACTTAACTTTTGTTATCAATATTATTTTGTCTATATATATTCATAGTATATGAAAATTTATAATTAATTTTTAAAAAATCAAATAAAAATAAATCCAATGTAAACTGATGAAAGAGTTTTATTATTCACAAAGGAAAGGTTATCTCCGTCCTATACATCTGGTTTAAAGAATCAAACCAAAACGTTGTCCAGATGATACAAAAAATTACTTTGACTTGTAACATAAAAGATAGTATGTGTAGATAAAAGGAAAATCTTGGGGATAGAGACATAACAAAGATACAAAAACAACAAAGTGGAAAATAATTGCAAAAATGGCAGAAAACCAAAGCATATTGTGTAAAGTGATCACAGTGGTTTTATTTCCTGGGGAGATGTCACATCTTCTCCCTCTGTCGAAACTGGAGAAGTGAGTAACTTTCTTTAGAACTTCTGAATTGTTTAATCTAGAGTTTACTCACAAAAACCACATATCTGGCCTTCTGCCAAGACCCAATAAAACATTAGAGAGGACACATTATGGCCATTTTTATTGTTCATCATTTTGTCCCTGGTGTCTGCTAAAATAGATTCACAAACTTCAGCACAGTGCTCTTTAAGCCTCCCATCACCCCCCTGAAGCTGACCAATCAGAGCCCTGAGTCTGCTGATTAGTCAGCTTGCTAGCAACTACACTTTCCACCCATGTCTTGCTGTAAACAATGGCATTGTTACAGTGCCATTGATGCTGCCTAATCAGTTTCAGCCACACTCCTATCTTGAAGAATATCATCGACCTGATCCACCTTCACGAGCTGGACTGGAGCAGGAAAACAAGCATACCCACTGCCAGGTAGCATGAAGGAGGGAAATGGCAGAAATGTGGAGAGAGGTATTATGAATAAAGATGCTTGACAGTCTGACTTCACATAACAATATTCATAACTTGGAAAACTTTTGTTACAAAACCCTTCTGGCTTCTGTGATCTGAGCAGAGAACCCTATAAACCACAGTGACGTAATGGAACTCTAAGTAATGTTAGTGAAACTTAACTAAATAAGGCAGGAATCGCCTTTATCTGCCTTAATGGATTAGGGCCCAGATAAACTAAGGATTATTCGAGTTGATAACAACTATAACTGAACTTGTCTGTGAGTGTAATAAAAAATCAAAAGCCATCAGTTCTTTATCAAACATCCTGATTAACAAGCAACAAACAGAAAAAAAAGATATTTTCATCTATTTCATCCACTGTCCGTGTCTATTTTTATACACAACAACATCGCATTGGTTAACCTAAAAATTAATCGTTATGGCCAACCGCTGAATTCTTCTTTCGAAAACTGGTCCATGGAGAAAAAAAAACTTGTGTTTCCCTTTCATACAAACTTAAACACTAATGCTCCTCCAGTTCAGTTCAACCAGCAACCCTGTACCTTCAGTTAATGCTGCTGCCCTCAGTAACATGCTTGTGTTTACATGTTGTCTTATGTTTATTGCAGTTTGAACTGGACTTAAACTGTTTCCCACAAAAACTGCAACTAAATGGTTTTTCTTCTACATGAACTCTCAAGTGTCTGTTAAGATGGACCTGTCGGTTAAATTGTTTCCCACACACATCACAACCAAATGAATTCTCTCCTGTATGAATTCTCAGGTGCCTCTTAAAATGAACCTGTCTGGAAAATTTTTTCCCACACACATCACAATGAAATGGTTGCTCTCCAGTATGAACTTTCATGTGCTCTTTAAGCTGCTGCTGTCGGCTATAACTTTTCTCGCAAGTAGCACAACCATATGGTTTCTCTCCTGTATGCCTTAGATTGTGCACTTTAAGTGCCCCATGCCACTTAAATGTTTTCCCACAAACATCACAACAAAATGGTTTCTCTCCTGTATGAACTCTCTGGTGCACCTTACGTTCCCCCTGCGTCTTAAATGCTTTCCCACAAACATCACAATCAAACGGTTTCTCACCTGTATGAATTCTCAGGTGCCTCTTAAAATGAACCTGTCTGGAAAAATTTTTCCCACACACATCACAATGAAATGGTTTCTCTCCAGTATGAACTTTCATGTGTTCCTTAAGCTGCTGGTGTCGGTTATAACTTTTCCCACAAGTAGCACAACCAAATGGTTTCTCTCCAGTATGCCTTAGACTGTGCACCTTAAGTGCCCCATGCCACTTAAATCTTTTCCCACAATCATCACAACAAAATGGTTTCTCTCCTGTATGAACTCTCATGTGAACCCTCTGTTCCCCCTGTGTCTTAAATCCTTTCCCACACACATCACAACCAAATGGTTTCTCGCCTGTATGGACTCTCATGTGCACATTAAGTTTGTCTTGCACCCTAAATCTTTTCCCACAAACATCACAACCAAGTGTCTCTCCTGTATGTATTTTCATGTGTCTCTGCAGACCCTGCTTTTTGCTAAATTTTTTCCCACACTCAGAGCAACTGAAAGTTTTCTCACCAGACTTACATCCTTTATCACGTACATGGACTTTTTTACTTTTCACACCCGAGTGAGTTGCTCTGGTTTCCTTCCGATCATTTTCACCATCTTCAGTCTCAGCCTTCTCTGTGGCCTTTTCATCGGAATGTGGTTGAAGATGACCATGTGGATCTAAGTTCCTGTCTGGTTCAGATCCTCCACAGTTCTCTCCATCAACCTCTGCTTCCATCTGTTCAGCTAAGCTGTACGACGGAGGCTCTGCCTCTCTGATCTCTTCAGTTCGGCTTCGATGAGGCTGTGAAGACTGAGGTTTCTCCTCATCATCTTCATTCTTCACATGGACAGGAGTGAGTGGGAGCTTGGTATCATCAACTTCCTCCAGCCCTCGAAGCTGTTCTCCCTCCTGACTGGTCCAGAGTTCCTCCTGTTCCTCTTTAATGTTTGGTCTCTTTGGTTCCTCCTGATCCAGACTAAGGCTTAACTCAGGGGGAACCTCTTCTTTAATCACGAACAGATACTGAACATCTGCAGGGAACAATGAAACACACACATTATGGACAACTGTGACTTCATATAGTCTTTACTCAATGTCAGTGACATCACTGATGATTCTTTTGCAGATTTGCAGCATTCATTCTGTACTATTAAAAGTAATAGTAAGACAATGTAAAAAATACTTCATTACAAATAAACATTAAATAAGCACAAAAATATCATCAGATAAATGTACAAAATTTCTTCTTTGGATTCTCCCCTTGATTGTGAGAAGCACTGCAACAGCAAAGTAATGCGACAATATTGAGTAGTTACAACTTGTTTCACCAGTAATTTAAAGTGCCAAAGATGGTATACCCCAAGTTAAACATTAAAACCGAGATGGAATAATAATAATTTACCTAGCTCTAAAAAGCAGCTAGCAAACATAGTGGAGCATTTAGCAATTATTCAGCTAGATCTTTCCTTCAAGAATTGGTGGAGACCAAAAGCGGAGATAAAAAGATATGTTCATTTCAAGATAACTATAATTAAAAGCAGCTGTGTCATAGCAGCAATAAAATAAAATCTCTAAGGCTGACTGATGATAAAGGCACCCTGCACAACTCCTACGAAAGCAGTGGTTAGCGTGGTGCAGAATCAATTTCAGTCGGACTCAAACTCTTTATAAGGAAATGCTCAAGAGTAAAGAGACAAACATGTTTTAAACTGGAAAATACACTCCATGGCCGATGTCAAACATTCACCAAACTTTAAATAAATAACATTCTAATGCAGAATAAACAAACTCTGTGTTTATTTCTCTAACAAAAATACATGAACTCAAACTGTCACAATGAAAAAAAAAAACTTAGTATACTTTTTCAAATATTCAAAGATACAAATTAGAGAAAATACAATTTAAAAAAAACAATTTAAGTGATGAGCATTGGTGCTCAACTTAAGAACATTTAGTTAGGCATGAACTGTTTATAAATTTATTGGTTATCATAAATTAAAAAATGTAAGTATTAAAATGTCAATATTAAATAACAACATTACGTTCCTTGGGAGCACCATCCCGAAACAGGAAAATTATAGGCCAATATTTATTCAGTATGAATTATTACCATCAGTCTAGAGCTCCTATTAATTAACTTAATAAATACAACCAAATTACCATATACACATTAAGGTTGACAGTTTTCACACTTTTGCGACATTAAACATACCAGCAGATTTACTTAAAGAGATGCATTTTCAATGTAGCAAAAGCAAACACGACCTTAGCATGATAGACAGGGAGCGGTGTGGGGGAGGGAGAGTGAGTCATTTCTTTACTGTAGTTCATGTAGTCTAAAGGTGCCAGGTTAAAAAGGAGAAGGTCAGCTGCATGCAGGTTCCATAACTGGGATATATTACAGGTGTGAGTGTGAACATACAAGTACCAAGTTAACAGTGTGACTGACCAGCAACCTAAGCAGACATTACAACCATCAAGTAGAGTGGATACCTTAACCAAACATGTACATGTATATTGACAAAGGTTAAGATTTCTGTTGATTAGCTGTGCTGTGCTATGCTGTGCTAGGTCGATTGGCCTATAAAGTTAACATTACCCAGTCCTTGGAACAAAAGAGAGGTCCTTTCCAGTGTTGCGTTTAAAATCCAGCGAATTGTGTTGCTTTCTGATGGAGTGAAGTCCTGTCTGGCTGTGTGATGTTGGTGAGGAGGCTGCTGGTTTCTCCTTGGTTCTTCTTACAGAGTTAGCTGATCCATGCTAGCTCTGCTGTGGCTCTGGTTGCTTGGAAAATCAGAAGGCTGACCTTATGGTGTAGCCGCTGGTGCTTAAATAAACTTGGTTTAATCTTGGTCGTTAAGCCTTAGAGGAACCTTCATCAATGCTGTTCAACAGCAGAGTGACAAAGAGTGTTGGATTCTGCTGTGAGCAGACCTGCAGGAGAGCTATTGTCCCACGTAGTAGCAGTGCTAACCTGCTGCAAGAAGTCTTTTTGCTCCAGGAGAGGAAAGTTAGAGAATGAAGAGAGCTTCAGCTAGCAGGAGTGTTGGTTTTATTGTCTGGTAACACCCATTGACCAACACTCACTGCTCAGTAATGTCCCAGGGGGAGGGTCGTCCCCAGGTGTGCAAAGTGAGGAATTGTGGGGAAGTGAATTATTTTGTCTGTGCAACAAAAGAATATGTGGTCTCCACCATCTTTAATGTAGTATTCCCAACAAAATAAAGTGCAAATTAGGGTTGTGCTGGTGAACGATGACATAGGTGATGGACGATCATTAGAACAATCGCTGATTGCTTATGCCTTTGAAAATGTAAAGACAGTATTTGACTACTATGACGTTACATTGGGTAACGTAACGTGTAGACCTGCCAGAACGTACCGGAACGACGGACCACTACTTTTTTACTCCAAGTGATTAAATGTCACTGTCACTGAAATGGTCAAAGTTTTGATTGATTTTCAGGCAATCATGCATCAAGTAACATGCAAGGAAACATTCCCCCGGAAAAGATGTCGGTAGCCTCTGAAGCGCTCAGTATATCAAATGGTTAATTAGTAAAGATGAAGATGATTATTCATCTTTCGCTTGTGATCAAACTGTACATAAAGAAGGCGGAAATATTTTATAAGATCAGCTCTACGTACGATTAAGACAGAGCAGCAATTGCACTGGGTGACGACTGGACGATCGAACTATGGTTAAGATTGCGCAACCCTAGTACAAATCTGCAAGAATGAGTGAAGTTTTAAAACTAAAGTGTTACACTTTCATAGAAATAACAGTAAATTTGAAGCATGTAATGTATTTCAACTATGCTGTGATACGCTGGTACAGTTCAACTGAACCAGCAACTCTGTAGTTTCACTTACTGCTGCTGCTTTCAATAGCATGCTTGTGTTTACATATCCTCATATGTTTTATCCTGTTTGAAAAATCTCTGAATAGATGGCCACAAAAACTGCAACTGAACGGTTTCTCTTTTGTGTGAATTCTTGTGTGCACGGTTAACTCTCCCTGTCTTTTAAATCTTTTCCCACACACATCACAACCAAATGGTGTCTCTCCTGTATGAACTCTTGTGTGCAGTGAAAGGTAAGCCTGTTGAGTAAATCTCTTCCCACAAACACTGCAACCAAATGGTTTCTCTCCTGTATGGACTTTCATGTGCCTCGTAAGATCCCCCTTCACCTTAAATCTCTTTCCACAAACACTGCAACCAAATGGTTTCTCTCCTGTATGTGCTTTCACGTGCCTAGTAAGATGCACCTGTTGCTTGAATCTTTTCCCACACACATCACAACCAAATGGGCTCTCTCCTGTATGGACTCTTGTGTGCAATGAAAGGTACCCCCGTCGATTAAATCTCTTCCCACAAACACTACAACCAAATGGTTTTTCGCCTGTATGGACTTTCATGTGCCTCGTAAGAACCCCCTTCACCTTAAATCTCTTTCCACAATCATTACAACCAAATGGTTTCTCTCCTGTATGGACTTCCATGTGCCATTTGAGATTCTTCTGTCCTTTAAATGTTGCTCTAGTTTCCTTCGAATCATCTTCACTGTCATCAGTCTGGGAGGAATCTAAGACCTGTTCATCCGTATCTGGTTGAAGATGACCATGTGGATCTAAGTTCCTGTCTGGTTCAGATCCTCCACAGTCCTCTCCATCAGCCTCTGTTTCCATCTGTTCAGCCGAGCTGCAGGACGGAGGCTCTGCCTCTCTGCTCCTTTTAGTTTGGCTTCGACGAGGCTGTGAAGACTGAGGTTTCTCCTCATCATCCTCACGCTTCAAACAGACAGGAGTGAGTGGGACCTTGGTATCATCAGCATCCTCCAACCTTTGAAGCTGCTCTCCCTCCTGACTGGTCCAGAATTCCTCCTGTTCCTCTTTAATGTTAGGGTTCTCCAGGTCCTCCTGATCAAGACTAAGGCTCAACTCAAGGGGAATCTCTTCTTTAATCACCAACAGACGCTGAACATCTGCAGGGAACAATGAAACACACACATTATGGACAATTTATATTGTCACTGAAATCAGTGGTGTTTTTACTGAATCCCCGATACTCTTCTCTGTGGACATCAACAGCATTTCCTGCAGCAGTGAGGGGTTGACACTTTTTCAGTATGCAGATGACATGGCCCCAGAGGCCCACCTGAGTGGCACCAGTGCTCTGTCTAAATATAATCAGGCTATAGACAGCCTATTCCAGACATTTTGGGAATGCTCTCTCAAGCTTAGCATCACCAAAACTCAGGAGCTGTGCTGTGGGAGCAGGGAAAAATCAGACCCACAACAACCAATTTACAATTTACCAAACCAGCAAGATGAAAAAGTGGTGGTGAGTCCATACCTTGAAGAGGTCGTGGGATCAGACTGTCTGCTCATTCATCACTTATTTATATTCCTTTAGTCCATAAGAGTCCACAGATCACAAAAGCCAGAGGAGAGATTTTATGAAAGTTTTCAAAGTCATTAATATTGTCATGTGAAGTCTATTGCAGACTTTCAAGCTTCTTGATTAACAGCACTTCTCTCCACATTTCTGCCATTTCCCTCCTTCAGGCTGCCTGGAAGTGGGTATGCTTGTTTTCCTGCCCCAGTCCAGCTCGTGAAGGTGGATGAGGTTGATCATATTCTTCTTCAAGCTCAAACTGATTAGGCGGCCCCAAACACCATTGTAACAGTGAACCATTTGTTTACGTCAACACATGGGCAGAACATGTAATTGCCAGCAAGCTGACCAATCAGAAGACTCAGGGGGAGAGGAGGCCTAAAAAAAGCTTGATGAACATGAAAATGGCCATAATGCGTCCTCTCTTATGTTTTAATGGGTCATGATGGAAGGCGGATGTGTGGTTTTTGTAAGTAAACTCCAGATTAGGGTTGCACGGTATACCAGTACCAGTATAGTTTCGCAATACTAGAGTTTTGAAAGCGGTACTATACCAGCATTTAAAAACAAACGGTACTTTTATTAAATTGAATGCAAATGAATTGGTAAATTGGAGCCTGTCTCAGCGAGTGTGACGTAGTTGCCCGAGCAGATGTAAGCCGTCTCCAACGCATACTCGCATGTTTAGACTGAGGAGGAGAGAGAAACGACAAGTCGCGTCTTAGACAGACGGACCAGGTTGAAGAAAATGCAGTAGATAGAGATGGCAGCTGCAGAAAAGCCCGTACTTGTGGACAAAATGGGGGCCCGAAGTACGGTGTGGAAATATTTCGGGTTCAAACCGAATGATAAAGGCGAGCCACTGAACCCAGAGGCACCGCAGTGCAAGTGGTGCTACAAAGTGTGTCTCACAAAAAGAGGCAACACTTCAAACCTGTCGAAACATTTAAAGTACAACCATGCGGACTTGTTCCGCGACTTCAGTCAAGAACGACAGGTGATAATGTTGTTCACCAGTTCACTGCACTGTAATGTCAATTAAAGAAGTACAAAGCCCCTCCCAGCCCAGTAGTAAACCTACAGTAGCCTGCATACAGTGAGCTAAAACATGTCCATGGTTAATAGATACATTAAAAAATATATTTTTAAAAATTATATTACATTCTTAAAATATTTAAATATTGAAATAACCCATTAAGGCAATGCATAATATAATGAAATATTTATTACAAAAATTATCGAAATACATATTGGTATCGGTATCGAAATAGAAATTTGGTATCGTGACAACCCTACTCCAGATTAAACAATTCAAAAGTTCCAAAGAAAGTTATTCACTTCTCCAGTTTCGATAGAGGGAGAAGATGGGTACCGCCCCTCAGAAATGTGCTGTCAATCAGGGAAATAACATCACTGGGATCGCTCTGCATATTGTTTTTTGGCCATTCTGGTGCTTTGCACTTATTTTCCCTTTTGTTGTTTTTGTCCACGCATTCTTTGTTATTTCATTCACCACATGATTTTCCTTTGTCTTTACCCTTGCCTACACAGATGGGCTTCTGAATATTTGTGTGTCATATGGACAATGACTTGGGTGAACTGACCATTTAAAGTTATATATTATAACATTTCCGCATCAAAATGTCTCAAGATTACTATACCTGTGTTATATATTTTTTGAGTTGTGATCTTAAATTACCCAAATATTTCCAGCAATTCTCAATCCAAGACAACTACATTATTTTAGTGAGGTAAAACTATGTCATTTGGTCGCCTGTCAATAATATCACATCCCCTTTGCGCATTTTTTCTTTAATCTGTCCGTCATACAGCGTCAGTGAAACACCGACTTTAAATGTGAAACTGTTTTTCTGATTGTTTCTTACTGTTCTAATGACCAGGCCTGTTTGATTTCCAGAACGTCAGATAGGAATGAAGGAATCAAAACTATGAGAAAATGACGGTGATGGAGACTACAAGTCCCACGATCCCACACTATTTCATGAAATCATCCAATGCCATCTTTTGTCATTATTTGGATTGAGAGTCACCTAGAGGCAGAAGTTACATACTGTGCGTTTAAAGGACAGAGATGACCTTTCCTTTGTGAATAATAAAATATTGTCCCCAGTTCCCCTTACATGTATTTTAACTCACTTTTTAAATTACCATTTTTTGTAGGTACTTCAGTCTGTGGGTTCTCCTGGAATTGGATCCTGAGGTCCACGTGGTTCTGAGTTTCACTGATCTGAGGTCCGCTGTGCTTCCTCTGCTCTAACTGACCTCTGGAAGACAAAGACCTGACAGACGAAGATTAGCAGCAGGTTAATTACAGAAGTCCACAGCTGCCAATATTAAAAAATACACGTAATGATATCTTCACCTGTATGGCATTATTGATAATGAAAGCTTTTGGTACATGATACACACTATTGAGCCCAGAAATGCTATAACATCCTGTCGCCTTTTCACTGAGAAAGCGTTACTCAGCTATACCAAGAAACAAAGGTTAAAGTCTGAAGCTGCACCGCAGCAAATCATGCCCTTGAGAAGAAACAGTGGTTTCTAGAGCTACCACCTCACAGGCTGAAGACAGACGTGTCTACAGTTTCCTCAAGCAACAATTGGCTGTTTGTGTTGCTCTGCTATCTCCTGAGGTGAGAAAATGTGAAACAGACATCTGCACACTAAACAAAACACATGTCACCTGTGCAGAAGCAATGGCTATGGCCCTAAAGCCAGTGAAAGATTCAACCAACATAATGTCTAAGACATTTTATCTCAGGGCTGCCTTTCCTCTGAGTGGACTGAAGGAAAATAATTAATCTTAGTCAAGGTTGCCATTGAGTAGTAATAAACTACATTTGAATCAGTGTGAATTCTTTTATTTTATTTTCTCTTGAACTGTCTACCACCGACAAATGTGAAAAGTAATTTAAAACAGCAACTTGGAATCAAATGTATAAATGTATTAGATTGAAAATCAATTTTGAATCGAATCTTGAGATTTAACAAAAAGTTAAGTAGGAACCTTGTTGGAGTTCTGTTATTCATATCCAGATTCTTGTCGTACTCATCTTCATTATCCTCTTCATCATGGGGGAGTCTCCTGCTGCACTCCACACCTGAATAAAAAGCAGAAATCAATTATTTCCACTTCATATTGCTGAAAATGTGTGTGACTGTGAGTATTTTATTTTGAAACTATTGAGCAGACGTTATATTGTTTATTCCAGCTCACTAACGCCAATTTTACATAAAATTTAAACAAGTTAACGTGTCACAATCATTTTCCATCATCATTATTAGAAGCAGTATCAACAGTATCAATACTATTGTTATTATCTACAATAGTAGAACGTGCTGGTTCTGTCCTACATGTTCTGCCAAAGCTTGACTAGTTGTTAAATCCTGAATTAGAAGCATCTCTGCAAAACTCCATCCTGAAAACTTGCTATTCAATTTTCCCTTTGTTAAAGCTAAAGTCTGTATGTGCTGAAGACATGATACAACACCTGAACATAAAACACCTGTGTCTAACCGTACATCTGGCATGCAACATAACCAGAGAGCAGCAACACGTGGGGAAAACAACCATGAATCTGCGGTGATCAACAGCCCGCCACAGCTTCGCGCTGCAGAGGACGATTCACTCAGGAACAGAGGAAACTTTGTGGTTCGTGGATTTAAAAGTTTACGCCTAAAACGGAATGACCAACCGGTTTTGTTGAGTATGACCCGAGGCTGCAGGAGAACCTCCAGTTGTCTCCTTTGCCGATCGATCTCGTGTCTGAGGCCCGACGCCTCCTCCTCGTACCCGGCTACGAGTCCGTCCACGGCCGCTAAGATTTCCTGGGAGGCGGCGGCGAGTCTCTCAGTAACAAATCCTCTCAGAACCTCGGACTTAGACATTTTACTGCAAGTCTCGCTTCAATCCGCCGCGTGTCGTGGACAATCTTACTCGTTTATTGTTCCTCGCAGCGCTGCCCCTTTCCGGTTCCGGTACGTGCTTTAAAGTCATCCGAGTGGAAACCGCGACCCGCGCTAACCGTTACATTTTCTTTTTCTTTCATATTAAAAGCTTCTGTAAACGATCGTCACTGTTGGTTATGTTGCATGCCGAATTTCCAGTTAGACACCAGTGTTGAGTTCAGGTGTTCAACAATCTCTTACTCACGTATAGACTTTAGCATTAGCATAGGGAAAATTGATTAGCATATTTTGAGGATAGAGTTTTGTAGATATGCTTCTAATTCAGGATTCACCACAGTTCAGCTACGACAGAACATGTTGGACAGACTCAACAAGTTCCACTGTACTAAAGAATAACAAAAGTATTGATATTACTCATACTACTACTAATGATGATGATAATAACACTAAAAAAGTACTGATAATAGTGTAAGTGGCATTAATTTGTGTTGAATTTTAACATACAATTGGCTTCAGTGAGCTACAATTAACAATATCACTTACTGTATGCTCAGAATTTTCAAAATAAAACACTCAGCCACATACATTTTCAGCAATATGAATTGGAAATAATTGATTTCTGCCTTTTGGTCAGGTGTGAAGCGCAGCAGGAGACTCCGCCATGATGAAGAGGAAGATTCGGACTTGAATTTGGACGACGGGGATCTGGATATGAATAACAGGACTCCATCAAGGTTCCTACTTGACTTTTGTTATCATTATTATTTTGTCTACATATATACAGCGTATATGAGTGTGTCTATGGAAAATAAACTCTGCTTTCTTTTTCATTTCACCCTTTAAAACTGTATAATTGCAGGTGTAATGCTGTGTAATTTACTGTGTAGAAAAAGTATCAATGCTGATTTAAATTAATGTCTGGACCAAATATTATCAGACACATTTTTTCTGTATAAAGCTGAGTGACTTGAAACCAAAAGGACTACAGCCCACTCACATTGATGTATTAAGTCGACATTACAGCTGCTAAAGTTAAAACAGAAATCATAGTTTCCTGTCCTGACGTTAACTAATGTTGTAATGAAAATGTTCACCAGAATCAAGACACACTTCATTTGGAGGAGTCCAGTTGAACTTTAGCTTGTCCAATGTAAATAAAAAGCTAATTTCATATTCACTTTCATCATCATGTCAATTTTATTCTGAAAATTATTTGTCAATTTCATCATTTCAATTAGAATTTTGGTAAAAACCACAATTTTTGAATTTGAATATCAACATTTGTATTTTAATCATATGAGATATTTCCACACAAATGGAAAATGAAACCTCAGTTGGGTTATTACATTTAGTTTTTAGTATAGGCAGCTTGGGACTATTGTAATAAAGCTGCTGCTAATGTTCATCTTTCAGGTCTTTTTCCTCCAGAGGTCAGTTTGAGTGGAGGAAGCACAGCGGACCTCAGATCAGTGAAAGTCAGAACCACATGGACCTCGGGATCCGCATCCAGGAGAACCCACAGACTGAAGTACCTTCAAACAATGGTAATTAAAAAAAAATCAAATATAAATGAATTCAATGTAAACTGATGAAATACCTTTAATATTCACAAAGGAAAGGTTATCTCTGTCCTATACATCAGGTTTAAAAAGTAAGTTCACACAACAAATTTCCAGGTGATAAAAAAATATTCTGAAGCACATCTTTTGCAATTGCACTGGGTGACAATTGGCCAATCTGACTATGGTTTAGGTCGCGCAACCCCAGTACAAATCTGCAAGAATGAGTTGAGTTTTAAAACTAAATTGTGTTACACTTTCATACAAAGAACAGTAAATTTGAAACATGTAATGTATTTCAACTATGCTGTAATATGCTGTTACAGTTCAACTGAACCTGCAACTCTGCAGTTTCACTTACTGCTGCTGCTTTCAAGAACATGCTTGTGTTTACATGTCCTCATATGTCTTGACCTGTTTGACTCATAACTGAATGGCCTGCCACAGAGGCTGCAACTGAAGGGTTTCTCTTTCGTATGGATTCTTGTGTGCCTCGTAAGATCCCCCTTTTCTTTAAATCTTTTCCCACAAAAATCACAACCAAATGGTTTCTCTCCTGTATGAACTTTCATGTGCATAGTAAGATTCCTCTTCACAACAAATCTCTTCCCACAAACACTGCAACCAAATGGTTTCTCTCCTGTATGAACTGTTATGTGCATAGTAAGACTGCTCTTCGCATTAAATCCCTTCCCACAAATACTGCATCCAAATGGTTTCTCTCCTGTATGAAGTTTCATGTGCATAGTAAGATTCCCCTTTGCATTAAATTTCTTTCCACAAACACTGCAACCAAATGGTTTCTCTCCTGTATGAACTATCATGTGCCTATTAAGAGTCCTCTTCACATTAAATCTCTTCCCACAAACACTGCAACCAAATGGTTTCTCTCCTGTATGA